>NC_134103.1:36449539-36788289 GCF_000715075.1 Nicotiana tabacum
TGTTTGAATTAATGCAGCACCGGAGTTTGTGTATTTTTTTATGTGTGCTATTACCAATAGTTAGTCACCGGAGGAAATTTCACCTCGAATTCGAGTGTTGAACTTGTAATAGGTGAGATTTGTAATGACAATGGAATTTGGTGACATGGGAAGGATATTTAGAATGCATATTTGATGACTCTATATGGGGTGAAGTCTGAGTAGCCCCATCATGACTATGTGTGTGTGCAATCACTGATGTTTGTTTGGGTTGTGTAGGTGTGAATAGACACTTCAAAGAAAAGGTATAACTCGAGCACTTCCATTGGGAAGAAAGCGGGCACGTCAAAGTCAAATGGTATGGGTACTTCTAGAACAAGCGCCACTGAACCTCCTCGGCCCTATGATCAAAATAAGTTTGTCTCCTGAGATTCTCAAGAGCGTTACCGTAGAAAGGTGGATAAGAAGCTCGTGCCAGAATGGGGAATTGACATAGTTTCCCTCCTCAATGAGTGCCCTAAAGTGCATAGTGAATTAGTCTACCAGAGGTTTGAGGTATTCTTCGAAGAACCGGATGAAGATAATCTATCTCTAGTTATGGGATTCTATGTGAATGCCCTGAGAAGGAGGATTACGTTTGTATGGTGAGGAAGAAAAATGTAGACTTCTCGTGAGAAGCCATCCAACAGGCATACAACTTGCTGGAGTATGTTGACCAAGTGTTCGAAGACAACCTCTTTATGATACATAACAGAGAACTGTATCCATAGGCGATGATCTTCGAGACTATCTGTGTACCATGAAATGAGGTGGTGTGGTTGATTCGGGATCACAAATTCCATTTCAATTCACTGACCATGGAAGGGAAGTGTTGGCGGCACATCATCTACAATCGCCTTATGCCTTCAAGGAATAAGACTAAGGTAAATGGTCTTAGGGAAACTTTTATATGATGTTTGATTAATGAACATGATTTTGATGCAGCCAAGGTTAATCGGGATGATATGGCAATTCAAACACCGATGCAAATGTATGGCTTCTTTTTACCGTCCTTAGTCACGTATTTGTGCCATAAGGCAAGAGTACCAAAAAATAAGGCAATTGATGGGAAGGTAAAGCCTAAGAAGAAATTTCGGGTTGATAAATCACTAGGAAGGAGACTGTCATTGTTGAAAAAAAGTGAGTGAGGATTCCGATAGACTTATTGAGGAGAGATAGGTACATATGGAGGATGTTGGTGTTAGTGAACCGTGCGAGCAATTTACGGGCACACCATCAGGTAGTTCATCTGAGGTGCGAATGTCAACTTTGGAACAGGAGATAGCTGAATTGTGAACTTCTTTGGATGAGCTAAGTACTCGAGTGGAGTCACTTGCGGGAAAATCTAAAAGGTTTGTGCAGAAGATCATGGCATGGTTGCGAGCACTTACCCGGGTGTGTCACATGGACCCTGGCACGGTCTCAGACATAGATTGACCCACACAGGGGAGTTTCCTTCACCATTACATTTTAATTTGTGTCATGGGACATTCCACTATTTAAGTGTGGGGGTGGGGGCTATAAATAGTTCTTTTTAAATATGTAGAAAAAAACCAAAAAGATTCGTTTTATCTTTTCTAGGATAACTTCTTGACTTATACTTCTATGGGTTTCTTGTTTGGTTATTTACCATGGTCGTAATATTTTGAACCAAATACTTTCTAGAGTAGATTTTTCTTTATTTTGATTAAGTCTTGAAGAAGTTTCCAAAGGATGGCAGAATTGACTGAGCCTAACCAGTGGGGCTTGGTTTTGAGTGGAACCATGGAAAAGTGGAAATAGGTGCATCATCTTGAATGTATGTGAGGTCCATGCATAAGGAATTGTTAAAAGTATTTGAAAAAAAGAAAAAAAAGAAAAAGAAGAGAAAAAGTCATGCTCTCGTGTTGTGTAGAGTGAACTTAAGAGAACACTCCACTGCTTATGGTAAATCTATATTATGTTGTGCTTAAAAAAATGGAAATTATGTGTCGTTTTTAATTGGGAGTTTGGAGCAATTGTCACTAAGGGTATAGGTCACATACGGATGTAGGTATTAAAGTGCTTAGGGAGGTGTAGCTACTCTTATCCAAATTATATCCTACCCGTCCCACAACTTATATTACAACCAAATGCAAAGTCCTACATGATCTGGACGAAACTATTCCTACATTAGTGGAGAGTCATACGATATCCTAGCTTATGGTAATCTTGAAGGGATGATTCACTTCTTTTGTGAGTGTGAGCGATTCTTGAATTACTGCCCTAGGTAGTTCTTCATAAATAATGTGTGAATAAGGGCCTTTTTCTTTCTTATGAGGTGTATCAAGGATTTGGCGTTGACTTCACCTTGGTTCCAATGGGATGGCATGACTGTGGTTAAGGTTGAATGTGCTCATAGGATGGTATCTAGTTGATTCTTGCCGGCCACATGTCTAAGGAGGCTACAATATTTGGATCTGTTTCAAATCGAGTTGAATTGATAGAGACTTTGCTTGAATTATAGCCTAATGTGTTGCTTTTTAGTGCAGGTGTAAATGTGATTGATATGGGACAAATAACAGACAAACCCTAAGGAAAAAGAGCTGAAGAAGAAGAAAAACAATTGCACGGCCGTGCACCTGAAGTTCAGAATGCGCATTTGAGCACGCACGGGAGGCAGGAAACCTAGATAGTGACTGTGCCCACATGTGCGCCCAAGCTCCTAGGTTCCCAGCAGCGCACGTCCATCTGTAAAAGACTTAATTCATGCCTATTTTTGTAATCATTAGGCATTTCGCTTGACCTATAAAAATCCTAAGCTCGACCCAAACTAGGTATCTTGGAATTTTGGGCAACTTTTGGAGAGAAGAAGGCAAAGAACAATGGAGACTTGGAACAGTAAATTTGAATCATTCAATACGGAAGTTTTTTTGAGTTTGTGGGTTCTATTGTCTTCTTGTTTTCTCAATACTCTTATGATGAATAATTTCTCCACTATGGAGTAGTTTTTCCAAGGGTTATTGACAGATATTGTGCCTTAATTATTATTCAAGGATTTGACTTCTATTAGTTCTTGAATTCATTGATAGAGTTTTGAATTGATTTACAAGTTGTTTGTGATTCTACTTTAATCGAAGGAGAAGTTTTATTGTGAATATCATTGTGTTATCGTGTTTGGCTGAATTTCACTACTCTCATAGGTTATTGAAATAGCTTGTAGAGTCATCAATTAACCTAATCCAGAGGAATAGTCAATAGACGTTCTTCGTAAGACTACTCATTCAACGTACTCTTGCAGAAATTCATAGTACTTGTCATTAGGTTATTTAACGGAACTCCCATTCATTCGAAAGAAGAGTTTGAATCCTAAAGATAATCTAATCAGTTGTAGAAATTGAAAGATTCAACAGAACTTAAGAATTGAGCTTGGTACAAGTTATATCCCGAATAATAGTTGTGCACATGTGTTGTCAATGCCCTTATTTAGCTCACTGATATTCAATTTTTGCAACCTAATTCCCCACTCTCCCATAATCATTCGGAATTGATATTAGTTGTTACTCCTGGTTCTTTAATAATTCAAAACCAAAGGTTTATTTTCTTGAATAGTGTTAAGCTAAAAATTATTCGAACATTATTTAAACCAATCCATGTGGAGACGATTTAATAATTATACTATCTTTAACTAGTGATCATCAGTTTTATTCACCGGTTTTGCACTCATCACTCTCCATCCAACCACAGTCATTGTCATCATCCAAACTGGTGATGAAGGCGTTGTGATCACGCTTGCTGAGTTTTATCATGTATCCTCAGAATATCTTGAGAGCACAGAGGCGGATCAAATATGCAAGAGTGAGGTTTTTGTGTCCAGGAACATAGGTACCGGAGGCAAGCTATCGTATGCCATATCGCCAATCTCACTTGAGCCAAACAAACTTGATAGTTCCGGCAAAAATCTAAAATAAGTGGGTCTATTTCCTTGTTAAGTCTTATAGTAAAAGGGTATGTATAAATGAAAACATACCTTGGTGTTTGCTGAAAGCTACCCTCTCCACTTCGAGGGGGGTCAAAACGTCAATATTCTTTCCGTCACAATCATCCTTCACAAGAGGAATATTGGTCGGGCGAATAGATGAAGGATATTTGCCAACTGCTCTGTTTCTATCGTCGTCGGGACCAGAGGACTCTTTTTGGACATGGAGATCCTTTTTGAAAGACCATTTAGAAACGATGAGTGTGTTTGTTGTGAGAGGTCTAGTGGCATAATTCTTGGACTTATTTTTCTTAGATGGCCCACCACCGATGCAAATCCCGGCGTCGGTGGATGAAGGTAGAGATGAAGTCCGAGTAAGTTTGTGTTGTTTACTGGCAGAAGACGAGTTGCCGGAGAAAGAAATAGCAGAAGGCATGGTAATTAAGGAAGTGAAATTTGATATTCGAATTTAAAGGTTTTTCTGAGAAAAGAGAATTACAAAGAAGCTCTAATAGACTCGATGAAGAGATGTAAAAAGTAAAAGATGAAATTGGTGAAAATGGGGGAAGTTTATAGGAGATTCAGTATAAAACCATCATTACCTAGATAACTGGCAAAACTATTCATTGAATCACGGGGCAACACGTGTTCGACTCATTAAATGCAAAGAGGCGTGCGTCATTTCAAGAGTCATAAATTGTTCAAGAATTTTCTCGCCAAGAGAAGAGAATGTCTTATCTACTTCCCGGTCACATCAAGTTGAGTCACCGAAAAGTAGGACTATATGTATTAGGTAACAGTTACAAATTTACATTTCTCAAGCAGACATGTGGCAGTGATGACAGGTACTGGAAACAGACATGTGACCGGTATTGTATAAATTCTGAAGGCATAAAGGTCGGGGATGAGAATTTGAAAGTAAATCACCTGTTGGAGAAAGCAGTCGTTACAAAAACTCATAGCATTTATTCCCAAATATTATGCAGAAATCAAAAAGGGGTTTTATTTATCTTTAAGAAGAGCGTGATTTGAGGATCTTGTCTCCTCAAATTTAACTATAAATAGTAACATTTGTAGTCATTTAAGGAGACGAAATTTTTGAATTACAAAAGGCTAATATTCTTCTCTCATTCTTACAAAGCTTCATACGATTGCTATTAAGATTTTCCCATTGTTCTTAGTTCCGGTGGGATCAACCTAAAGTCCAGGCTTGTTTTTTCTTTAATTATCTTTATTTTATTTTCTTTATTCTTAGTTATTTTATTAATCAAATCAATTTAATCCACGTGTCTATAAACCATAGTTACAAATTCAATTGTACCTTTTTTAGGGTAAACAATACCAATTATGTATTGAAAGTTAGAACTGTAATTCAATTGCCACTACAAGTTGACTTAAGTTTTCAATATTTGGAGGTTTTATGATTATCTTTATTGCATCCAAAAAACTCACATGCCGAATCCAAAATTTGTATGGAGTGGCTTATATTTTGGTGGTCAGGAAGCTATAAACTTTTTAATTTTTTTTTTCAATCAATGCAACATTTGCTATGGTAAAATGAATTAATGGGATAGCAGGGAATACCATAGATTCTTCTACCGTGGCTCAGGTATGGAGTATGGCTTTTAGTCCTCTGTTAATTGTACTCCCATAATTTGTCCTGCAATTTATTATCAGCAATAGTAAGTTTTATACTTGTGGGGGAGTTTATTGATAGTATATGGGTGATTTTCAGTAATTTATCTGGCTAAAAATTGGTAACATAGAAAAATTAGATTTTGGTCAAATATATGGTATTGGAAAATTACCTTAGCTGTTGCCTTTCCTGATTTATACAGCGTAGTGGTCTAACAGAAGTTGTGTAATTGCTGATGTTTGGGGTGCTAATTGCTGCAAGTTTAAGTTTAGAAGGAATTTTCATGACCGGAAAACTGACAGAGTTAGAATGTTACTGGAAATTAGCCTATGTAGCTGGTCCTATCCTCGTAAGCAAAATGGGATAACAACGAATCATCTTCTATTATACTATAAATATATGGCAAATATGGCACATGTTTTTGAATCTTTATGGGATACACGCAGGGACGGATTTAGGGGTGGAAGGAGGCCGAAAAATTATACCGTTAATATAAGGCAAAATCTGTTTTTACCTTTATATATTATATTTTGAATCTCCTTGACACATTCCAAAAGCATAGCTTAATGTTCAAGGGGGTTCAAAACTTTTGAGAGGTCATTGGTTCAATTTCTACTAGCTACAATCTCTTTTAATTTTTTGAATCCCCTTAATGGAAATCATGCCTCTGCCACTGAATACACGGGGTCAAACCTGCTAATGTGAAGCAAACCTTTCGGAGTTGATTCTTTAAATCTTAACTTTGAGGATTGGGGTAATATAAACATTTGCATATGGAATGCCGAAATTAGTTATTGTAATTGAAGTTTGATTATTATGGTACTAAACTTATAAGTGTATGTTAATTTTCATTAATTGCACGCTACAATTTATAGAAGAAGCGCGCACCTCACTTCTGGATGTTGTTTTATGATTTAATGTGTTCATACAAATCATGTCATACTTTGATATGATTAAAATTCTTTAATAATATTCGCAATCGCGTATGTACTAATATTAATATCTCAAAAATAATCCCTTCTTAAAGGAGGTTGCACAATGGGAATTCTAGTACTTTTTTTCTTTGAGTTTTTAACTTTCTATTGTATAGTTTTATTTTTACTCAAAATATACCCTTTAATATATTTCAAGTATATTATCTTATGATAATTTATAATGTAAATATTGCATCAATATGTCATATATATTTTTTTATATGTATTTCATACCATATTATAAATTCTATATATACACCATAAAACATGTAAATAAACAAAATATACCATACATGTTTTTTTATAGATGTGCATCATACTTGATATACACTACTATTATATAACTTATCACATAGACCATTGAAATAGAAAATATATAAGTACCACCGATCAAAGTTGTAACATGTTAAAATAATATGTTAATATCCAAATTTAAACTCCAAAGAAGGAAACGAAAACAAGAATTTTGCATATATAAAAAGAAAATAAGAAAGAAAGCCATTAGAAAGGGGAATGGCAAAAAAAGAATGAAAGGATGGTATCAATTATGAAAGAAAAAATATATCTACTTAGAATAGGAGAAGCAAATCAATGTGATGATGTCAAGTGGCACAATAAAAATTCAGTAAGTGTCAAATTTTAGGACAAAATTAGTTAGGTTAGTTAATAATTAGTTACTCTTTTTGAATTTGAATTTAAATAATTAAATATCTATATATTTAAAAAAACTATTAAAAATATATAAATATTGTACTTCAATGTAGAGATATATAAAATGATAAAACTAATTTTGTTTTTTTAGATGAGAAAATATTTGAATAATAATTTATGGTCATACTATATGCTATATGGATAAGATAAAACTAAAGACAAAAATATAAACAATAATTTCAAGAAATAAATAAAATATATAAAAATATAATTTAACTTTTAATGTAGTAATCTTAATAAAAAAAATTAAACTTTCATATTAAATACACACGGGAAGAAGAATTCAATTTAATTTCATATTGATAATAATATAAAAATAATAATTCTTATAATATTAGTAGATTTATGACATATAATAAAAGAACTTCTCTGTTTACCTTTGAACTAATTCAACACCATCCATTTAGAAAAATAATACAATAATATTCGTATTATAGATAAACACCAAATGAAAAATAATTAAAGTATTGTAGAACAAAAACAAATGTATAAAGAGGAGAATAGATATAATGTGATTCTATCCACACTTTAAATTTATTTGATAAAATTAAGTAAATAAATAATATTCTAAAATATTATTGATAAATTTAAATACCGAAATAATTATGATAAATTTATACAGGATAAAGTCAAGTTAAATTTCAATAGTAATACAAAATTATATTAATTGTATCATATCAAACTGGTTTTTATTAAAAATATCATATGATAATTGTCACGACCCAATTTTCCCTCAGTTGGATATCGTGATGGCGCCTAGTATTAGAGACTAGGTAAGCCTAACATTTACTGAATAACAACAATAATAAATAATATTTAACAACTTTTGAAATGGATTGCTCTATAAAATTTACAAATTTTCAAAAACCGGTAGTACAAGTCATAATCTCTACGGAGTTTGCTATAATTTCTAAATACAACTGTTTGAAAATAGGTAAAACAGTATGAATACAAAATAGGAAGGTGACTCTGAAGCTTGCAAATGCAGCAGCAGGTTTACCTTGAATCTTCACAGCAACAATCCGCATAGCTAGCTAATGATCAACTGACTTCGAAATACCTGGATCTGCACAAAAATGTGTAGAAGTATAGTATGAGTACACCACAGTCGGTACCCAGTAAGTACCAAGACTAACCTCAGTGGAGTAGTGACGAGTTACAGTCAAGACATTCACTAGTCAAATAACCTGTGTCATACTAAAATAATCGAAAACAAATAGCAGTGATATAACAGTAAGGCAACAAGAACACCACAATTATTATTCCGGCGAATAAGAAAAAAAAATAAGTACAACCAATTAAACAGGTCTTTCAAGTATAAATCTTGCACATATGATCCTTTCGAATAATACCCTCCAAATATATTTCTTCAAGTAAGTACCCATCGAATATAAAACTTTTTCAAATAATAATCCCATATCATAATCATAAGGTACGGCTCTCAACCCTTTTTCATATTCTCACGACACCTCGCACCCATATCTCTATCACAACCGCACGAACAACTCTCGTCCAAAATATTTCAATACATAAAATCCACACGATTAATTATTTTCAATAAAGTAAGGTTACAAATTTTAAACCAAGTCAAAATTCAACAAAGAAATGAATTTATTTTAGAAATAGATTGAGTAAAGAAAAATGGCATTTCAATTTAAATAAAACATCAGAAAATCTATTGCTTCGGATGTAAAACTTATTCATTTAAAACATAATAGTAACTTCTTTTATTTAAAACAACTCAGTCATCAAAATCGGAAAAAAAATCAGGAATATAAATCTTCAGAGTCTCGTACTAAAAAGCCCAAGCCAACACAATACAATAAGGAATACAAACACATAGTTAAATCAAAAATTACATCACGGCAAATCACAAGAATTTAACTATTACGAAAATACAAAATAACCAAAAAAAGAAGTGCAACCATAGAGAACTGTCAACAAAGGGCACTCCCGAGATACCGTCTCGTAGTCCCAAAAGTAAATACTCAACAGGGGATCTCCCGAGGTACCGCCTCGTAGTCCCAAAAGTAAATATACAAGATAGGGGGATCTCCCGAGGTACCGCCTCGTAGTCCTAAAATAAATATGCAACAAACAACAATGCCCCTAGGCTATCACAAATCATCACAATTCAATTCCCGACATAGCCCACCTTGTCTCGCCATGTGCGCAATAATAATATAAATGCCCGCCTTATCTCGCTGCACACGCAATAATAATATTCTCACCTTGTCTCGCCACGTGTGCAATAATAATATAAATGCCCGCCTTCTCTCGCCGCACGCGTAATAATAATATTCCCACCTTGTCTCGCCACATGCGCAAACCCACACACATATATATAGCCCGCTTTGTCACGCCGCATGTGCATAAATCAATTGTAATAATTGCCACAACCCAAAATCTATTAAAGATTGTGATGGCGCCGGACACCGCTGTCAGGCAAGCCAACAATACATACTTAGCTTAATTACCCATTTTAATGGATTAAAAATCAAAATTTCTTCAATGAAATAATAAAAATAAAACTCATAGAATAAATGATAAATATTTTTAGCGACTAAATTTTTAAACAACTCACAACCATTCCCAAAACTCGATGTCACAAGTGCATGAGCATTTACTAGGGAATTAAAATTTAAAATACGGCATCTGTCCAGAATATAAATTAGACAGAAAATTATAATATCTCTGAAGGAGACTCTGTTGGCTGCGAATCGTAATACAGAATGCAGCTCACTATGTCCCCGCAACTATTAACCACACCTCTACGCCCACAAGGCTGCTAGACATATATATACCTGTACAATAAAATGTGCAGCAAGTGCAACATGAGTACGAAAACAATGTGTACCCAGTAAGTATCAAGCCTAATCTCGAAGAGGTAGAGACGAGATGGCCGACTATGACACTCACTATGGGTCAATAATATTAAATAATCATGAAAATAGAAATATTTATATCAACGTGATTCGCAGAGTTAATAATAATTTTATTGAACCAACAGAAGTAATTAAATTTCTTCAATTCCAATAAATTTCTAATTTATCAATTAGCCTCATTTACAGGAATAACAATAATTTTCTTAACAAGCAGAGATAATTAATTCTTTAAATTTCCAATAATTTCCAATTTATCAATCAAATTCCTTCAAATGCAACAATTTCTAATCTATTAATTAAATCCTTCAATTTCAATAAAAATCCAATTTATCAAATAATTTTACAAGCTGTAATTCAATTTTAATAAATTTCTAATTTATCAAATAGCTTTACAAGCTGCAATAAACTGTCCAAGTATTGTGTAATTATTATTATTAATAATAAGCATGATTTCTGTCGAGGTCGCACGGCCCGATCCAGAGTTTCGTGTACACTGCCGAGGGACGTGCGGCACGATCCATAGATGCATCTATCCTGCCGAGGCGTTCAGCCCGCTCCACAAGAAAGGAGGACATTTTCTTATGTACCTCCGGAAGAAGAGTATATTTATTATAAGATAAATTCGGGAGGAAGAACAATTTCTCTTAACAATTAATTAATTTAAACAGAAAATCAAGCATATGAGATTTTCATCCTTTAATATCTTTATCTAACAATTCATAATATATATATATATATATATATATATATATATATATATATATATATATATATATACACACACACACACACACACACACACACACACACACACAATAATAATTAAACAAAAAATAAAATTTACACAAGTAATTCATGCTTTGAGTCCTAAACTACCCGGACTTTAGTATTAATAGTAGTTACGCACGGACTCTCGTCACCGCGTGCGTACGTAGCCCCCGCAATTAGCAATAATTATTCAATTTAATCCCTATGGGGTAATTTTCCCCTCACAAGATTAGACAAGAGACTTACCTTGTCTCAAAGTCCACTTTCCGATCACCACGTCGCGTTAAATTCCCAATTCGGTGCCGAAATATTCGAAGCTATCCAAATATTATACAAAATAATTAATATATATTCATTAATTCGAAATTCATCTATTAAATAAATTACCCTATCCAAAATGGTAAAATTTTTAATATTCACCCCGGGCCCACGTGCCCAGATTCCGGAAATGTTTGGATGAAAACGTTACCCATAATCTCAAGAACTCAAATATATAATTTTTATCAATTCCATAACCATTTTGTGGTTAAAATCTTATTTTTATAAAAATCTAGGTTTTTCACCTAAACCCTTGATTTCTATGATTTATTAGTTATAATCTACCTATAATCTATGTATTTAACTCAAGGTGTGTAGAATTAACTTACTTCCAAGTTGCTAGTTGAAATTCCTCTCTCAAAAGCTCTGAAATCGCCCGGAAATTGAGGAAAAATGGGCTCAAAATGTCTGAGCCCCGATTTTTAACATATTCTGCCAAGCATGGGTTTCGCACCTGCGGAAGGTGTACCGCACCTGCGGAAGGAGTACCGCACCTACGGCTTTCTCACCTGCGGAAAAGCCTCGCAGGTGCGAACTTAGCTTGACTGCCCAGTTTCCGCATATGCGCTCTTCTTCTCGCACATGCGCGTTTGCAGGTGCGCCCGAGATTCCGCACCTGCGATGGCAGGCCTCCCTTTCCCTTTTCGCTTCTGCGAATAAATCTCGCATCTACGAGTGTCGCTCCGACGAGCTTCTGTCGCACCTGCGACTTGCCAAGCGCAGGTGTGATCGTACCAGAAGTAGAAGGCTTCAGCTCTTCTTCAAAATTCCTAAAATCGATCTGAGCCTCGTCCGGTTAACACTCGGGGCACCGGGGGCCCCGTCCGAACATACCAACAGGTTTGAAATCATAAAACGGACTCGCTTAAACTCACGGAACGTGTAAAATAACATCAAATCTAAGAATCACACCTCAAACCAAATTGATTCAACTTAGAAATTTCAAATTCTTCAAACTTACTCCGAATGCGCCGAAATATACTTATACTACTCGGAATGACACCAAATTTTGCGTGCAAGTCTTAAATCACTATACAGAGCTATTCTCAGACTCGGAATTCCAAACAGACTTCAATTACTCAAAAACCTACTCCAAACTAAATTTAAAGAACTTTAAACCTTCAAATAGTTGATTTTCACTATTAAGCGCCAAAATGCTCCCGGGTTATCCAAAATCCGATTTGAACATACGCCCAAGTCCGAAATTATCATATGAATCTATTGGAACCGTCAAATTCCGATTCCGAAGTCATTTTCTCATAATGTTGACCGAAGTCAAACTTGCCCTTTTAAGGCTAATTTAAGGAACCACGTGTCCTGATTTCAACCCAAACTATAATGACCCAACCGGTCATTTTAACTTTTAGAAACCCGTTCCCTAAAATAAAACTCCCCGAACATGCTTTTATTAATTTATGACTCGCGAGGATGGTTGGTTCGGGATTTGGAAGTGTGTGGGTTAAAATCGGAACACTTGGTTCCTTAAGTTAGCTTTAAATGGATAAGTTTGACTTCGGTCAACATTTTGAGAAAACGACCCCGGAATTGGGATTTGACGGTTCCAATAGGTTCGTATGATGAATTTGGACTTGGGCGTATGTCCGAATCGGGTTTTGGATAAACTGGGAGCGTTTTGACGCTTAATAGTAAAAATCAACTATTTGAAGGTTTAAACTTCTTTAAATTTGGTTTGGAGTAGGATTTTGAGTAATTGATGTCCGTTTGGAATTCTGAGTTTGGGAGTAGTTCCGTATAGTGATTTAAGACTTGCACGCAAAATTTTGTGTCATTCCGAATAGTTAAAATATATTTCGGCGCATTGGAAGTAAACTGAAGAACTTGAAATTTTTAAGTTTGAATCAATTTGGTTTAGCGTATGATTCTTAGATTTGATGTTGTTTTACGCATTCTGAGAGTTCGAGGGAGTCCGTTTTATGATTTCAAACTTGTTGATATGTTCGGGCGGGGGCCCCGAGTGTCAATCGGACGAGGCTCGGACCAAGTTGGAAGTTGGGAGCCAAAACTGAAGCTCCCAGCTACTGTCAGAATCGCACCTGCGCTTGGCCAGTCGCAGGTGCAACATTCACAAATGTGACAGAAGCTTGCATGTGCGGCACTCGCAGATGCGAGATTTCTTCGCAGAAGCGGAAAAGGAATGGGAGGCCTGCCATCGCAGGTGCGCCCAAGCGAGGCTAGACGCGCAGATGCGAGAATTGGCCAGGCGGGTGGAACTCGCACCTGCGAGGATTTTCTGCAGGTGCGGAGCCATAGGTGCGGAGCCGCAGGTGCGTTCCAACCTCCGCAGGTGCGAAAGGCCTGTTTGCCAGAAAGCTTAAAAGAACGGGAGCTTTTTGAGAGGAGATTTCAACTAATAACTTGGAGGTAAGTTAATTCTACACCCATTGAGTTAAATACATAGATTATAAGTAGATTATAACTAGTAAATCTTAGAAATCAAAGATTTAGATGAAAAATCAAGATTTTTATAAAAGTGAGATTTTAACTACGAAAATAGTTATGGAATTGGGTAGAAATTATATATTTAAATTCTTGAGATTATGGGTAACGTTTTCATCCAAAAATTTTCAGAATCCGAGCACGTGGGCTCGGGGTGAATTTTAGGAATTTCACCATTTTGGATAGGGTAATTTATTTAATAGATGAATTTCGAATTATTGAACACATATTAATTATTTTATATAACTTTTGGATAGTTTCAGATTTTTCGGCATCGAATCGAGAATTTTACGCGACGCGATAATCGAAAAGTGGACTTTGAGACGAGGTAAGTCTCTTGTCTAATCTTGTGAGGGGAAATTACCCCATAGGAATTAAATTGAATAGTTGTTGCTAATTGCGGGGGCTACGTACGCACGAGGTGACGAGAGTCCGTGCGTAGCTACTATAAATGCTAAAGTCCGGGTAGTTTAGGACTCAAAGCATGAATTACTTGTGTAAATTGTATTCTTTGTTTAATTAATATTAATTGATATATATGAATATATTGTGAATTGTTAGATAAAGATATTAAAGGATGAAAATCTCATATGCTTGATTTTCTGTTTAAATTAATTAATTGTTAAAAAAAATTATTCTTTCTCCCGAATTTATCTTATAATAAATATACTCTCCTTCCAGAGGTACATAAAAAAAATATCCTCCTTTCTTGTGGAGCGGGCCGAACGCCTCGGCAGGATAGATGCATCTATGGATTGTGCCGCACGTCCCTCTGCAGTGTACACGACACTCTGGGTCCGGCCGTACGTCCTCGACAGAAATCGTGCTTAATAATAATAATCACACGATACTTTAATAGCTTATTTCAGCTTGCGAAACCAATTGATAAATTTGAGAATTTTTGGAATTTAATGAATTATTATGCCTGTTTGTTATGGAATTAATTGTTATTCCTGTAAATGGGATAAATTGATAAATTGGAAATTATTTGAATTTACGGAATTTAATTAATATGTTGAGAATTGTTGCATTTGAAGGAATTTGATTATTTTCGCTGATTTAATAAATTATTGTAAATTCTGTAAATCATGCTGATTTAAATATCCTAGTTGTATTTCAATTATTATTATTGACCCATAGTGAGTGTCAAAGTCGGCCATCTCATCTCTACCACTTTGAGATTAGGCTTAATACTTACTGGGTATACGTTGTTTACGTACTCATACTACACTTGCTGCACTTTTTGTGCAAGATCTGAGGCAAGTACTAGTGGGGGACTTATCGTCTTACACCTACGTTATCCAGGGATATAGTGGTAAGCTGCCTTTCTGAGCCATTTTGCAGCTACTAGTGTCTCTCCTTGTATTTTTTATTCTGTCTATTTTATTTCAGACAGTATTTGAGGTTTTGTATAATCTACTAGATGCTCATACACTTGTGACACCAGGTCTTGGCACACACATTGGTAGAATTTGGAGTTTTATTATTTTTCTTAGTTTTAAATTTTGTCAATATATGCTTAAATTATTAAGTTGGCTTGCCTAGCTGTAGTGTTTGGCGCCATCACGACCTATAGGTGAAATTGGGTCATGACACAAACACTTCCAAATCCCAAACCAACCATCCCCGCAAGTTATAAATCATTAAAAACATATTCGGGGAGTTATATTTAGGGGAACGAGGTTCTAAAAGTCGAAACGACCGGTTGGGTCGTTACATTCTCTCCCACTTAAATATACGTTCATCCTCGAACGTGCTAAGGACTGTTCCGAAGTTGTCCAACATCACTGTTTAATACTTCGAGCACCTACCCGTGCTACCACACCCAATTGAGCACATTAGCTCGAGCAAATTTGACGATTCTCCCCCTTATTTAGGCAATTAAGCCTTAGAGCCCAATTCTAACATCCAAAATTCTCCACCATGTTTGTTTCTAACCTACGAACACCGTATCAATCACTACACAATGCACCAATATAGGATTGCATACCTTGGTTGAATTTAGACTATGCACCGCACCATTCACATGCCCATAATAACATCCCCGATAACAATAGTCAAGATTCCACAGATCTGATATCCACAACACATCTCATGATACCTATAAGTCTTGTTCTAACTCTTGCAATGCTTCCACGAGGGAAGAAATGTGTAGAAATTCATAACCAACTGCCGAGTCAACAAATTATTGAGTTTCTCCTTCTGACAAGAACCATTGCCTCATTATGGACCCAATAATGGTATTTGCTCTTTATTATACTTCATATAATCCGATCGTACTGATCCCGGATCCAATAATCTCGTCTCACCTAGTATAAGCTGCTTAGGCAATAAGCCACCTCAGACACGGCAAAAAGTCTCATATGACGCCACAATGAGCTAATAAGCTACAGACTCGATTGTGATACTTAAGGAAAACGAACTATGGAAAAGATTATTCAACCCACCTGTCTAATTAAACAACTGAAAGGTGTCATGAACCTTCCTCAGAAAATGGGACACAAAACACACAAAATAGAATATAGGGGACTGTACTCAATATCACACTGTTGCGGCGTGCAACCCGATCCAAACAACATACCCGTGGTGGCGTGCCACCCGATCCGCAAAAAAAGAATCTATAAGGAAATACTTACCGAGCTAGAATGCTCACTACTACAAAATATCGGAATATCGGACACAAGCACGCTAAGTGCATGATACCATCTTTGGGAGGACCGACAGCGCCATATGCTACAAAACTCAAGCACAACTAAGGTGCGATATATGATCTGAATCTCAGAGCCATCCTTCTCACATAGCACCATTGCTACGCAGAACCTCAACATATAAGAAATTTATCAAGCTGTTACACAACTCACATGGCACAATATAGTATTTCATGAAATAGCCGACGACGAAACAACTTCCAACATTCGAATACTCCTCCATAAGGAGCGCTATGCTGAAATGAACACCTTCGGGCTGATATAGAGCCCATATTCATATTTAAATCCATCTACGGACCTCAAGTCGATTCTGATCGCACCGTACTAGGCTAATAACCTTTCTAGGATCTATAATAACCATTTTCCCCTAACACATAAGAACAGCCATCATAACCGGAACAAACTTCCACAGTCCACAACCAAATGAACTGATCGCCCTCCAGGCATAAATTCTCGAATTAGTGATATCGCCACAATCTTCATACTTGGTTGTTAAATATTTAATCAATCAGGTGACTACTTGTCACACTTATACAATCTTCCCATGGAATACGCTCCCACGACCTTATGCAACAGATAACAAGTATGCACATCCATACCACCAGCCATACTAATACTGTAAGGAGAATCAAGGATCCGCAAATCAATACACAAAGTCTCTTACACATAACACCGATCTCAGGTGACGCTGAAGACATTACCAGTTTGCTTTAAGCTTTTAAATCCTTTCATGCTCGTCCGAGCTCTAAACATTCTTGTCGACATCAACTGCAACCTTGATCCTCAACTTTCAAATTTCATGCTACTTAATTCACTTAATCACGCAATTGCGCAGGAGTACAAGAATTTCATCATAACTCCCGAACCACTAATAGGGTAAACACCTCATCGTATAGAAACCTTCTACTTGACTCATTTCAAGAGAACCATTGCAACACGTGACTGAATTCCCATATCCCCAGAAAATACCGGCTTCAAGTAGTGGTTTAAACCACCATAACTCTTCTGGGATCCCTCTACACATAACATGCCATAATACTTGAATTCCTCCAAATAAAAATCAATTACGGCGGTCGTCAAGCATCGCACATACCGCCACAAATCACTTGCATAACTCAATGCACTGAAGGAACTGATCATTGCGACCATCATGCCAATTTAACCATTGTTAGTCGACCCGTCTTTTCTCAATTTATTCACAACTTGCCTTAGAAATAATAATAGCTCCATTCATTACATTACGAACTCAAATCCGCACTCATCCCGAGTGACCTTATTTCACGAGACCGCTGTTTCAAAACCCACGAATCATCTCATACCCCTCCTTTTGCGCACTTTTACATCTTCAACTGGTACACCCATTCTGATACTTCTTTTATGAATCCGAAATTATTTCTTCCATTCCTCTAATGCTACACCACAACCTGAAGATAACGAAAAGTATTCCAAGCCCCGTTTTATAATCTACTGCAAAAGCTCGATACTCAACCATACTACAGACTCGAGGTCTTTAGGCACCGTACTTTAAATTTTTGAAACCACTAAAACCGTTATTGAGAGTCACTTGCTCTGACTTGTTCCCAACATGATCAACTCCAAGGCCCTGCTAGCACATGGACATTTGCTCAAGGAAACACCCGACTGTCTCACTTTCCCTGTGCATTACATCTACACGAAGCATAAACTCTGAGTCTTCCCAAGCCCGAACATGAATCGATAAGGCCAAATATGGCACACATTCCTCAAATCCTTTGCTCAAATTACCACCAATGTTTTCTTTTCTTAGTCGTGATGACCCACCAATACACTGATAACCAGAAACTGCACAAGTTGACACTACGCAATCCAATCATAGATGGTGGGACTCTCCTACTTAGCTTGAAGCTACAATTAAGAAATTATGGAATCCGCCGAGATTCTTTCTTCATCGTTGACATGATCCTGCACACGCAACTCTCCAAATTTCTCAGAATCCTTCTATTAACCTTTAATAAACACTCTGAACCACTAGCCACATTTACATATTAAATCTCTTACCGGGTAGACAGTAGAATTTTTCGCAGAAGCTTCGTCAACACCACACGACTGCTAACCTGCTCACAGGAGATAACCCACCTGTGGAAATTACATGCCGACATATTCCAACGTCGCTGCACTAGGTGCAATTACTATGAAATCAGTAGAGTTCGAGCTCATTCACCAGCTGCACCAGTCCGTTCACTCTTCATGGACGTCAACTAGAGGTGCGACAATACATTCCAATCCAAAATCATGTTGTATCCTTCTTCATATCAAGCAACTCCCTCCTGTTGTATCCAATCTTCCTCAATATAGCACCTAATATTAGAACTTAAGCCTGTAGACCTAGTCACTGTCCATCCTAAATCCCAAATCACTTCAAACTCTCCTCAAGTCGTGTAGTTATCCTACCACGTAACTCATATGCTACCTTGCCACTCTCCTTTAAGCAACTACTCGACTTCTGTTTCTCACACTTGGCCTCCTAGGAACTTAACCACCACAAGACACCTTCCACAAGTCCTTCCTCATCTTTCGCTGTCCAGTTGTTGCCTTAACTCAAAAATTCATTTCTAAAGCACTTGAACAAATAGGTTGTTACCAGCTTTAAACCTTTTCGAGGATCATCTTTCTCAAGCCATCAATACTAGGAACACCGCTTAAATCCCGAATGACTGCACACCGCGATCTCTAACAGTTGCTTCCCTTACACCAATTCCTAACACTCTATCGTGAAGGCGAGTTGAAGAAAAACTATAACACCGACAAACGTTAACGCATTTAACAAGGCGATGATGCCAGATCAAAATTGAGAACTCTAGCACACTCAAAAATATCAAGCTTCATTACTCCATCAACCACCAAACCTGAACATTCATAGTACGATTACCTTTTCCTTGCTGGGAATAAAACATGGAACCTCTGAATAAAGTACTGGGAAAAACATTCTTTCAAGTCGTTTACTACTCTGGCACATAGACAGGCATTCTAGCATTACATAAACATTGTGCGATAACAACGCATGAATCATCATAACAATCAATGTCAAATCCTAAAACCTTAGGTAGTATTGATACTGAACTGAAACGATGAGCGGCTTTCCTCAAGTCGACGACAATAGCCCAATTAATTACGCAGGGAGAAGTATCCTGCACTACATCTGTAGTACCATTAAAAATTTCCTCGATCCCCAATTTATAACAAGAGCTTAACGTTGCATAAGATTGAATAGGAAGGAATTAAAGGCATAAGCCTCAAAGGAATGAAATCGCACGATGAGGAATCAAAAAGGGATGTATTCCTAACAGCCTTATAGCCTCTCAAAGATAAGTACATACGTCTCCGTACCGATATGCAACACTCTACTAGACTTGCTCATGACTCGTGAGACCTAAGTGAACCTAGTGCTTTGATACCATGTTGTCACAACCCAAAATCCATTAAAGGTCATGATGGCACCGGACACCGCTGTCAGGCAAGCCAACAATACATACTTAGCTTAATTACCCATTTTAATGGATTAAAATCAAAATTTCTTCAATGAAATAATAAAAATAAAACTCATAGAGTAAATGATAAATATTTTTAGCAACTAAATTTCTAAACAACTCACAACCATTCCCAAAACCCAGTGTCACAAGTGCATGAGCATTTACTAGGGAATTAAAATTTAAAATACAGCATCTGTCCAGAATATAAATTAGACAGGAAATTATAATATCTCTGAAGGAGACTCTATTGGCTACGGATCGTAATACAGAATGCAGCTCACCTATATCCCCGCAACTATTAACCACACCTCACGCCCTCAAGGCCGCTAGACGTATATGTACCTGCATAATAAAATATGCAGCAAGTGCAGCATGAGTACGAAAACAACGTGTACCCAGTAAGTATCAAGCTTAATCTCGAAGAGGTAGAGACGAGATGGCCAACTATGACACTCACTATGGGTCAATAATATTAAATAATCATGAAAATAGAAATATTTATATCAACGTGATTCACAGAGTTAATAATAATTTTATTGAACCAGTAGAAGTAATTAAATTTCTTCAATTATAAATTTCCAATTTATCAATTAGCCTCATTTACAGGAATAACAATAATTTCCTTAACAAGCAGAGATAATTAATTCTTTAAATTTCCAATAATTTCCAATTTATCAATCAAATTACTTCAAATGCAACAATTTCTAATCTATTAATTAAATCCTTCAATTTCAATAAAAATCCAATTTATCAAATAGCTTTACAAGCTGCAATTCAATTTCAATAAATTTTTAATTTATCAAATAGCTTTACAAGCTGCAATAAACTGTCCAAGTATCGTGTAATTATTATTATTATTATTATTATTATTATTATTATTATTATTATTATTATTATTATTATTATTATTATTATTATTAAGCACGATTTCTGCCGAGGTCATACGACCCGATTCAGAGTTTCGTGTACACTGCCGAGGGACGTGCGGCACGATCCATAGATGCATTTATCCTGCCGAGGCGTTCGGCCCGCTCCACAAGAAAGGAGGATATTTTCTTATGTACCTCCGGAAGGAGAGTATATTTATTATAAGATAAATTCGGGAGGAAGAACAATTTCTTTTAACAATTAATTGATTTAAACAGAAAATCAAGCATATGAAATTTCCATCCTTTAATATCTTTATCTAACAATTCACAATATATTCATATATATCAATTAATATTAATTAATCAAGGAATACAATTTACACAAGTAATTCATGCTTTGAGTCCTAAACTACCCGGACTTTAGCATTAATAGTAGCTACGCACGGACTCTCGTCACCTCGTGCATACGTAGCCCCCATAATTAGCAACATGTAACGACCCGACCGGTCATTTTGAGAATTAGAGCCCCGATCCCCTAATATCTGTTTTCCCCACATTTGTTTATGCTTTTGGGATTTGCCAGCGTGATTGGTTATGGAATTCGGGGAGTTTTGGGATACTTAGTCCCTAGTTGTGAGTTTAAGCCTTAGAAATCACACTGTAGTCGGAACTGTGTAAAGACGGATCCAAAATAGAATTTTGTTGACTCTATTAGCTCCGTTGAGTGATTTGGAGCTTACGAGCACGTCCAGAATGTGTTTTGGAGGTCTGTAGTAGATTTAGGCTTGAATTGGTGGAAGTTAGATTTTTGGCGATCTCGGCCGATAGTGGAATTTTTTATATCGCACTCGGAATGGATTTCCAAAAGTGGCTGTAGGTTTGTAGTGTCATTTGTGACATGTGTGTAAAATTTGAGGTCATTCGGACTAGATTTGACGTGGTTCGGCGTCGTTTGTAGAATTTGGAAAATTCTAAGTTTTTAGGCTTGAATCCGTGCTTAATTCATGATTTTGGTGTTGTTCGATGTAGTTTGAAGGCTCGACTAAGTTTGTATGGTGTTATAGGATTGGTTGGTAGGTTTGGTTGAGGTCCTGGGGGCCTCGGGTGTGTTTTGGATGCTTAACGGAATGAAATTAGACTTAGGAAAAAGATCTATTGGCTTTGCTGGTTCTGGTGTTTCGCACCTGCGGAAGGGAGGCCGCAGGTGCGAGAGCCGCAGGTGCGAGTGCCGCAGGTGCGGAGGGAGTGCGCAGACGCGGAACTGGTGGGGCTGGTGATGAAGCACAGGTGCGCAAGTTTGACCACACCTGCGAGCCCGCAGGTGCAAAGCATGGGCGCAGGTGCGGAGCCTAGCTGCTTTAATGAAATGCGCAGATGCGCCATTTGGACTGCAGGTGCGGTATCCACAGGTGTGAGAAACGGCCGCAGGTGCGAGGATCGTTGGGCAGAAAAGGGGATTTCAAGGGTTTGAAATTCTATAACACGAAATTCGATTTAGAGCTCGATGGGAGAGGATTTCTCGAGGGATTTTGAAGGAGAACTTTTGGGTAACTAATTCTAACTCTATTTTGATCATAATACATTAATCTATTGTTATTTTCCTCATCTAATTAAGGAGTTTGAGGGTAGAAGTTTGGAAATGTGGGAAAAAGGTTCCCCAATTAAAAATCTGAGATTTGAATGGGAATTTGATGTCGGATTTAGATGATTTTTGTTCTAGTGAACTCGTGAGTGAATGAGTGTTCATAATTTGTAATTTTTACCCGATTCTGAGACGTGGGCCCGGGGAGACTTTTGGGCGTTTTTCCTAATTTCACGTTTTAGCTTCGAATTAATTAGTTAAATTAGTTACTTGTAGTTATATTTACATTATACAATTAATTTGAATAGATTCGGGCCATTTGGAGTCGGATACTCGTGGCAGGAACGTAATATCAAGTTGATTTGAGTGGTCGAGGTAAGTGGCTTGCCTAACCTTGTGTTGGGGACTTTCCCCTTAGGATGTTTGATATTAATTGAGTGGGGGCGTCGTGTACGTGAGATGACGAGTACGTATACAGGCTATTATTGCAAAAATCCTGTTTTTCCTTTCTAAATCATAAATTGTTTCCTCTTATTAAATTGTACTAATACGTTTAATTGTTTAGCTTAGATTAGAGAAGCATGCTTACGTGTTTTAACTGCCTATTTGACATTCTGTGCGCCATGATTAGTTAAGTCCCTATTTTCCTTATTTGTATTCAGTGTAAAGTGTATAACTCGATGACATACCTATTATTTCATCTTGCATTGCATATTTAAATTGGGACTACGGACATATTCCGGGAGATCCCCCTGTCTTGCATATTTAAATTGGGACTACGGACGTATTCCAGGAGATCCCCCTGTCTTGCATATTTATTTTGGGACTACGGACGTATTCCGGGAGATCCCCCAGCACTGCATATTTACTTTGGGACTACGGACGTATTCCAGGAGAACCCCTGTACTGCATATTCATTCAGAACTACGGGACGGTATCCCGGGAGATTCCACATTGTGTTTACCTTGTTCTAAGCCGAGGGTTCCCTTGATTGTTAAATGTTTCGAGAATTTTCTTTAACTGTTTACCGTAAAACTTACTTATATCTTTTACTGTTTAATTTATTATATTTACTCCGGTAGGGGCTTGACCTGACCTCGTCACTACTCGACCGAGGTTAGTCTTGGCACTTACTGGGTACCATTGTGGTGTACTCATGCCATTTCCTTCACATGTTTTCGTGTGCAGATCCGGGTACGAACTATCAGCCTCGGGGTTAGTGCGTGTTGCTGATTCTAGGAGACTTCAAGGTACTTCTGCTTGCGTCCGCTGATCTTCGGAGTCTCCTTCTACTCCCTAGCCTAGAGACTTTCTTTATTATCTTCAGACTTTTGTATAGATATACATAGATTATAGCAGCTTGTGACTTAGTGATATTCCGGGTCTTGGAAAATCATTTTTTATATGCCGAGTGGTACTACGTTTGGTTATTCACAATATGTTGTTTATCTTTAAAATGTTGTGTTTTCTTTACATTTAATTAATATATGTTCATTAATTCGAAATTCATCTATTAAATAAATTACCCTATCCAAAATGGTAAAATTTCAAAAATGCACCTCGGGCCCACGTGCCCGGATTCCGAAAATTTTTAGATGAAAACGTTACCCATAATCTCAAGAACTCAAATATATAATTTCTATCCAATTCCATAACCATTTTCGTGGTTAAAATCTCATTTTTATAAAAATCTAGGTTTTTCACCTAAACCCTTGATTTCTAAGATTTACTAGTTATAATCTACCCATAATTTATGTATTTAACTCAAGGTGTGTAGAATTAACTTATCTCCAAGTTGCTACTTGAAATCCCCCTCTCAAAAGCTCTGAAATCACCCGAAAATGGAGGAAAAATGGGCTCTAAATGTCTGAGCCCCGATTTTTAACACATTCTGCCAAGCAGGGGTTTCGCACCTACGGCTTTCGCACCTGCGGAAAAGCCTCACAGGTGCAAACTTAGCTTGATGCCCAGTTTCCGCATCTGCGCTTTTCTTCTCGCACCTGCGCGTTCGCTGGTGCGCCCGAGATTCTGCACCTGCGATGGCAGGCCTCCCCTTCCCTTTTCGCTTCTGCGAATAAATGTCGCATCTGCGAGTGTCGCTCCTGCGAGCTTCTGCCTCACCTGCGAATGTCGCACATGTGGTTTGCCAAGCGCAGGTGCGATCGTATCAGAAGCAGAAGGCTTCAGCTCTTCTTCAAAATTCCTAAAATCGATCCGAGCCTCGTCTGGTTTACACTCGGGGTCCCGCCCGAACATACCAACAGGTTTGAAATCATAAAATGGACTTGCTCGAACTCACGGAATGTGTAAAACAACATCAAATCTAAGAATCATACCTCAAACCAAATTGATTCAACTTAGAAATTTCAAATTCTTCAAACTTACTCTGAATGCGCCGAAATGTACTTATACTACTCGGAATGACACCAAATTTTATGTGCAAGTCTTAAATCACTATATGGAGCTATTCCCAGACTCGGAATTTCCAAACAGACTTCAATTACTCAAAAACCTACTCCAAACCAAATTTAAAGAACTTTAAACCTTCAAATAGTTAATTTTCACTATTAAGCGCCAAAATGCTCGCGGGTTATCCAAAACCCGATTCGAACATATGCCCAAGTCCGAAATCATCATATGAACCTATTGAAACCGTCAAATCCCGATTCCGAGGTTATTTTCTCAAAATGTTGACCGAAGTCAAACTTGCCTTTTAAGGCTAACTTAAGGAACCAAGTGCCCCGATTTTAACCCAAACACTTCCAAATCCCGAACCAACCATACCCGCAAATCATAAATTATTAAAAACACATCCGGGGAGTTTTATTTAGGGGAACGAGGTTCTAAAAGTCAAAATGATCGGTTGGGTCGTTACAATAATAGCACGGCAAAAACCTTGTGCAAACACCCGAACAAAACTACCCAACAATATAACTTGCCAATGTCACATCTCATAAATTGCACCTCAAGTACTCAAAAATTACAATATAACACAGATTTGCACATCAAGTGCTCAAATATTATAATTTATCACAGATTGCACATCAAGTGCTCAAATGTTACAATTTATCACAGATTGCACATCAAGTGCTCAAATATTACATTTTTATCACATATTGCACATCAAGTGCTCAAATATTACAACTCGCCACAAATTCAACAATACATTATTTTCCACAATAAGGAGTCCATGGCTCGACCATAATGTGCACAAAATCTTAACAAATATATTCGGGAGTGAACAACTCAACAAAATAATATTTCACATAAAAATCAAGGTGGCAATCACACCAAATCATCATATAAAAACAAATCCAACAAAACAAGGATTTAATAAGTGCCAATAATTTCCAATTTAATACATAAGGGCGTCTAAGGATTTATACCAAAGTAATTTGCACATATAAACCAAGTACGTACTCGTCACCACGCGTACATGGTTTTTAATTACACAAATTGCACATAAGACTCAATGCCTAAGGGGTAATTTCCCCCACTTAAGGTTAGGCAAGATGCTTACCTCAAACTGCGCTCAATCAGTCAAGTAGTATGCCTTTTTCCCCGATTTTCCGACTCTGATTGGCTCGAATCTAGTCATAATTAATTCAATTTAATAAATACAAATTGTAGAAATAAATTCCAAATGAAAATATAAAATTTTCTACAAAAATCCAAAATTTAACCCAAAAATCATCTGTGGAGCCCACATCTCGGAACCTGACAAAAGTTATAAAATATGAACGTCCATTCAACCACGAGTTCAACCATACAAATTTTACTAAAATCCGACATCAACTCCACCCTCAAATCTTCAATTTAAACCAAGAGGGTTTTCTAAATTTTCCGACTTAATTCTAAATGTTAAAAACAACTATGGATTCGAAAAATTTGACCAATATCGAGTTAAGAACACTTACCCCGTTGTTTTTCATGAAAATCTCCCGAAAATTGCCTCTTCCCGAGCTCCAATTTGGTAAAAATGAAAAATGGGACGAAGTCCCATTTGTAGAACTTAATGTTTCTGCCCAAGAATTTCTTCTTCGCGAACGCAACACTTGCCTCGCGTTCGCGAAGCACAAAATGAGCTGCCCAAAATTTCCACTTCGCGAACGTGTAGACCAATGATCACAGGCCTTCACGAACGTGACGCCTCACTCGCGAACGCGTAGACTAATGCGTGAAGTCCACTCCAGCCCTCACTCTTCTTCGCGAACGCATAGCCTCTCTCGCGTTCGCGATGCACACTGGTCCTCACCCTTCGCGAACGCATCCTTTGCTTCGCGAACGCGAAGAACAAATTCTCTCCTGCCCTAGTTCCCCTTCAAGAACGCGGCACCTCTCTCGCGAACGCGAAGAAGGAAACCAGAGCTGGACACCAGAAATTCTTCAGATGTTTCCCAAGTCCGAAAGTGATCCATTAACCTTCCGAAACTCACCCGAGGCCCTCGGGACCTCAACCAAATACACCAACAAGTCCTAAAGCATCATACGGACTTAGTCGAAACCTCAAATCACATCAAATAACGTTAAAATCACAAATCACACCCCAAATTCAAGCTTAATGAAACTTAAGAATTTTCAACTTTTACATTCGATGCCGAGACCTATCAAATCAAGCCCGATTGACCTCAAATTTTGCACACAAGTCATAAATGACATAACGGAGCTATAAAAATTTTGTAAACTGGATTCCGACCCCGATATCAAAAAGTCAACTCCCCGGTCAAACTTTCCAAAAATTTAATTTTCGTCATTTCAAGCTAAATTCCACTACGGACTTCCAACTAATTTTCCGGACACTCTCCTAAGTCCAAAATCACCAACAAAGCTATTGACATCATCAAAATTCCATTTCGGGATCGTTTGCTCAAAAGTCAACTCTCCAGTCAAGTATTTCCATTTTAAGCTTCTAACTAAGAATTGTTCTATTAATTTAATTCGAATCTTCCGAAAATCAAACTCGACCACACCCGCGGGTCATAATACATATTACGGAGCTGCTCAAGACCTTTAGTCACTGAAAGGGGCATAAATTCTTAAAACGACAAGTCAGGTCATTACATTCTCCCCCTCTTAAACATACGTTCGTCCTCGAACGTGACAAGAATCTTTCGGATGACTTAATTTACTGAATGTATTTACTGTACACATACTCACGGGTGATTCAACGTCACCATAAATTTAACATGGATCCGACAATGCCATCTCAGTTGAAGATTACTTCTTTTATCCATACTTATAAACTTTAAAACCAATTTCTCACACTTCAAACATTTTCAAAAGGCCTAATTCTCACATCAACACACAGTATTAGTCTCAACTAGCTATAGCAACTCGTGCCTATGCACACATCAACTTTCTTAATAGTGCTGAAGTACTTCAAAAATTTTCTGGGGTATTACGTTCTCCCCCACTTAGGATCATTCGCCGTTGAATGAGAAGTAGAGTCCGCCCTTAAACACATAACATAACTTATCTCTTCTTTCACATGTCTCAATCCCCCAAATTTTACTAACTCCCAAATTTTTCAGAAATTTCGGCAGTCTCCTCTGTAATTGGGCCTATCCACCTGCCAGGGTAACACCAAAACAACTCCTAAAAACACATCCACTACCCAACAAAGCACCACATTATATATATCAATAACACTAATTTCAGCATTACAAGCATTGTATTATCATAATGATATCTGAACACAAAGCACATCATATGTATGCCCATAATCACATCTCTGGTCTTAATAGTGTTCATAATCGGTTACAACATTGCCAATTAACCTCATGTTAACAAAATCTCATTTCAAACCTCCACTTTACTAACAACGAGACACGAGACACGAAAATGGCTAAATATGCACAGACAAATATACAAGAATTATCAAATAATCCTAACAGGCATGACTCTCTATTAATACCATAGTACAAATTAAATTTCACAAAATTTAAACTCATAAAATTTTCACCATAAGGACCTCGTCGTTACATAATTTCCACCGTGGCTCGTAGCCCAGTTTAAATATTTCATCTCATATAAAAATGCGAGGATCTCGTCCTCAACTCCGAATCACAAGTATTTTGCGCATTGTGCCAACTGAAATTTTCAATTTCCTTTCTTTCTTATTTTCAATAAATTCCGTAAATATTTTTCACAATACATAATGAACCCTCATACCAATAGGGCATATAATTCATAAAATTGAGATCAATTATTCTGAAATCACATCAAAATCCACTGTAGTGAGTAATATAAAGTCAATTTTGGACTTACAGCCCTCAGTAGTGTACAAAACAAAAATGATAGACACGGCTAACATCTTCAAATCTCCCAACAGGGATGAACATATAAGTGGGTCACAAAATTATGAAGCTCACTCATAAGCGGAGCATAATAGGAGGACTGGCCTCAATATTCATAACCGAATCAAATTAAGGAAAAATATCCTTTTATAACAAATCGGGATCGTACCTGTAACGACACCATCTGGTGTAGTGGCCTCAGCCACACCATAGCAAATATATCAACGGGTTGGGCCTCCCCCTCTAGGGCGCCCTCTACCCGTCTGTCCTCCACCCCTAACTGGTTGTGCACATGGGGTAGTAACTTCATTGAAGCATGTAGACTGAGCGTTTTGATGAAATTTGCCTCTCCCAAGTACGGGACAATCTCTCATGATGTTCCTAGTACCACCACACTCATAACAACCTATCTGAGGTCGCGGATGCTCGTGCTGAGTCTGTGCCAGATAACTGAAATAACCGCTTTAAAAATCTTGTGCCGGTGGTGCACAAAAGGTATTAACTGGAGCACTACGAGTACTCTGAATTGCGGACTAGGCTGATCAACTGCCTGAGCCTCCATCGTGATGAGTCATAACTGCAGAGTAAAATCTACTAAATCCTCCAGAATTCCGAGACCTTTTGGCCTCCTTAGACTCCTTCTCCTCACTTCGAACATGTTCTAACATCGTGGCAGTCTCTACTACATGCTGAAATGGAATGTCAGTCTGCAACTCTCGAGCCATACATATTTTATAATCATAATCGAGCCCTTCAATGAATCTGCGGACTCTCTCTCTAACTGTAGAAACCAAGATAGGTGCATGGCTGGCTAATTCACTGAACCTGATAGTATATTCTGATACCGTCATGGTGCCCTGATGCAACCATTCAAACTCTGTGTGCCATGTATCCCGGAAAGTCTGGGGAATAAACTCTTTTAAAAACATCTCCGAGAAATAAGCCCAAGTTGGTGGTATGGCATCGGCTGGTCTACCTTCTTCATACACGTGCCACCATTGATACGCTACTCCTGGCAGTTGAAATGTAGTAAAGGCAACTTCGCTCACTTCCACAATACCCATGGTGCGGAGAATACGGTGACATTTTTCTAGAAATCCTTGAGCATCCTCTGTAGTTGTGCCACTTAAAGTAGGTGGTTTATACCTCTTAAACCTCTCAAGTCTCTTTTCTTCATCTTCTGATGCCTCTGGCCTGACCTCAGGTTGAACCAGAATAACAGGTTGTACCGGTACTATACCCGAAACCTCACCAATATGAACCTGCTACTCTGGAGTAAGGGCGGTAGGAGTCTGAACTCCTCCCCCAATCTGTGAAATATGTGGCGAAACGGAGATCAATCCCGCCTGAGTTAATGTACCAAACATGTTTAGGAACTGTGCTAAGGTCTCCTGAATTCCGGGGGTAATAACATATGTCTCTAATGCCTGTCCCCTAACTGGAGCTACTGGTGGCTCCTCAACTGCTGCTCTGACAGGTGCTCTAGCTGCGACACAGCCTCGACCTAGGCCTCTTGCGGCTCTAGCAAAATGCGCGGGTGCCTGGTCAGTTGACCCGGTAGCACGTATCCTCACCATCAGTGAGAGAATAGAGATACAAAGGCTCAAATTCCAAATTCAAAAAATTTTGCACTACAGGAATAAAAGAAGTGGAAATTTCCTAACAGTTCTGTAGCCTCTCGAAGATAAGTACAGACGTTTCCGTTTCGATCCGCAAGACTCTACTAAACTCGCTTATGACTCGTAGAACCTATGAACCTAGAGCTCTGATGCCAACTTGTCACGACCCAATTTTCCCTTCGTTGGGTATTGTGATGGCACCTAGTCTTAGGGACTAGGTAAGCCTAATATTTATTGAACAACAACAATAATAAATAACATCTAACAACTTTTGAAATGGATTCCTCTATAAAATTTACAAATTCCCAAAACCCGGTAGTATAAGTCATAGGCTCTACAGAGTTTGCTACAAATTCTAAATAAAACTGTTTGGAAATAGGTAAAACAGTATGAATACAAAATAGGAAGGTGACACTGAAGCCTGCGAAAGCATCAACAGGTTTACCTTGCATCTCCACAACAACAATCCACACAGCTAGCTAATGATCAACCGACTTCGAAATACCTGGATATGCACAAAAATATGCAGAAGTGTAGTATGAGTACACCACAGTCGGTACCCAGTAAGTATCAAGACTAACCTCAGTAGAGTAGTGACGAGGTACAGTCAAGACACTCACTAGTCAAATAACTTGTGCCATAATAAAATAATCGAAACAAATAACAGTGATATAAACAGTAAGGCAGCAAGAACACCACAATTACTACTCCGACGAATAAGAAAAAAATACAAGTACAACCAATTAAACAGGTCTTTCAAGTATAAATCTTGCACATATGATCCTTTCGAATAATACCCTCCAAATATATTTCTTCAATTAAGTACCCTTCGAATATAAAACTCTTTCAAATAATTATCTCATATCATAATCATAAGGTACAGTTCTCAGTCCCTTTTCATATTCTCACGGCATCTCGTGCCCATATCTCTATCACAATCGCACGAACAATTCTCGTGCTAACTATTTCAAAATACATAAAATCCACACGATTAATTATTTTCAATAAAGTAAGGTTATAAATTTTAAACCAAGTAAAAATTCAACAAAGAAATGAATTTATTTTAGAAATAGTTTGAGTAAAGAAAAATGACATTTTAATTTAAATAAAACATTAGATAATCTATTGCTTCGGATGTAAAACTTATTATTTTAAAACATAATAGTAACTTCTTTTATTTAAAATAACTCAGTCATCAAAATCGGTAAAAAAAAATAGGAATATAAATCTTCAGTGTCTCGTACTAAAAATCCCAAGCCAACACAATACAACAAGGAATACAAACACATAGTTAAATGAAATAATACATCACGGCAGATCACAATAATTTACTTATCAAGGAAATACAAAATAACCAAAAAAAACAAGTGCAGCCATAGAGAAATGTCAACAAAAGACACTCCCGAGATACCGTCTCGTAGTCCCAAAAGTAAATACTAAATAGGGGATCTCCCGAGGTACCGCTTCGTAGTTCCAAAAGTAAATATGCAAGACATGGGGATCTCCCGAGGTACCGCCTCGTAGTCCCAAAGTAAATATGCAACAAACAACAATGCCCCCAGGCTATCACAAATCATCACAATTCAATTCTCGACATAGCCAACCTTGTCTCGCCACGTGCGCAATAAGAACATAAATGCCCGCCTTGTCTAGCCGCACGCGTAATAATAATATTTCCACCTTGTCTCGCCATATACGCAATAATAATATAAATGCCCGCCTTGTCTTGCCGCACGCGCAATAATAATATTCTCACCTTGTCTCGCCAAATGCGCAAACCCACATATATATATATATATATATATATATATATATATATATATATATATATATAGAGAGAGAGAGAGAGAGAGAGAGAGAGAGAGAGAGAGAGAGAGAGAGAGAGAGAGAGAGAGAGAGAGAGAGAATAACACAGTATAAACCTCGTGCAAACACCCAAACAAAACTGCCCAACAATATAACGTGCCAATATCACATCGCATAAATTATACCTCAAGTGCTCAAATATTACAACATATCATAGATTTGCACATCAAGTGCTCATATATTATAATTTATCACAGATTGCACATCAAGTGCTCAAAAATTATAATTTCTAACAGATTGCACATCAACTGCTCAAATATTACATTTTTATCACATATTGCACATCAAGTGCTCAGATATTACAACTCGCCACAAATTCAACAATATATTATTTTCCACAATAAGGAGTCCATGGCTCGACCATAATGTACACAAAATCTTAACAAATATATTCGGGAGTGAACAACTCAACAAAATAATATTTCACATAAAAATCAAGATGGCAATCACACCAAATCATCATATAAAAACAAATCCAAAAAAAATAAGGATTTAATAAGTGCCAATAATTTCCAATTTAATACATAAGGGCGTCTAAGGATTTTAACCAATGTAATTTGCACATATAAACTAAGTACGTACTCGTCACCTCGCGTACATGATTTTCAATTACACAAATTGCACATAAGACTCAATGCCTAAAGGGTAATTTCCCCACTCAAGGTTAGGCAAGATACTTACCTCAAACTGTGCTCAATCAGTCAAGTAGTATGACTTTTTCCTCGATTTTCCGACTTCGATCGGCTCGAATCTAGTCAAAATTAATTCAATTTAATCAATACAAATTGTAGGAATAAATTCCATATGAAAATACAAACTTTCTACAAAAAACCAAAATTTAACCTAAAAATCGTCTGTGGGGCTCACGTCTCAGAACCCGACAAAAGTTACAAAATATGAACGCCCATTCAACCGCGAGTTCAATACAAATTTTACTAAAATCTGACATCAACACGACCCTCAAATCTTCAATTTAAACCAAGAGGGTTTTCTAAATCTTCCAACTTAATTCACCAATTAAATGTTAAAAACAACCATAGATTTGGGTAATTTGACCAATATCGAATTAAGAATACTTACCCCGTTATTTTCCTTGAAAATATCCCGAAAATTGCCTCTTTCCGAGCTCCAATTTGGTAAAAATGGAAAATGGGACGAAGTCCCATTTTCAGAACTTAATGTTTCTACCCAGGGATTTCTTCTTAGCGAACGCGACCCTTGCCTAGCATTCGCGAAGCACAAAATGAGATGTCCAAAATTTTCACTTCGCGAACGCGAGGGTCGTCTCGTGTATGCGTAGACCAGGGATCCCAGACCTTCACAAACGCGATGCCTCACTCGAGAACGCATAGACTAATGCGTGAAGTCCACCCCAGCCCTCACTCTTCTTCATGAACGCGTGGCCTCTCTCGCGTTCGCGATGCACACTGGTCCTCACCCTTCGCGAATGTGTCCCTTGATTCGCGAATATGAAGAACAAACTCTTGCATGCCCCAGTTCTCCTTTGCAAATGCGGGACCTCTCTCGCGAACGCGAAGAAGGAAACTGGAGCTGGACACCAGAAATTCTTCAGCTGTTTCCCAAGTCTGAAACTGATCTGTTAACCTTCTGAAACTCACCCGAGGCCCTCAGGACCTCAACAAAATACACCAACAAGTCCTAAAATATCATACGGACTTAGTCGAAGCCTCAAATCACATCAAATAACTCTAAAATCACAAATCACACCCCAAATTCAAGCTTAATGAAACTTAAGAATTTCTAACTTTTACATTCGATGCCGAGACCTATCAAATCAAGTTCGATTGACCTCAAATTTTGCACACAAGTCATAAATAACATAACAGAGCTATGACAATTTTCGGAACTGGATTTTACCTCGATATCAAAAAGTCAACTCCCCAGTCAAACTTCCCAAAAAAATTCAAACCAAATTCCACTATGGACTTTCAAATAATTTTCTGGACACGCTCCTAAGTCCGAAATCACCATACAAAGCTATTGATATCATCAAAATTCCATTCCGGGGTCGTTTGCTCAAAAGTCAATTCTCCAGTCAACTTTTTCCATTTAATCTTCTAACTAAGAATTGTTCTTTTAATTTAATTCTAAATCTCCCGAAAATCAAACTCGACCACACCCGCGGGTCATAATATATTTTACGGAGCTTCTCAAGACCTTTAGTCACTGAAAGGGGCATAAATTCTTAAAACAACAAGTCGGGTAGTTACAATAATTTAATAATATTAATTAATAGATAATACAATTAGATAAACAAGGAACAAAAAAAGAAATAAAATATAAATCGATGATCTACCTATATAGAATAGGAGAAGCAAATCTATATAGAATAGGAGAAGCAAATCAATGTGATGATGCCAAGTGTCACAACAAAAAATCAACAAGTGTCAAATTTTAGGACAAAATTAGTTAGGTTAGTTAATAACTAGTTACTCTTTTTGAATTTAAATTAAAAACAATAAAAATATCTAATATATATATATATATATATATATATATAACACTTTGCAACGACACGGCCAATTATTTTAAAAGGTTGTAGCCACACTCCCCTATTTACTGCTCATTCTGTGATTTATAACTGTTATGTAACTTGTCGGGTAGTCGGTTCAAGTCCGGTGAGGTCTTGGAATGAATTGGAACACTTAGTTTCAAGTTTTAAAGCTTAAGTTCAAATAGTGACTGGATGTCGACTTATGTGAAAACGACCCCGGAATAGAATTTTGATGATTTCAACAGCTCCGTATAATGATTTTGGACTTAGGGGCGTGTTCGAAATTTTATTTGGAAGTCCGTAGTTAAAATGGCTAAAATAGGAATTTAAGTTTGGAAGTTTGACCGGGAAGTTGACTTTTTGATATCGGGCTCAGAATCCAGTTCTGAAAATTTTCATAGCTCCGTTATGTCATTTATGCCTTGTGTGCAAAATTTGAGGTCAATCGGACTTTATTTGATAGGTTTCGATATCGAATATAGAAGTTGGAAATTCTTAAGTTTCATTAAGCTTGAATTAGGGTGTGAATTGTGATTTTAGCGTTGTTTGATGTGATTTGAGGTTTAAAATAAGTTCGTATGATGTTTTAGGACTTTTTGGTGTATTTGGTTGAGGTCCCAAGTGCCTCGGGTGAGTTTCGGATGGTTAACGGATCAAAAGTTGTACTTAAACAACTTCTGCAAAAGCTGCTGCAATTTCTTCTGCTGGAAATGCATAAAATCGAGCCCAGGATCGAAGCCCAGAAATCGAGCCCAGGGTCAAAGGCCAGGGTCGAGGGCCAGGATCGAAGCCAGGGTCGAGGGTCAGGATCGAAGGCCATGATCGAAGACAAGAATCGAGGGCCATGATTGAAGGCCAGAATTGAGGGCCATGATCGAAGGCTAGAATTGAGGGCCATGATAGAAGGCCAGGATCGAGGGCCAGGATCGATGCCCGGGATCGAATGTCAGGGTCGAGGGCCATGATCGAAGGCCAGAGTCAAGGGCCAGGATCGAAGGCCAGGATCGAAGGCCAGGATCGGGGGCCATGATCGAGGGCCATGATCGAAGCCTTGATCGAGGGCGAGGATCGAGGCAGGATCGAGGGCTGCCTGGACAGAATTATAAAACAGGGGACTTCGTCCCCTGTGCCATTTTTAACGAATTGGAGCTTGAGAAGAGGCGATTTTTGATAGATTTTCAAGGAAAAATATTTGGGTAAGTAATTCTAACTCGGATTTGGTCAATATACACGAATATATCATTGATTTCACCATTTAATTAGTGTGTTGAGATGAAAATTTGGGAAAATTTTAGAAATCTCATGAAAATAAATTTTTGAGATTTCGGTGTCGATTCGGAGTCAGATTTGATTGAAACTGGTATGGTTGGACTTGTAATTGAATGGATTGTCGGATTTTGTGAGTTTTGTCGGAATCTGGGACGTGGGCCCCACAGCGATTTTGAGATAATTTCTACTTTTTATTGAAAATTGTAGTATTTTCCAATGAAATGAATTCATCTAATTTTTGTTGACAGTATCGAATTATTTTGGCTAAATTTGAGCCATTCAGAGTCGGATATTCGTGGAAAGGGCATTCTTACCGATTGATTGAGCTTGGTTCGAGGTAAGTGACTTACCTAACTTTTTGTGGGGGAACTCCCCATAGGATTTGTACTATTTTGATATATGAGCGCCGTGTACGTGAGGTGAAGAGTACGTACATGGGCTAATTGTGTAAAAACACTATTTTTCTACTAAGTAATAACCCGATTTCCTCCTTATTTGAGTTCCCTCAGCATGTGTGGTATCCAGCTAGACTAGAATAGCATGCCTACTGGCCTTAACTATTTACTTGAATTACGTACAGCATGTTTAGTGAATTTACTTGTCTTTCCTTAACTGGTACGTAGGTTGAACTGTAGAATTTTGTGCCGTAACTATTGAATTCTATTATTTGGCTGTATATTTACTTTGGTACTATGGAACAGTATTCCGGGAGATCCCCCTGTCTTGCATATTTACTTTGGGACTACAGAATGGTATTCCTACTGCATATTTATTTTGGGACTACGGAACGGTATTCCGGGAGATCTGCATGTCTTGCATATTTACTTTGGGACTACGGAACGGTATTCCGGGAGATCCCACTGCATATTTACTTTGAGACTACGGAACGGTATCTCGGGAGATCCCCTGTGGTATTTCTGTGTATTGAGCTGTTACTTTCTATGAATTCTTTCTTGTTAAATTTCAATCTTTATTTTACTGTGATATTTCATTCCTGCCTTGCTTTATTATTATATATACCAGTAGGGTCCTGACCTGACCTCGTCACTACTCGACCGAGGTTAGGCTTGGCACTTACTGGGTACCGATTGTGGTGTACTCATGCTACTCTCTGAACATATTTTTCGTGTGCAGATCCAGGTGCTCCTTATCAGCCACAATGTCAGTGAGCCGAGACAGCTTTGGAGACTTCAAGGTATATTTGCCGCGTCCGCAGACCTCGGAGTCCCCTTCTACTCTTCCCATGTCCATTATCTTCTGTATTTTTTTGATAGACTCTGATATATAGAGACACTAGATTTTCTTTCTATAGTTTGTGATTCACATTGTTCCGGGTTTTGGGAATGTTGTGTAGTATATTGAGGAGTTAGTTATTGTACATGACAAGTGAAATGGTATCCAGTTATGTTATTATTTCTACAGTTAGTTGGTGAATTTATGTTTTCATTTTATTATTTCGTAAATGTTAGGCTTACCTAGTCGTAGAGACTAGGTGCCGTCACGACGTCATACAAAGGAGAAATTGGGTCGTGACAAGTTGGTATCAGAGCTCTAGGTTAGTAGGTATCGTGAGTCACAAACCGGTTTATTAGAGTCTCGCAGATCGGTACGGAGATGACTATACTTATCTTCGAGAAGATATGGAACTGTTAGGGAAGTTTCACTACTTTGATTCTTTGTTGTGCGAAAATTGTTGACTTAAAAAATTCTAAACTTTTGTTTTCTATTCTCTCACAGATGGTGAGGATACGTACAAGCAGATCTGATGACCAGGCACCCGCGCCCCCTGCTAGAGCCGCGAGAGGCTGGGGTAGAGGCCTAAGACGTCCACGTGGTGCAGCCAGAGCACCCACACGAGCTGCTACAGAGGAGCCCCTAGTAGCTCCAGCTAGAGGGCAGACACCTGAGGTACCTGTTTCTGCACCAGCCCTCCAGGAGACTCTAGCCCAGTTTCTGAGCATGTTCAGTAACTTAGCTCAGGCTGGATTGACCCTACTTTCTCCTGCCATATCTCAGGCTGGGCGAGGAGCACAGACTCCCGTCGCCGGTACTCCAGAGCAGCGGGTTCAAGTCGACCATATTCCAGAGATTGTACCAATACAGTCGGTAGCTCCAGCTTAGCCCGAGGTTAGGGCAACAGTTTCTGAAGTGGAGCAGCTCAGACTTGAGAGGTACAAGAAGTACCATCCACCTACCGTCAGTGGATTGGCTACAGAGGATGCTAAGGGTTTTCTGGAGGAGTGTCATCGTATTTTCCGTACTCTAGGCATAGCGGAGACGAGCGGGGTTTCTTTTACTACATTCTAGCTTAGAGGAGAAGCCTATCAGTGGTGGTGTGCTTATAAGCTGAGTAGTTCGGATGAGGTAGTTTCACTTACATGGACTCAGTTCTCAGACATGTTTTTGAGATAGTATGTCCCTCAGAGCCTCAAGAACTCATGGCGCGCGAAGTTTGAGCAGCTGCGCTATGGATCCATGACTCTGTCAGAATATGCAGTATGTTTCAGTGATTTGGCCCGATATGCACCGGCCTTGATTGCCATAGTTCGAGAGAGGTTCGACGGTTTATTGAGGGACTCCACCCCAATATCTGGATTAGTATGGCTAGGGAGTTGGAGATGGATATTTCTTATTAATAGGTTGTGAGTATTGCCAGGAGATTGGAGGGCATGCTTGCCTGGGAAAGAGAGGAGAGGGAGGCCAAGAGGTCTCGAGAGACTGGTTCATATTCTAGTGCTCGTGCCCCAGTAGCTCGCCATGGTAGGGGTTATGTGAGTCGCCCAGTTCATTCAGCTCTTCCAGCCACCAGCGGTGTTCCAGATCTTTCTAGGCCCCAGGAGCCTTATTATGCATCGCCATTATCTAGTGTGCCTCCTACACGGGGTGTTCCTAGCGGCTAGTCCAGCAGACCTGGCCCGAGCCAGTCACAGCATCCACGCCCTCTCAGAGCTTGTATTGAGTGTGGCGACACTCGCCATATGGTGAGGGATTGCCCCAGGTTTAGGAGGGGTAAACCTCCACAGACTTCTCAGCCACAACATGCTCCACCGGATCCTCAGGCTATGATTACAGCACCAGTTGCCACCCTACCTGCTCAGCAAGCCCGAGGTGGAGGTCGGGGAGGTAGAGGTCGCCCTAGAGGGGGAGGCCAGAATAGATATTATGCCCTTCCTGCTCGTATAGAGGCAGTCACTTATGATTCTATCATTACACGTATTGTTCCATTCTGTCATAGAGATGCGTCGGTATTATTTGACCCAGGCTCTACATATTCCTATGTGTCCTCTTATTTTGCCCTGTATTTGGGCATATCTCGGGATTCTTTGAGTTCCCCTGTTTATGTGTCTACTCCTATGGGAGATTCTCTTGTTGTGGACCATGTGTATCGGTCGTTTTTTATTGCTCTTATTACTCAGCATGGTAGACTTTGATGTTATCTTGGGCATGGACTGGTTGTTGCCCCATTATGCTATTCTTCAGTGTCACGCTAAGACAGTGACGCTGGCTATGCCAGGATCTCTGCAATTAGAGTGGAGAGGTACCTTAGAGTATACTCCCAACAGAGTTATTTCATTTCTTAAAGCTCAACGAATGGTTGAGAAGGGGTGTGACGCGTATCTACCTTATGTAAGAGATGCCAGTATTGATACCCTTATAGTTGAGCCAGTTCCAGTAGTGAGAAACTTTCCAGATGTGTTTCCAGCTGATCTTCTGGGCATACCACCCGACAGAGATATTAATTTTGGCATTGATTTGTTGTCGGGCACTCAGGCCATCTCTATTCCTCCATATCGTATGGCTCCTCTTGAATTGAAGGAGTTGAAGGAGCAGTTACAGGAGTTGCTTGATAAGGGCTTCATTCGGCCCAGTGTGTCACCTTGGGGTGCTCCTGTCTTATTTGTGAAGAAGAAGTATGGTTCTATGTGGATGTGTATTGATTACCGCCAGTTGAACAAAGTCACATTGAAGAACCGATATCCTTTGCCTCGTATTGATGACCTATTTGATCAGTTACAAGGTTCCAGAGTGTTTTCCAAGATTGACTTGCGTTCAGGTTATCATCAGTTGAAGATTCGGGAGCCAGATATTCCGAAGACTGCTTTCAGGACTCGGTATGGTCACAATGAGTTTCTTGTTATGTCTTTTGGGCTGACCAATGCCCCGGCAACTTTTATGCACTTGATGCACAGTGTGTTTTGGCCTTATCTTGACTCATTCGTCACTGTGTTTATTGACGACATTCTGGTGTACTCCCGGAGTCGGGAGGATCATGAGCAGCACGTGAGGACTGCGCTTCAAACTTTAAGGGAAAAGAAGTTATATGCAAAGTTTTCAAAGTGTGAATTTTGGCTATACTCAGTGGCATTCTTGGGTCATATAGTATCGAGTTATGGGATCCAGGTGGATCCGAAGAAGATTGAAGCAGTGCAGAGTTGGCCCAGACCGTCCTCAGCTACAGAGATCCAGAGTTTTCTTAGTTTGGCAGGGTATTACTGTCGATTTGTAGAGGGTTTCTCTTTTATTGTTGCACCTATGACCAAATTGACCCAGAAGGGTGCTCCGTTCAGGTGGACCAAGGAATGTGAGGAGAGCTTCCAAAAGCTCAAAATAGCTTTGACTACAGCCCCAGTATTTGTGTTGCCTACAGGTTTAGGGTCTTATACTGTATATTGTGATGCATCACAGATTGGTCTCGGCGCGGTGTTGATGCAGGACAGTAGGGTGATTGTTTACGCGTCCAAACATCTGAAGGTGCATGAAAAGAACTATCATGTCCACGACCTGGAGTTAGCAGTTATTGTTCATGCCTTGAAGATTTGGCGGCATTATTTGTACGGTGTTCCTAGTGAGATTTACACCGATCACCAGAGTTTGCAGCATCTGTTCAAGCAGAAGGATCTTAATTTATGTCAGAGGAGGTGGTTGGAGTTACTTAAGGATTATGATATCACCATTCTTTATCATCCCAGGAAGGCCAATGTGGTAGCCGATGCCTTGAGTTGTAAGGCGGAGAGTTTGGGGAGTTTAGCATATCTACCAGCAGCAGAGAGGCCATTGGCGTTGGATGTTCAGGCCTTAGCCAGCCAGTTTGTGAGATTGGAATTTTTGAACCGAGTCGAGTATTGGCTTTTGTGGTCTCTCGGTTGTCTCTTTATGATCGTATCAGGTAGCGTCAGTACGATGACCCCCATCTGCTCGTCCTTCAAGATAAGGTTCGGCGAGGTGATGCTAGATATGTGACTATTGGTGATGACGACGTGTTGAGGATGCAGGGCCGGATATGTGTGCCCAATGTAGATGGTTTGCATGAGTTGATTCTCCAGGAAGCTCACAGCTCACGGTACTCCATTCATCCGGGTACCACAAAGATATATCAGGACTTGAGACAGCACTACTTGTGGAGGAGAATGAAGAAATACATAGTGAAGTATGTTGCTCGGTGCCTAAATTGCCAGCAGGTGAAGTATGAGCATCAGCAGCCAGGTGGGTTGCTTCAGAAGTTGGAGATTCTGGAGTGGAAATAGGAGCGAATCACTATGGATTTCGTTGTTGGGCTCCCACGGACTCAGCGGACGTTTGATGCAGTTTGGGTAATTGTGGATAGGCTGACCAAGTCGACTCATTTCATTCCTGTGATGACTACATATTCTTCTGAGCAGCTAGCTCGAATCTACATCCGTGAGATCATCAAGCTTCATGGCGTTCCAATTACCATCATCTCTGACTGGGGTACGCATTTTACATCACGATTATGGAAAGCTGTATAGCATGAGTTGGGTACTCGGGTTGCGTTGAGCACAGCATTTCACCCTCAGACGGATGGACAGTCCGAGCGCACTATTTAGATACTGGAGGATATGCTCCGTGCGTGTGTGATAGATTTTAGGGGTGCATGGGATCAGTTCTTGCCACGTACGGAGGTTGCTTACAACAACAGCTACCAGTCGAGCATTTAGATAGCTCCGTATAAGGCCTTGTGTGGTAGGCGGTGCCGGTCTCCAATGGGTTGGTTCGAACAGGGAGAGGCTAGGCTATTGGGTACAGACTTGGTTCAAGATGCCTTGGAGAAGGTTAAGGTGATTCAGGATAGACTTTGCATAGCCCAGTCCAGACAGAAGAGTTATGTGGATCGGAAGGTTCGCGATGCTGCATTCATGGTTGGTGAGCGGGTCTTGCTACGGGTTTCGCCTATGAAGGGTGTTGTGAGGTTTGGGAAGAAGGGCAAATTGAGCCCTAGGTATATTGGTCCTTTTGAGATTCTTGAGAGAGTTGGGGAGGTGGTTTACAGACTGGCACTACCACCTAGTCTCTCTACAGTTCATCCAGTGTTCCATGTTTCTATGCTCCGGAAGTATCACGGTGATCTGTCTCATGTGTTAGACTTCAGTTCAGTTCAGTTGGACAAGGATCTATCTTATATTGAGGAACCAGTGGCTATTTTGGACAAGCAGGTTCGAAAGCTGAGGTCAAAGAACATTACTTCCGTGAAGGTTCAGTTGAGGGGTCATCCGGTCGAGGAGGCGACTTGGGAGACCGAGCAGGATATGCACAGTCATTATCCTCATCTTTTCACCACTTCGGGTATGTCTCTATGATCGTTCAAGGACGAACGATTATTTTAAGAGGGGGAAGATGTAACGACCCGGCTAGTCGTTTTAAAATGTTGTAGTCCCACTCCCCTATTTATTGCTCATTCTGTGATTTATAACTGTTATGTAACTTGTCGGGGTATTCAGTTCGGCTCCGGTGAGGTCTTGGAATGAATTGGAACACTTAGTTCCAAGTTTTAAAGCTTAAGTTCAAATAGTGACTGGATGTCGACTTATGTGAAAATGACCCCGGAATAGAATTTTGATCATTCCAACAGCTCCGTATGATAATTTTGGACTTAGGGGCATGTTCAGAATTTCATTTGGAAGACCGTAGTTAAAATAGGCTTGAAATGGCTAAAATAGAAATTTAGGTTTGGAAGTTTGACCGGGGAGTTGACTTTTTGATATCGGGGTTGGAATCCAGTTCTGAAAATTTTCATAGCTCCGTTATGTCATTTATGACTTGTGTGAAAAATTTGAGGTCAATCGAACTTGATTTGATATGTTTCGACATCGAATATAGAAGTTGGAAATTCTTAAGTTTCATTAAGCTTGAATTGGGGTGTGAATTATGATTTTACCGTTGTTTGATGTGATTTGAGGTTACAAATAAGTTCGTATGATATTTTAGGACTTGTTGGTGTATTTGATTGAGGTCCCAAGGGCCTCGGGTGAGTTTCGGATGGTTAACGGATCAAAAGTTAGACTTAAACAACTGCTGCAAAAATTGCTGCAATTATTTTTGCTGGAAATGCAAAAAATCGAGCCCAGGATCGAAGCCCAGAAATCGAGCCCAGGGTCGAAGGCCAGGGTCGAGGGCCAGGATCGAAGCCAGGGTCGAGGCTCAGGATCGAGGGCTATGATCAAAGGCCAGAATCGAGGGCTATGATCGAAGGCCAGAATCGAGGACAATGATCGATTGCCAGAATCGAGGGCCATGATCGAAGGCCAGGATCGAGGGCCAGGATCGAAGCCATGATCGATGCTTTGGTTCCTGCATTGCTTTATTATTTTATATACCAGTAGGATCCTGACCTCGTCACTACTTGACCGGGGTTAGGCTTGGCACTTGTTGGGTACCGATTGTGGTGTACTCATGCTACTGTCTGCACATATTTTTTGTGTGCAGATCCAGGTGCTCCTTATCAGCCGCACTGTCAGTGAGTCGAGGCAGCTTTGGAGACTTCAAGGTATATTTGCTGCATACGCAGACCTCGGAGTCCCCTTCTACTCTTCCCATATTTATTATCTTCTGTATTATTTTGATAGACTCTAATGTATAGAGACACTAGATTTTCCTTCTGTAGTTTGTGATTCACGATATTCCGGGTTTTGGGAATGCTGTGTTGTATATTGAGGAGTTAGTTATTGTACATGCCAAGTGGCATGGTATCCAGTTCTGTTGTTATTGCTACAGATAGATGCTGAATTTATGTTTTCATTTCATTATTCCGCAAATGTTAGGCTTACCTAGTCGTAGAAATTAGGTACCGTCACGACGTCATACGGAGGGGAAATTGGGTCGTGACAAACTTCAATGTAAAGATATACAAAATGGTAAAACTTATTGTAAGAACCCGAAATATATTTATATATTAATTAATTTTGAGATTTAGAGAATTAATCTTATTTTTAATTATTAAGTTTAATACTAAGCTAGTAGAATAAATTTATTAGAATATATAAAATTGTGTACTAGTTAATTACTAGCGGGCCACATTTTATACTATATGTAATTGTTGGTAAATTATTAACTTGATTGGGGTGTTTAAAGAAAAGAAATGGGCCAGGCCTATTCTCCTTTACTGCCAGGTTGCAAGTCACGTGTAGGGAGTATATAAGTGAAGCTAATTTCTTAATTCTTTTTTCTAAGATAGAAACAAAACCTTAGAATAGCAGATAGGTGTTGGCATTGTGACGAAGGCGACGGCTATCGGGCCTGATATAGCTATTGACTGAAATTTTGTAGAAGCAATCCAAGCAATCACGTACACATATCTTTCCATTACTTACAGTGGTGTATTTAATTAAATAAATTGGAATTTATACGATCCGTTATCGGAATTTGATAATTTTGGTATGGTTGAACTCGTATCGTAATGAATGTTCAGATTTCGTGAAAATTCTGTTGGGTTCCGAGAAGCGGGCGCCGCGTGACTTTTTAGAATAAAATTTTAAATCGACGTTATATTATCCGAAATTGGTTCCGATGAATTTTAATTAAGTTATACAATTAATTTGGATAGATTTGAGTTGTCCGGTGGTCAATTCATGCAAGAAAGCTATTTTGAAATATCGGCATAAATTCAAAAAGGTAAGTATCTTGCGTAGCCTTGAGTGGGGGAATTACCCCTTAGGCATCGAGTCTTATGTGCCATTTGTGAAATGTGAAAAGTCGTGTATGCGAGGTGACGAGTATGTACTCAAGCTTATATGTGCAAAATCGATTGGGTTAAGCTCTTAGGCATATTGTGTAGTAAATTGGATAATTGTTGGCATTTATTAAATCATCTATTTGCCATGTCTCAATTCGCGTTTGTTGAATTTATTTTTTTATGACAATTTGATGTGGCTATTGCTTGTATATTTAGGTGAATTCCGTGAGTTTGGTGATTTGATATTTCATGGAAATAATTATATTATGGATTTTTCATCTGCAAATAATTAATGAAATAAGTTTAAACCGAGGCTTTATATAATTATCAAGTATTTGGATTAATGAAGGCAGTGCCCTATACTGAGTATTTTCCATCTCTGTTGTTGTTTTGATGTTTTATACACATTGTGTAGAGCCTTGGGCTATATGTTGTGAAATTAATTGATTTTGTTATATCTTTGGAATTGGTTGTGGCTATTGGACAAATTATGATATGAATTAATTTTGTTATATTGTCGTAATAATATTCCGTGTAAATTGTTGTGTTATTTGAGTTATTATTTTGAGGATATAAGGGTAGTATTTCAATGTTGATATTATGTGAGTATAAGGGTAGCATTTCACTATGTTATGTGTGTTGGGATACTGTCTGGGTGGAGCGATAAGGGTGGCTATAGGAGAGACAAGGGTGGTTATAGGAGCGATAATGTCACGATCCGAAATTCTCACCTTCGGGACCGTAATGGCGCCTAACATTTCACTTGCTAGGCAAGTCAACGTTAGAATAATATTATCCATTTTAAAATAATTTTTAAATTTATTAATAATAAAGAAACAATGCGGAAGTAAAGTCTAAAATGTAGTGAATAATCCATAAAAATAACAGAGTCTAAATACCATCCCATAATTGGTGTCACAAGTGCATGAACTTTTAGAATAATACAAATAAGGGTCTGAATAAAATAAAGTTGTCTGAAAACAAACATACAGCTAAAGTAAAGTAAACGGGGACTTCAGAACTGCGGGTGCCGTGCAGTTATACCTCAAGTCTCCTCTGGTAGCTGAAATCCGAGCAAGTCTATGGTACGCCATTGGGACCAACTCCGAAATCTGCACAAGAAGTGTAGAGTGCAGTATCAGTACAACCGACCCCATGTACTGGTAAGTGTTGAGCCTAACCTCAACGAACTAGTGACGAGGGTAAGGCAGGTCACTTACATTAACATGTACGCAATATTAGTAACAACAACAAATATAGAAATAAATCAGGTAACTCATTTATAATAGTTGAAGCCAACTCAGCAGTCATAACCAATTATTATTTCAACCAATTTCTGTTGCAGCGTGCAAACCGCTCCCACAATATATTCATTTTCAATCCTCCAATATATTTATTTTAATCAAGTATATATATAGACTTTTAAATAAGTCTGTTGCGGCGTGCAATCAGATCCCCCAATATAGACTTTTAATTAAGTCTGTTGCGGCGTGCAATCCGATCCCCCAATATATATATATATATATATATATATATATATATATATATATATATATATATATATATATATATATACACACACACACACACACACACACACACACACACACGTTGCGGCGTGCAACCCGTTCCCCCAATATAACTTTAAACAACTCATAAATGTAATAAAAATTACTCCAATAAATACCACGTCCAATGAGAAACTATTAAGCATCAAGACACACAATAATTATAATTTATTTATGAACAAACAATGGCAATAAGTAATTAATTATAAAAATCGTGGAGAAAATAGGCAGTTAATATTTAATATTCTAAATTTTAAATAACAATTAAAACACATAAATCAAATGGCATGTAACAATTATTGCAGGAATTCAAGAATTAATATTTGACATAGAATAGGAGAGAAACAATTATTATAACAATCAATTCGTGAATTAAAACAAGTTTAGGATTTTCAAATAATTATGCAAATAATTAATTTGACGACGTATAGACACTCGTCACCTCGCCTATACGTCGTTCACATGCATTTCACAAGACAAATAATTTAAGAGTTCTATTCCCTCAAGTCAAGGTTAACCACGACACTTACCTCGCTTTGCAATTTCAATCAATTACTCGACCACATCTTTTCCTTTTGAATTTGACTCCAAAAGTTTCAAATCTATTCACAAACAATTCGATATACTCAATACAAATCGTAGAAATTAATTCTATATGAATTTACTAATTTTTCGGATAAAATCCAAAATTTATTTAAATATTGACAGTGGGGCCCACGTTTCAAATCTCGTAAAAACTTAGGAAATCCGAACATCCATTCCAAGACGAGTCCAATCATACCAAAATTATCAAATTCCGATGTCAAATAGACCTTCAAATCTTAAATTTTCGTTTTTGGAAGATTTTATAAAAATCTGATTTTTCTCCCAACATTTCACGGATTCGTGATATAAATGAGTAAGGAATCATGAAATATAATCAATATAGGATAAGGAACACTTACCCCAATGTTTTCCCGTTAAAATCGCCCAAGAATCGCCTTACCCGAGCTCAAAAATGGGAATGGTTAAAAATGGGACGAATCCCATTTTCTAGAACTTAAGTTTTGTTTCTTGGATTTTTACCCTTCGCGAACGCGGTCAGTGCCTCAGGTTCGCGAAGCACAAATTTTTGCTGTCCAATTTCACTCTTCGCGAACGCGATGCTTGCCTGGCTTGGCTTTCGCGAACGCTAAATGCCCTTCACGAACGCGAAGGCAAATTCCTCACCGGTCATTTCCCCTTCGCGAATGCGAGGCTTCGATCGCGAACGCGAAGCTTTGCACTTCGACCCTTCACGAACGCGTTCCCTCTGTTGCGAATGCAAAGCACAATTCCGTTTGTCTCCAGTTTCTTCTTCGCGACCGCGAGACCCCTCTCGCAAACGCGAAGAAGGATACCAGAAGCAGATTTCTGCAGTTTTTTCCAAGTCCAAAAATGATCCGTTAAACACCCGAAACCAACCCGAGCCCTCGGGGCTCCAAACCAAACATGCACCCAAGTTCTAAAGCATTATACGAACTTGCTCGCTCGATCAAATCGCCAAAATAACACCTAGAACTACGAATTGAACCCCAAATCGAATGAAATTTTCAAGAAACTTTAAAACTTATATTTTCATGACCGGACGTCCGAATCACGTCAAATCAACTTTGTTTCCCACCAAATTCGGTAGACAAGTCATAAATATTATAGTGGACCTATACCAGGTTCCAGAACTAAAATACAGACCCGGAGTCAATAAATCCAACATCAGTAAATGCTTAAAAATCATTAAACTTTCAAACTTTTAATTTTTCATCAAAATTCCATATCTCAGGCTAGGGACCTCGAAATTCAATTCCGGGCACACGCCCAAGTCCCAAATCACAATACGGACCGATCGAAACTGTCAAAACACTGATCCAAGTCCGTTTGCCCAAAATATTGACCAAAGTCAACTCAGTTGAGTTTTAAGCTCTATCTCATATTTTAATCTATTTTTCACACAAAAACTTTCCAAAATAATTTTACGGACTGCGCACGCAAGTCGAGGAGTGATAAATAGTACTTTTTGAGGTCTTAGAACATAGAATTAATTATCAAATTTAAAGATGATATTTTTTGTCATCACATTCTCCTCCTCTAAAACAAGCGTTCGTCCTCAAACGAAGTTAGAAAAAGTACCTGAGCTGGTGAATAAGTGTGGATATTTACTCCGCATGTCCGACTAGGACTCCCAGGTAGATTCCTCTACCGGCTGGCCTCTCCATTGCACCCGAATCGAAGGATAACTCTTAGACCTCAACTGTCGGACCTGCCGGGCTAGAATAAGTCAAATCTTTGTCCAATTGGACTGAGCTGAAATCTAACACATGGGACGAATCGCCATGATATTTCCGGAACATAGACACATGGAACATCGGATGAACCGCTGATAAACTAGGAGGTAATGCAAGCCTGTAGCCTACTTCACCCACCCTTTCAAGAATTTCAAAGGGTCCAATATACCTAGGTCTCAACTTGCCCTTCTTTCCGAACCTCATTACACCTTTCATAGGTGAAATCCGGAGCAATATTCTTTCTCCAACCATGAATGCAACATCATGAACTTTACGGTCGGAAAAACTCTTTTGCCTAGATTGAGTTGTATGAAGTCGATCCTGAATAACTTTGACCTTATCCAAAGCATCATGTACCAAATCGGTACCCAACAACCGAGCCTCTCCCGGTTCAAACCAACAAACTGGCGATCGGCATTGCCTTCCGTATAATGCCTCATATGGAGCCATATAAATGCTCGACTGGTAGCTATTATTATAAGCAAACTCAGTAAGTGGCAAGAACTGATCCCAAGAACCTCTAAAGTCTATAACACAGGCGCGAAGCATATCTTCCAATATCTTAATAGTGCGCTCTGACTGTCCGTCTGTCTGTGGATGAAATGTTGTACTCAACTCAACCCGCGTGCCTAACTCATGTTGTACAGCCCTCTAAAAGTGTGAGTAAACTGCATACCTCGATCTGAAATAATAGACACGGGCAATCTCACGAATGTAAATTTCAGCCAACCGCTCTGAAGAATAGGTAAGTGCCACTGGAATGAAATGTGCTGACTTGGTCAACCTGTCCACAATGACCCAAACTGCGTCAAATTTTCTCTGAGTCCGTGGGAGCCCAACAACAAAATCCATAGTGATACGCTCCCACTTCCACTCAGGAATTTCTAAATTCTGAAGTAAACCACTAGGTCTCTGATGCTCGTACTTGACTTGCTGACAATTTAGACACTGAGCTACATATGCAACTACATCCTTCTTCATTTTCCTCCACCAGTAATGTTGTCATAAATCTTGATATATTTTGGCGGCTCCTGGATGAATAGAATACCTGGAACTGTGTGCCTCTTCAAGAATTAATTCACGAAGCCCGTCAGCATTAGGCACACAAATACGACCCTGCATTCACAGAACTCCATCTTCCCCCACAGCAACCTGTTTGGAATCACTGTGCCGCACAATGTCCTTAAGGACAAGCAAATGACGATCATCATATTGCCGCTCTCTGATGCGCTCATATAAAGAAGATCGAGCGCGACTATGAAAGTTAGAACCCGACTGGGTTCCGAAACATCTAACCTCACTAATTGATTATCCAACATCTGAATATCTGCAGCTAACGGCCTCTCACCAACCGGAATATATGCAAGACTGCCCATACTTATAGCCTTTCTACTCAAAGCATCGGCCACCACATTCGCCTTTTCGGGGTGATACAAAATGGTGATATCACAGTCTTTCAACAACTCCAACCATCTTTTCTGCCTCAAATTAAGATCTTTTTGTTTGAATAGATACTGAAGGCTACGATGATAAGTAAATACCTCACACGAGACACCGTAGAGGTAATGCCTCCAAATCTTCAGCGCATGAACAATGGCTGCCAATTCTAAGTCATGAACAGGATAATGCTTCTCGTGAACTTTCAACTGTCGTGACTCATACGCAATCACCCTGCCATCTTGCATTAATATTGCACCAAGCTCAATGTGAGATGCGTCACAATATACCGTATACGATCCTGAACCTGTGGGTAATACCAACACTGGCGCCGTAGTCAAAGCAGTCTTGAGCTTCTGAAAACTCAACTCATACTCGTCTGACCATCTGGTCAATGGGCTTGTTATAGATGAAAACCCTTGCACGAACCGACGATAATAACCTGCTAAACCCAGGAAACTCCAGATCTCTATAACTGAAGTAGGTCTAGGACAATTCTGAACAGCCTCAATCTTCTTAGGATCCACTTTTATGCCTTTTGCCGATACAACATGCCCCAAAAAGGCAACTGAACCTAACCAAAACTCACATTTTGAAAATTTGGCATATAATTGGTTATTCTTCAAAGTCTGAAGCACACTTCGAAGATGCTGCTCATGCTCTCCTCGACTGCTGGAGTAAATCAAGATATCATCAATGAATACAACCACAAAAGAATTCAAATAGGGCTTGAACACCCGATTCATCAAATCCATTAATGTTGTTGGGGCATTTGTCAACCCAAATGACATCACTAGGAATTCGTAATGCCCATACCGAGTCTGAAAAGTTATTTTAGGGACATCAGATGCCTTGATCTTCAACCGATGGAAACTAGACCTCAAATCAATCTTCAAAGATACCTTCCACCCTGAAGCTGATCAAATAAGTCATCAATTCTTGGCAGCGGATATTTGTTTTTAATAGTAGCTTTTTTCAACTGCCGATAATCTATACACATCCGCATAGAGCCATCTTTCTTCTTTACAAATAGTATTGGTGTACCCCAGGGTGAGACATTGGTCTAATGAATCCCTGATCAAGCAGGCCTTGTAACTGCTCCTTCAATTCTTTCAACTCTGACGGGGCCATACGATAAGGTGGAATAGAAATGGGCTGAGTGCCCGGAGCCAAATCAATACAGAAGTCAATATCCCTGTCGGGTGGCATCCCCGGCAAATCTGCAGGAAATACTTCTAGAAATTCATGAACAACTGGTACTGAGTCCATAGAAGGAACATCCGCACAGGGATCGCGAATATAAGCCAAATAGGCTAGACACCCTTTCTCTACCATACGCCGAGCTTTCATATAAGAAATAACCCTGCTGGCAGAATGACTAGGAGTTCCTTTCCACTCTAACCGAGGTAACCCCGGCATGGATAGGGTCATTGTCTTGGCATGACAATCCAATATAGAATGATAAGTGGACAGCCAATCCATACCCAAGATGATATCAAAATCTACCATATCAAGAAGTAGAAGATCCACACTAGTCTCAAGACTACCAATAGTAACCGCACACGAACGATAGACATGATCTACTACAACAGAGTCTCCCACCGGTGTAGATACACACACAGAAGCACTCAGAGAATCACAAGGCGCAACCAAATATGAAGAAAAATAAGAGGACACATAGGAATAAGTAGATCCTGGATCAAATAGAATTGAAGCATCTCTATGGCAAACTGGAATAATACCTGTGATCACAGCATCAGATGACTCGGCCTCAGGCCTAGCTGGAAAAGCATAAAATCAGGGTTGGGCCCCACCACTCTAAACTACATCTATGGGACGGCCTCTATCTGCTGGCCTCCACCTCTAATGGTCTGACCTCTACCTCTAATGGCCTTACATCTACCTCTAATGGCCTGACCTCTACCTCTAGTTGGTTGGCCCCTACCTCTAGTTGGCTAAGCAGGAGGTGAAGCAACCGGTGCCGGTATGATGGCACAAGAATTTTGTCGAGATCTGTTACTCGCCAATCTAGCGCAATACCTCCTGATGTGACCAATGTTCTCACACTCATAACACCCATCCTGATGCCATAGCTGCTGAAGTTGTAGCTGACCCGAATGGGCCGGATAACCGCTATAGTAACTCTGGAGTGGTGGTGCACTAATAGGAGCTGAATGTACACTAAATGATAGCTGCCCAGAGTAAGGCATAATATTACCGTGACTCCCTAAAGCACCGTGAGATACCAGAAGCGCTGAATGAAACGGTTTGGGAGGATGACCCCTACAAAAATTATCCCTGCCTCCAAGCGAGGCACCACAATCCACCGAACTGACGAGGCCTCTTATCAAACCTCTGCCCTCTCTCCTGTGCAAGAACCATCTCGATCCTTCTCGCGACATTAGCAGCCACCTGAAAAGAAATCTCACTTCCGGTCTCCTTGGCCATCTAAAGCCCGATAGGGTGAGTGAGTCCCTCAATAAACCTCCTCACTCGTTCTCCCTCAGTAGGTAGTAAAAGGAGAGCATGACGGGCTAAATCCACAAAATGGGACTCATACTGAGTAATAGTCATACTGCCCTGCTGTAGACGCTCAAATTGATTTCGGTAATCCTCCCTCAGTATGATAGGAAGGAACTTCTCCAGAAATAGCTGAAAGAACTGTTCCCAGGTAAGTACAGGTGATCCAACTGGTCTGGTCAATGTATAATCTCTCCACCACCTCTTAGCGGAACCCGTCATCTGAAATATAGCAAAATCAAAACCATTGGTCTCAACTATTCCCATGTTCCGCAGCACCTCGTGGCAGCGGTCAAGATAATCTTGTGGGTCCTCAGGAGGTGTACCACTGAAGTGAACTGGAAAGAGCTTAGTAAACTTATTCAGTCTCAATAAGGCCTCAAAAGACATGGCGGGCCTATCATCGGTCTGTGCCGCAACAACTGGCAGAACTACCCCAACTGGCGGGGCTGCTGGAGCTTGATTCTGGGGAGCCATCTGCTCCGAACGGAAGTAGTGGGAGTTTGTTCTCCTCCCCCAACCTGTGAGACGACTGGTGCCACTGGAAATGTACCATTCTGGGCCACGCCCTCCATAAGACTCACCAAACGGACTAGAGCGTCATGAAGCTCTGAAGTAGCTATGAATCCTTCCGGGATCTGAACTAGTCCAACTGGTACATTCTGAACTAGAACCTCCTCCTGAAGATCCACCTGAGGTTCTACAACAGGTGCAGTTGCTCGAGCTCTGGAATGAGCTCTACCTCTGCCTCTACCTCGCCCTCTAGCACGACCTCAGCCTCGACCTCTACCCCTGGCCATCGTTGCCACGGGGGGCTCTGGTCCTTGTCCCTCGGTAGATGTATTACATGTTCTCACCATCTGCGAGAGAATAAGAGTAGAATGGTTCAATCATCGATGATAGAAAAAATTCGCACGACAGAATAAGAAAGAAGTGATATTTTTCCTAAACTGCATAGCCTCTGAGAGATAAGTACAGGCGTCTCTGTACCGATCCTTCAAACTCTACTAAGCTTGCTCGTGACTCGTGAGACCGACCCCATGTACTGGTAAGTGTTGAGCCTAACCTCGACGAAATAGTGACGAGGCTAAGGCGGGTCACTTACATTAACATGTACGCAATATTAGTAACAATAACAAATAATAGAAATAAATCAGGAAACTCATTTATAATAGTTGAAGCCAACTCAGCAGTCATAACCAATTATTATATCAATCAATTTCTGTTGCAGCGTGCAAACCGCTCCCACAATATATTCATTTTCAATCCTCCAATATATTTATTTTAATCAAGTATATATATAGTCTTTTAAATAAGTCTGTTGCAGCGTGCAATCCGATCCCCCAATATAGACTTTTAAATAAGTCTGTTGCGGCGTGCAATCTGATCCCCCAATATAGACTTTTAAATACGTCTCTTGCGGCATGCAATCCGATCACCCAATATAGACTTTTAAATAAGTTTGTTGCGGCGTGCAATCCGATCCTCCAATATAGACTTTTAAATAATTCTGTTGCGTCGTGCAATCCGATCCCCCAATATAGACTTTTAAATAAGTCTGTTGCGGCGTGCAATCTGATCCCCCAATATAGACTTTTAATTAAGTCTGTTGCGGCGTGCAATCCGATCCCCCAATATATATATATATATATATATATATATATATATATATATATATATATATACACTTTCATTTACGTTGCGGTGTGCAACGCGTTCCCCCAATATAACTTTAAACAACTCATAAATGTAATAAAAATTACTCCAATAAATACCACGTCCAATGAAAAACTATTAAGCATAAAGGCATACAATAATTATAATTTATTTATAAACAAAAAATGGCATTTAGCAATTAATTGTGAAAATTGTGGAGAAAATAGGCAGTTAATATTTAATATGCTAAATGTCAAATAATAATTAATACACATAAATCAAATAGCATGTAACAATTATTGCAGGAATTCAAGAATTAATATTTGACAAAGAATAGGAGAGAAACAATTATTATAACAATTAATTCGTGAATTAAAACAAGTTTAGAATTTTCAAGTAATTATGCAAACAATTAATTTGACGACGTAAAGACACTCCTCACCTCGCCTATACGTTGTTCACATGCATTTCACATGACAAATAATTTAAGGGTTCTATTTTCTCAAGTCAAGATTAACCACGACACTTACCACGCTTTGCAATTTCAATCAATTACTCGACCACAGCTTTTCCTTTTAAATTTAACCCCAAAAGCTTCAAATCTATGCACAAACATTTCGATATACTCAATCCAAATCGTAGAAATTAATTCTATATGAATTTACTAATTTTCCTGATAAAATTCAAAATTTATTTAAACATTGACAGTGGGGCCCACGTCTCAAATCTCGAAAAAACTTATGAAATCCGAACACCCATTCCGAGACGAGTCCAATCATACCAAAATTATCAAATTCCGATATCAAATGGACCTTCAAATCTTAAATTTTTGTTTTTGGAAGATTTTATAAAAATCTGATTTTTCTCCCAAAATTTCACGGATTCATGATATAAATGTGATGACCCAAAAGGTCATCTTAGATTTTAGAATTTGAATCTGTGCTCCTAAGCCTTAAAAATCTCATTTTTACCCTACTCGATTTGTGTGCACAGTCCGAGCAGGTTTCCGGAAAGCTTTTATGTTGAAAACTAATGAAAATAAGAATTTTTGCCTTTAAAGTTGATTTTAGTTGACTTCGGTCAATGTTTTTGGTAAACGGGCCCGGATCCGTATTTTGACGGTCCCGGTGGGTTCGTATCGAATTATGGGACCTGGGCGTATGCCCAGAATCGAATTTGGAGGTCCCTAGCTCAAGTTATGAATTTTTGATGAAAATTAAAAGTTTGGAAATTATTTGTTTTTAAGAATTGATTGATATTTGGCATTGTTAGTACCAGGTCCGTATTTTGGTTTGGGATCCCGGTACAGGTTCGCTATGATATTTAAGACGTGTCTGTGAAATATGGTGAGAAACGGAGTTGATTTGACGTGATTCGGACGTCCAGTTGAGAAAATAGAAATTTTAAAGTATTCTTGAGAATTTCATTTAATTTGGTGCTAAATTCGTAGTTCTAGGTGTTATTTGGCAATTTGATCGTGCGAGCAGGTCCGTATGATATTTTTAGACTTGTGTGCATGTTTGGTTTGGAGCCCCGAGGGCTCGGGTGAGTTTCGGACAGGCCACGGGATGTTTTGGACTTTAGAAATCTGGTTTTTCTACAGAGTCCGTGTTCTGGCATGTCCTTCTTCGCGTTCGCGAAGAAACTCTCGCGAACGCGAAGAGTAAACTCGGCAGCTGAAGTTTTCTTCTTCGCTAACGCGAAGGCCTAGTCGCGAACGCGAAGTGATAGGGGACTTACCCTTCGCGAAGCATGTGGGGACCTGGGGGGGTGGGGAGGTTGGTCGTTGCTTCATCGCGAACGCGAGCCATGTCTCGCGAACGCGAAGGCCAGGGGGAGTAATCATCGCGAACGCGACAGTGCTCTCGTGAACGCGATGAACACTGTCGCCCAGCATTTAACAGAATCCAAAACGGGATTTTAGCCAAAAACTCATTTTTCTCAAAAACCAAATGGTGAGAGGCGATTTTTCAAGAGTCATTTCTTCCCCAAATAGTTGGTAAGTGATTCTAAACCATTTTCTTTCAATTACCCATTACATTTCTTAAAATTTCAACCTAAAATCTAGAGTTTTCATGGTAGAATTAGGGGTTAGGATATAAACTAGGGATTTCGAGAATTTGAGGATTTAGACCCCAATTTGAGGTCAAATTGCAAAACTAATTACTTATTCGGGCTCGGGGTGAATGGGTAAAAGGAGTTTGGTCCGAACCTCGAGTTTTAACCAAGCGGGCCCGAGGGTCAATTTTTTGACTTTTTGGAGGAAAATTTAATTTATGCAATATAATTGATTTCTTTAGCAATATTTGAAATTATTGAGTCATTTTTGAATAGATACGAGTGGTTTGGAGGTGAATTCCAAAGGAAAAGCTGTGATTGAGAATTAAGTGGCTTTCGGAGCGAGGTAAGTGTTGTGTCTAACCCTGACTTGAGGGAATTAGGAACCTTGGATTACTTGCTAAGTGAAATTCATGTGAGCGGCGTATATGTGAGGTGACGAGTACTTATGCGCCGCCAAATTTACCTGTTTTCCATGTTTCTCAGTTTTTTTCTTATATTGTCTCATTCCTATGCCTAATTGCGATGCGTTATACTAGTGTTGTTCAATTTATCGTTCTTATCATGTTTACGGATTTTCTGGTGATAATTGAGTTTTTATTTCAAAGTTGAGATTGATGTTTTGGAACCAAATGTTGAGGTAAAGATTTGTACTTGTTATTCTATCTCCCTGTTGATATTTATGCATTGCATTATGGTAAGGGAGAGTATTAATGCACGAAGGGTGATCTCGTGCCATATTATGAGTGATAATGCATGAAGGGTGATGTCATGCCATATTGTGAGTGATAATGCACGAAGGGTGATGTCGTGCCATATTGTGAGTGTTAATGCACGAAGGGTGATGTCGTACCATATTATGAGTGTTAATGCACGAAGGGTGATGCCGTGCCATGATATGAGAGCTAATGCACGAAGGGTGATCCCGTGCCGTTTCTATTTATTTTATGGTGAGATTGAGAGTAAAAGCATGAAGGGTGATGCCGTGCATTTTTCCTTACTGTATTCATTATTCCTAGTGATTGATGGTATATTTGACTGCTCCGGTGATCACTCTGTTGTAGTTCTTTATCTTGTATTCCCCTCAGTATGTTCCCCTCCCGACATTTCCTGTTTAGTTCTTCATTTCTGTTATTTGCATATACACTGTTAAATTGTACAGGTTGATTTGTAGGTGCCTTGCCTTAGCCTCGTCACTACTTCGTCGAGGTAAGGCTCGACTTACCAGTACATAGGGTCGGTTGTACTGATGCTGCACTCTGCACTTTCTATGCAGATTTTGATATCGGCTTAGGTTGATCGAGATTTGCTACTGGTCCGCTATCCGGAGACTCAAGGTAGATCTGTCGGCGTTCACAGACCTTGAAGTCCCCGTCTATCTTTTATGTCCTACTGTTTTCTTTCATTCAGATAGTTGTATTTCTTTCAGACTATTACTTGTAGTAAATTCTAGAATGCTCGTGAATTGTGACTCCAGATCCGGGTGGTTTTTATAATATTTTGCACTTATTATATTTCATCTTAGTTAATTATTGTTAATTACTGAATGAAAATAAGGAATTCGTTAATGATTCTCTAACGTTGGCTTGCCTAGCAAGTGAAATGTTAGGCGCCATCACGGTCCTGTCAGAGGGAAATTTCAGGTCGTGATAGTTGGTATCTGAGCACTAGGTTGCCTAGGTCTCACGATTCACGAGCAAGCTTAGTAGAGTCTGGAGGATCGGTATGGAGACGTCTGTGCTTATCTTCCAGAGGCTATGAAGTTAGGAACAAGTTTCACTTCTTTTCTTCTCTGTCGTGCGATTTTGCTTTCTCAATACTGATTGAACTCTTCTACTCTTATTCTCTCACAGATAACGAGAACATGTACCGCTTTCTCAGCTGAGCAACATCTAGAGCCTCCAGTGACAGCTCTTACACGGGGCAGAGGTCGAGGCTGAGGCCGTACCAGAGGCCGAGGCAGGGGCAGGGCTCAGCCTAGGGCCCGACCAATAGCCCCAGCAGTGGAGCCTCAAATAGATCTTGACGAGAAGGTTCCAACCCAGACTATTCCTGCCAGACAAGCTCAGGTTCCGGAGGGGTTCATTGCCACCCCAGTACTTCAGGACGCTTTGGTCCGTTTAGTGGGCCTTATGGAGAGTGTGGCCTAGACTGGCACATTTCCCATGGCACCAGCAGTCTCTCAGGCTGGAGGAGGAGCCCAAACTCCCACCACTCCCGCTCCGGAGCAGATAGCTCCCTAGTATCAGGCTCCAGCAGCTCAGCCAGTCGGATTAGTTCAGCCGGTTATTGTGGCACAGGTAGAAGATGGGCCAGCTATGTCTTTTGAGACTTTATGGAGATTGGACATGTTTACCAAGCTCTTTCATGTTCACTTCAGTGGTGCTCCTACAGAGGATCCCCAGGAGTATCTTGACAGCTACCACGAGGTTCTACGAAACATGGGTATAGTAGAGACCAATAGAGTCGATTTTGCTGCATTTCAGATGACTGGTTCCGCCAAGAAATGGTGGAGAGATTACTTATTGACCAGACCAGCTGGGTCGCCTGCTCTTACTTGGGACCAGTTCTCTCAGCTCTTCATAGAGAAGTTTCTGCCTATCATATTGAGAGAGGAGCATCGCCGCCAGTTTGAGCATCTTCAGCAGGGTAGTATGACTGTTACTCGGTATGAGACCCATTTTGAGGATTTGGCCTGTTATGCTATTCTTCTGCTTCCCACCAAGAGAGAGAGAGGGTGAGGAGTTTTATTGATGGACTTACTCAGCCTATCAGATTGCAGATGGCTAAGGAGACTGGGAGTGAGATTTCTTTTCAGGCGGCTGATAATATCGCCAAACGAGTCGAAATGGTTCTTACTCAGGGAGGTCAGGGGTCTGACAAGAGGCCTCGTCATTCCAGTGAGTTCAGCGGTGCCTCATCTAGAGGCAGGAGTACTTTTGGTAAAGGCCATCCTCCCAGGCCGTTTCATTCAGCGCTCCAGGCATCCCACGGTGTCTCAGGTGGTCATGGCCCTCAGATGCATTATTCTGACCAGTTAGCCTACGGTGCACCACCAGCTCCTATTAGTGCACCTCCACTCCTGAGTTATCAGGGTGGTTATTCGGGTCGACAGGGTCAGTTTTAGGGTCAGCAGTCACAGCAGCTGAGGTTATGTTATACTTGTGGTGATCCGAGGCACATTGCTAGATTTTTCCCTCGGGCAACGGGCAGCTCACAGCAGCAGAGTTCTCGTGCCATGGTTCCGGCACCAGTTGTTGTACCACCTGCTCTGCCAGCCAGAGGCAGGAGTCAGGCAGCCAGAGGTAGAGGCCAGACTGTTAGAGGTGAAGGTCAGGCCGTTAGAGGTAGAGACCAACCGGCTAGAGGCCATCCCAAGGACGTAGTTCAGGGTGGTGGGGCCCAGCCCCGGTGTTATGCTTTCCTAGCCAGGCCTGAAGCTGAGTCATCTGACATTGTTATCACAGGTACTGTTTCAGTTTGCAGTAGAGATGCTTCAGTTCTATTTGATCCGGGATCTACTTACTCCTATATGTCATCCTATTTTGCTTCCTATTTGGTTGTGCCCCGTGATTCTTTGAGTGCTCTTGTGTATGTGTCCACACCAGTGGGAGATGCTTTTGTTGTAGATCGTGTTTATCGTTTGTGTGTGGTCACCATTGGGAGTCTTGAGACTCGTGTGGATCTTCTACTTCTTGACATGGTTGATTTTGATATCATACTGGGTATGGATTGGCTGTCACCTTATCATGCTATATTAGATTGTCACGCCAAGACGGTGACCTTAGCCTTGTAGGGTTTGCCTCAATTAGAGTGGAGGGGAAATCTTGGCCATTTTGCCAACAAGTTTATCTCTTATGTGAAGGCTCGGCATATGGTCGAGAAGGGGTGTCTAGCTTATTTGGCTTATGTCCGCGATTCTAGTGCGGAGGTTCCTTCCATAGATTCGATGCCAGTTTTTCGTGAGTTTCCAGAGGTGTTTTCTGCAGACCTGGCGGGGATGCCACCCGACAGGGATATTGATTTCTACATTGATTTGGCTCCGGGCACTCAGCCTATTTCCATTCTACCATATCGCATGGCCCCGCCAGAGTTGAAAGAATTGAAGGAGCAGTTGCAAGATTTGCTTGATAAGGGCTTCATTAGACCTAGTGTCTCGCCCTGGGGTGCACCTGTGTTGTTTGTGAAGAAGAAGGACAGATCGATGAGGATGTGTATAGATTATCAGCAGTTGAACAAAGTCACCATCAAGAACAAATATCCATTGCTGAGGATTGATGATTTATTTGATCAGCTTCAGCGTGCCAAGGTGTTTTCGATGATTGATTTGAGATCTGGCTACCATCAGTTGAGGATTAGGGCATCTGATGTTCCTAAGACAGATTTTCGGACTCAGTATGGGCATTATGAGTTTCTAGTGATGTCATTTGGGCTAACAAATGCCCCAGCAGCATTCATGGATTTGATGAACCGGGTGTTCAAACCCTACTTGGATTTCTTTGTGGTTCTGTTTATTGATGATATCTTGATCTACTCCCACAGTCGAGAGGAGCATGAGCAGCACCTTCGGATCATTCTTCAGACTCTGAAAGACAGTCAGTTATATGCTAAGTTCTCAAAATACGAGTTTTGGTTGAGTTCAGTTGCTTTCTTGGGTCACGTTGTATCAGTAGAGGGTATTCAGGTGGATCCTAAGAAGATTGAGATAGTCCAGAATTGGCCTAGACCCACATCGGCTACAGAGATCCATAGTTTCCTGGGTTTGGCAGGCTATTACCGTTGATTTGTGGAGGGGTTTTCATCCATAGCAGCCCCGTTTACCAGATTGGCCCAGAATGGTGCCCCGTTCAGGTGCTCAGACACGTGTGAAGTGAGCTTTCAGAAGCTCAAGACTGCTCTGATCACGGCACCAGTATTGGTGTTACCCACAGGTTCAGGATCTTATACAGTATATTGTGACGCATATCGTATTGGTCTGGGTGCGGTATTGATGCAGGGTGGCAAGGTTATTGCATATACTTCACGGCGGCTGAAGGTTCACGAGAAGAATTACCATGTTCATGATCTAGAGCTGGCAGCCACTGTTCACGCGCTGAAGATTTGGAGGCACTACCTTTACGGCGTGCCATGTGAGGTATTCACTGATCATTGGAGCTTGCAGTATTTGTTCAAGCAAAAGGAACTCAATTTGAGGCAGAGGAGGTGGCTGGAGCTATTGAAAGACTATGATATCACCATATTGTATCATCCCGGGAAGGCCAATGTGGTGGCTGATGCTTTGAGTAGAAAGTCAGTCAGTACGGGTAGCCTTGCATATATTCCAGTAGGTGAGAGACCACTTGCATTAGATGTTCAGGCCTTAGCTAACCAGTTCGTGAGGTTATATGTTTCTGAGCCCAGCCGTGTTCTAGCTTGTACAGTTGCTTGGTCTTCTTTGTTTGAGCGCATCAGAGATCGGCAGGATGACGATCCTCATTTACTTGTCCTTAGAGACACAGTGCGGCACGGTGATGCCAAGAAGGTTATTGTTGGAGATGATGAAGTTTTGAGGATGCAGGGTCGTATTTGTGTGCCTAATGTGTATGGACTTCGTGAGTTGATCCTTGAAGTGTCCCACAGTTCCTGGTATTCTATTCATCCGGGCACTGCCAAGATGTATCATGACTTGAGGCAGCATTATTGGTGGAGGCGAATGAAGAAGCACATAGTTGCCTATGTAGCTCGTTGCCTAAATTGCTAGCACGTAAAGTGTAAGCATCAGAGACCTGGTGGTTTACTTCAGAGGTTAGAACTTACTGAGTGGAAGTGGGAGCGTCTCACTATGGATTTTGTTGTTGGACTCCCACGGACTTAGAGGAAGTTCGATGCAGTTTGGGTTATTGTGGACAGGCTGACTAAGTCAGTGCATTTCATTCCTGTGGCAGTTACCTATTTCTCAGAGCGGTTGGCAGAGATTTACATTCGCGAGATCATCCGTCTTCACGGTGTGCCCGTGTCTATCATTTCTGATCGAGGTGTGCAGTTTACCTCGCACTTTTGGAGGGAATTCAGCGTGAGTTGGGTAAGCGGATTGAGTTAAGCACAGCATTTCATCCTCAGACGGACGGACAGTCCGAGCATACTATTCAGATCTTGGAGGATATGCTCCGCGCTTGTTTTATAGACTTCAGAGGATTGTGGGATCAGTTCTTTCCCCTTGCAGAATTCGCCTACAACAACAGCTACCAGTCGAGCATTCAGATGGCTCCCTATGAGGCATTATATGGTAGGCGGTGTGGGTCGCCAGTTGGGTGGTTCGAGTTGGGAGAGGCTCGGTTGTTGGGCACAGACTTAGTACAGGATGCCTTGGATAAGGTCAAAATTATTCAGGATCGACTTCGCACAGTTCAGTTCAGGCAGAAGAGTTATGCCGACCGTAGAGTTCGTGATGTTGCATTCATGGTCGGAGAGAGAGTGTTACTTCGGGTATTACCCATGAAGGGTGTAATGAGGTTCGGAAATAAGGGCAAGTTGAGCCCTAGGTATATCAGACCTTTTGCGATTCTGGAGAGAGTGGGAGAGGTGGCTTACAGGCTTGCGTTACCAACTAGTTTAGCAGTTGTTCATCCGGTATTCCATGTGTCCATGCTTCGAAAGTATCATGGCGATCCGTCCCATGTGTTAGATTTCAGCTCTGTCCGGTTGGACAAGGATTTGACTTACGAGGAGGAACCGGTGGCAATTCTAGCCCGGCAAGTTTGCTAGTTGAGATCAAAGAGTTACCCTTCAGTTCGAGTACAGTGGAGAGGTCAGTCTATTGAGGCAGCTACTTGGGAGTCCGAGTCCGATATGCGGAGTAGATATCCCCACCTTTTCACCAGCCCAGGTACTTTTCTATGTCTGTTCGAGGACGAATGGTTGTTTTAGAGGTGGAGATTGTGATAATCTAAAAGATCATCTTATGTTTTAGAACTCGAATCAATGCTCCTAAGCCTTAAAAATCTCATTTTTACCCTCCTCGATTTGCGTGCACAGTCCGGGCAGGTTTCCGAAAAGCTTTTATGTTGAAAACTAATGAAAATAAGAATTTTTGCCTTAAAAGTTGATTTTAGTTGACTTCAGTCAATATTTTTGGTAAACGGGCCCGGATTCGTGTTTTGACGGTCCCGATGGGTCCGTATCGAATTATGGGACCTGGGCGTATGCCCGGAATCGAATTCGGAGGTCCCTAGCTCAAGTTATGAATTTTTGATGAAAATTAAAAGTTTGGAAATTATTCGTTTTTAAGAATTGATTGATATTTGGCATTGTTAGTACCGGGTCTGTATTTTGGTTTCGGAGCCCGGTACATGTTTGTTATGATATTTCAGACCTGTCTGTGAAATTTGGTGAGAAACGGAGTTGATTTGACGTGATTCGGACGTCCAGTTGAGAAAATAGAAATTTTAAAGTGTTCTTGAGAATTTCATTTAATTTAGTGCTAAATTCGTAGCTCTAGGTGTTATTTTGGCGATTTGATCACGCGAGCAGGTCCATATGATGTTTTTAGACTTGTGTGCATGTTTGGTTTGAAGCCCCGAGGGCTCGGGTGAGTTTCGAATAGGCCATGGGATGTTTTGGACTTTAGAAATCTAGTTTTTCTGCAGAGTCTGTGTTCTGGCATGTCCTTCTTCGCGTTCGCGAAGGTACTCTCGCAAACGCGAAGAGTAAACTAGGCGGCTGAAGTTTTCTTCTTCGCGAACGCAAAGTCCTGGTCGCAAACGCGAAGTGATAGGGGGACTTACGCTTCGTGAACACGACTGGCTCAACGTGAACGCGAAGCATGTGGGGACCTGGGGGGCTTGGTCGTTGCTTCTTCGCGAATGCGAGCCAAGTCTCGCGAACGCGAAGGCCAGGGGGGAGTAATCAACGCGAAAACGAGCTGGGTCTTGCGAACGCGAAGTCTTGGCAGCCATTACCCATCGCGAACGCGATAGTGCTCTCGCGAACGCGATGAACACTGTCGCCCATCATTTAACAGAATCCAAAAACGGGATTTTAGCCAAAAACTCATTTTTCTCAAAAACCAAACGGTGAGAGGCGATTTTTCAAGAGTCATTTCTTCCCCAAATTGTTGGTAAGTGATTCTAAACCATTTTCTTTCAATTACCCATTACATTTCTTGAAATTTCAACCTAAAATCTAGAGTTTTCATGGTAGAATTAGGGGTTAGGGTAGAAACTAGGAATTTCGGGAATTTGAGGATTTAGACCCCAATTTGAGGTCGGATTCCAAAACTAATTATATATTCGGGCTCGGATGTGAATGGGTAAAAGAATTTTGGTCCGAACCTCGGGTTTTGACCAAGCGAGCCCGGGGTCGATTTTTCGACTTTTTGGAGGGAAATTTAATTTATGCAATATAATTGATTTCTTTAGCAATATTTGATATTATAAAGTCATTTTTGAATAGATACGAGTGGTTTGGAGGTGAATTCCAAAGGAAAAGCTGTGATTGAGAATTAAGTGGCTTTCGGAGCAAGGTAAGTATTGTTTCTAACCCTGACTTGAGGGAATTAGGAACCTTGGATTACTTGCTAAGTGAAATTCATGTGAGCGGCGTATATGTGAGGTGACGAGTACTTATGCGCCGCCAAATTTACCTGTTTTCCATGTTTCTCAGTTTTTTTCTTATATTGTCTCATTCCTATGCCTAATTGCGATGTGTTATACTAGTGTTGTTCAATTTATCGTTCTTAACATGTTTACGGATTTTCTGGTGATAATTGAGTTTTTATTTCAAAGTTGAGATTGATGTTTTGGAACCAAATGTTGAGGTAAATATTTGTACTTGTTATTCTATCTCCCTGTTGATATTTATACATTGCATTATGGTAAGGGAGAGTGATAATGCATGAAGGGTGATGTCGTGCCATATTGTGAGTGATAATGCACGAAGGGTGATGTCGTGCCATATTGTGAGTGATAATGCACGAAGGGTGATGCCGTGCCATATTGTGAGTGTTAATGCACGAAGGGTGATGTCGTGCCATATTGTGAGTGTTAATGCACGAAGAATGATGTCGTGCCATGATATGAGAGTTAATGCACGAAGGGTGATGCCGTGCCGTTTCTATTTATTTTATGGTGAGATTGAGAGTAAAAGCACGAAGGGTGATGCCGTGCATTTTTCCTTACTGTATTCACTATTCCTGTTGATTCATGGTATATTGACTACTCCGGTGATCACTCTGTTGTAGTTCTTTATCTTGTATTTCCCTCAGTATGTTCCCCTCCCGACATTTCCTATTTAGTTCTTCATTTCTGTTATTTTCATATACACTGTTAAATTGTACAGGTTGATTTGTAGGTGCCTTACCTTAGCCTCGTCACTATTTCGTCGAGGTTAGACTCGACACTTACCAGTACATGGGGTCGGTTGTACTGATGTTGCACTCTGCACTTTCTATGCAGATTTTGATACCGACTCAGGTTGATCGAGATTTGCTACTGGTTCGTTGTCCGGAGACTCAAGGTAGATCTGTCGGCGTTCACAGACCTTGAAGTCCACGTCTATCTTTTATGTCCTACTGTTTTCTTTCATTCAGGTAGTTGTATTTCTTTCAGACTATTACTTGTAGTAAATTCTAGAATGCTCGTGAATTGTGACTCCAGATCCGGGTGGTAGTAGTTAATACAGTTTTTATAATATTCTGCACTTATTATATTTTATCTTAGTTAATTATTGTTAATTAGTGAATGGAAATAAGTAATTGGTTAATGATTCTCTAACGTTGACTTGCCTAGCAAGTGAAATGTTAGGCGCCATCACGGTCCCGTCGGTGGGAAATTTCAGGTCGTGACAATAAATATGTATGGAATCATGAAATATAATCAATATAGGATAAGGAACACTTACCCCAATATTTTCCCGTGAAAATCGCCCAACAATCGCCTTACCCGAGCGCAAAAATGGGAAATGGTTGAAAATGGGACGAATCCCATTTTTTAGAACTTAAGTTTTGTTTCTCGGATTTTTACCCTTCGCGAACGCAGTTAGTGTCTCGCGTTCGCGAAACATAAATTTTTGTTGTCCAGTTTTACTCTTCGCAAATACGAGGGCTACCTCGTGAACGCGAGGGCTACCTCGCGAACGCGATGCTTGCCTGGCTTGGCTTTCGCGAACGTGAGATGCCCTTCGCGAACACGAAGGCAAATTCCACACCGGTCATTTCCCCTTCGCGAACGCGAGGCTTCGATCGCGAACGCGTTCCTTCTGTCATGAACGTGAAGCACAATTCCATCTGTCACCAGTTTCTTCTTCGCGAACGCGAGACCCCTCTCGCGAACGCGAAGAAGGATACTAGAAGTAGATTTCTGCAGTTTTTTTCAAGTCCAAAACTGATCCGTTAACCGCCCGAAACCAACCCGAGCCCTCAGGGCTCTAAACTAAACATGCACCCAAGTCCTAAAACAACATACAAACTTGCTCGCGTGATCAAATCGCCAAAATAACACCTAGAACTAAGAATTGAATCCCAAATCGAATGAAATTTTCAAGAAACTTTAAAACTTATATTTTCACGACCGGACATCTAAATCACGTCAAATCAATTCTGTTTCTCACAAAATTCGGCAGACAAGTCATAAATATTATAGTGAACCTACACCGGGCTCCGAAACCAAAATACAAACCCAGTGTCAATAAATCCAACATTAGTAAATACTTAAAAATCATTAAGCTTTCAAACTTTTAATTTTTTATCAAAATTCTATATCTCGGGCTAGGGACCTCGAAATTCAATTCCGGGCATACGCCCAAGTCCCAAATCACAATACGGACCTACCGAAACTGTCAAAACATGGATCCGAGTCCGTTTGCTCAAAATATTGACCAAAGTCAACTCAGTTGAGTTTTAAAGCTCTATTTCACATTTTAATCCATTTTTCACACAAAAACATTCCGGAAAATTTTACGGACTGCGCACACAAGTCGAGGAGTGATAAATAGTGCTTTTTGAGGTCTTAGAACACAGAATTAATTATCAAATTTAAAGATGACATTTTGGGTCATCACAGATAAGGGTGGCTATTGATATTGTCAGGGCAGAGGGATAAGGGAGGCTATTATATGAGTGATAAGGGTGGCTATAGGAGAGATAAGGGTGGCTATTATCAGGGATGATATGTGATGATGTGGAGTTATTGTGTTGGTAATTTTCGTGTGATGTTAGGATTTTCCTTGTGTTTATTTTTATATCTTGTGCAAATTGTCTTGTTGTTTCGGTAAACCTGATAATAGCCTGATCTATGTTGAAATTGTGAGCCTGCGGCTATTGCCGGGCAGGTAATGTTATATGGGATCGGGTTGCATGCTGCAACAGATATGAAGCATGGGCACGAAGTGCCGGAGAAAATATGATGGTTTTATTATTGGCACATGAACCGTCCGTGCAAATGTGATATAAAAAGTTGGAACGAGGTGCCGGAAAAATATGATGATTTAATTATGGGCACGAAGTGCGGTAAAAATATGAAAGTGGGCTGAGACCCATATTTTATGATTATGAAATGAGGTGTCACATGGTGACTTTTAATTGAAAGAATTATATTCAAAATATTTATTTGGAAGGATTTTTATTCAAAAAGATTTATTTGAAAGAATTATATTCGAAAGATATTTATTTTGAAGGAATTATATTTGAAAGAGATTTATTTGAAATAATTATATTTGAAAGATATTTATTTGAAGAGAGTATATTCGAAATATATTTATTGGAAAGTATTATATCCTGAAGACTATTATTTGAGAAGCATATAGGCGAAAGATTTATATTTGAAAGACTTGATTTAATTGGGTGTACTTGTATTTATTATCTGTTGAACAATATTAATGGTGTTCTTGTTGCCCTGATGTGTGTATCACTGGTTGATTAGTGTTGCCATTATTTGTCACGACCCAATTTCACCTATAGGTCATGATGGCGCCCAACACTATAGCTAGGCAAGCCAACTAGTAATTTAAACACATATTCAATCCTTTTAAAATTAACCGAGTAATTAAACTCTTCTTACTTGTAGGAATTTAGACAATATAAAAAGATTTAGTAAATTAAAATAATCAAGAACACAATTAAATCCAAACATTCTACTAGTGTGTGTGCCAAGACCTGGTGTCACAAGTGTATGAGCATCTAGTAGATTATACAAAAATTTCAAATACTATCTGGAATAAAATAGATAGAATAAAAATTTCAGGAAGAAGCACTGGTTGCTGCAGAATGGCTCAGAAGGGCAGCTCACCACTAAGCCTCTGGATATCGTGGGTGCGCGCCGATAGGTCCAACTATAGCACATGTCTCAGGTCCTACACAAAAGTGCAGTAAGTGTAGCATGAGTACGTAAACAACGTGTACTCAGTAAGTATCAAGCCTAATCTCGAAGAGGTAGAGACGAGATAGTCGACTTTGACATCCACTAAGGGTCAATAATAATAAATAAAATAGAAATAGAAATATTTAAATCACATTGATTCACAGAGTTAACAATAATTTTATTTAACCAACAGAAATAATTAAATTCCTTAAAATGCAATAATTCCCAATCTACTAATTAAATTCACAAGATGCAACTAAAAATATCAAGAGATCGTGTAATTATTATTATTATTAGGCACGATTTCTGCCGAGGTCGTACGGCCCGATCCAGAGTGTCGTGTACACTGTCGAGAGACGTGTGGCGTGATCCATAGATGCATCTATACTGCCGAGGCGTTCGGCCAGCTCCACAAGAAAGGAGGATATTTTCTTATGTGCCTCCGGAATGAGAGTTTATTTATTGATAGATTAATACTAGAGGATGCACAATTTCTTTTAACAATTAAATAATTTATACAGGAAAAGTTAAGTATATTAGATTTCCAACTTTTACTATATTTCCCTAACAATTCACAATATATTTAAAATAATTTAATTAAATAAAGAATATAATTTACACAAGTAATTCATGATTTGAGTCCTAAATTACCCGAACTTTAGCATAAATAGTAGCTACGCACGGACTCTCGTAACCTCGTGCGTACGTAGACCCCTCACAATTAGCAACAATTATTAATTTAATCACCTATGGGGTAAATTTCCCCTCACAAGATTAGACAAGAGATTTATCTCGACTTGCTCCAATTTAATCTACTAGTAGGCCCTTTCCTCGATTATCCAACTCTAAATAGCTCGAATCTAGCCAAAAATAATTCGATATAATCACCAAAAAATATAGGAATCAATTTCATAAGAAAAATACTACATTTTTAAATAAAACTCCGAAATTAACTCAAAATTCATCTGTGGAGACCACGTCTCGGAATCCGGCAAAAGTTACAAAATATGAATGTCCATTCAACCACGAGTCTACTCACGCCAAAATTACTAAATTCCGATAACAATTCCGCCCTCAAATCTATCCAAGAGGGTTTTCAAACTTTTCCAACTTAATTCACCAATTAAATGATATAAACAATGATGGATTCGGGTAATTTAACGAATATTGAGTTAAGAACACTTAGCACGTTATTTTCTCTGAAAATCTCCCAAAAATCGCCTCAATCCGAGCTCAAAATGGGTAAAAATGGAAAATGGGACGAAGTCCCATTTTCAGAACTTAAACTCTCTGCCCAGTAATTTCTTCTACGCGATCGCGAACTTTCTCACGCGATCGCGAAGCACAATTTTAACACTGCCCAAATTAACTCTATGCGATCGCGAAGCACTAACTTTGCAAACCTACGCGATCGCGAAGCATTAAGCGCGTGGCCCAGCTTCTCCCTCTATTCCTCTTCGCGAACGCGGCCTTAGTCACGCGTTCGCATAGCACAGCTCGCTCAAACCTACGCGATCGCGAACTTTCCCACGCGATCGCATAGAACAAATTTTCCAGCTGCCCAATTAAGTCTACGCGATCACGTAGAAGGAAACCAGACACCAGAATTCAGCAACTCAAAGTCCAAAGATTGATCCGTTAACCTTTCGAAACTCACTCGAGTCCCTCGGGACCTCAACCAAATACACCAACAAGTCCTAAAATATCATACGAACGTAGTCGAAACCTCAAATCACATAAAACAATGCTAAAACCACAAATCATACTCCAATTCAAGCTTAATGAAACTTAAAATTTCCAACTTCTACATTCGGTGCCGAAACCTATCAAATCAAATCCGATTGACCTCAAATTTTGCACACAAGTCATAAATGACATAACGGACCTATTAAAATTTTGAGAATCAGATTTTGACCCCGATATAAAAAAGTCAACCCTCCTGTCAAACTTTCCAAACTTAAATTCCAATTTTAGCCATTTCAAGCCTAATTTGACTACGGACTTCCAAATACAATTCCGAACACGCTCTTAAGTCCACAATCATCATACGTAGCTGTTGGAACCATCAAAATTGTATTCCGACATCGTTTTCTAAAGAATGTTGATTGAAGTCAAACTTAGAATTTTAAGGCCAACTTAAGGAACCAAGTGTTCCGATTTCAACCCGAACACTTCCAATTCCCGAACCAACCATTCCCGCAAGTCATAAATTAATAAAAGCACATACGGGGAGTTTTATTTAGGGGAACGGGGTTCTAAAAGTCAAAATGACTGGTTGGGTCATTACATTATTGTTATTTGTTTCCTATTATTTTGTATACTATATTGCACAGGTTATTAGACTAGTGGGTGTCTTGATTGTACCTCGTCACTACTCCACTGAGGTTAGTCTTGATACTTACTGGGTACCGACCTTGGTGTACTCATACTACACTTCTACATATTTTTGTGCAGAGCAAGGTATTGGAGCTATCGGACTCGGACAGTGTTAAAGTGTGATCGCAAGGATTCAAGGTAGAGCTTCTTGGTCGTCCCAGTCCCTTGAAGTCTTTCCATTTTATTGTACTGTTAATTATTAATCAAATAGTATTGAATATTCGATCCTTGAGATCATTTCATGTATTCAGCTAGAGTTCGTGACCTAGTATTACCAGTCTTTGGGAGGTTGTTATATTTGTAATTATTTCCGTTGTTGGTTTATATTAAAAAAAATAGCTTGAATTATTATTATAATCAGCTTACCTGGTCTTAGAGACTAAGTTCCATCATGACGCATGTGGCGGGATTTTGGGCCGTGACACATATTTATTTATTGAGATGAGAAAGTTTTTGAATAATAATTCATATGGTCATACTAAATGATATATGAATAAGATAAAACTAAAGAAAGAAATATGAACAATAATTTCAAGAAATAAATAAAATATGTAAAAATATAATTTAACTTCTTATGTAGTACTCTTAGTAAAAAAAATTAAACTTTCATATTAAATTCAAATGGGAAAAATAATTCAATTTAATTTCCTATTGATAATAATATAAAAATAATAATTCTTATAATATTAGTAGATTTATGACATATAATAAAAGAACGACTCTTTTTAACCTTTGAACTAATTCAACACTATCCATTTAGAAAAATAACACAATAATATTCATATTATAGATAAACACCAAATGAAAAAAAATCAAAATATTGTAGAACAAAGCCTAATGTATAAAGAGAAGAATAGATATAATGTGATTCTACCCACACTTTAAATTTATTTGATAAAATTAAGTAAATAAATAATACTCAAAAATATTATTGATAAAAATAAATATTGAAATAATTATGAGAAAGTCATACAGGATAAAGTCAAGTAAAATTTTAAGAGTAATACAAAATTATATTCATTGTATTATATTAAACTGGTATTTTAGTTCCAATTCATATGATAATTTAATAATATTAAGTAATGAATAATACAATTAGATAAACAAGGAACAAAAAAAGAAAAATATATACTTATAATTACAATTATGATGGGAAAAGTCGTACATATACACATAACTAAAATCATAATAAACAAATAGTTATAAAGGAAGAATACAACAACAACAACAATGACGACGACGACGACCTAGTGAATCCCACTAGTGGGGTCTGGGGAGGGTAGTTGTCACGACCCAATTTTCCCTTCGTGTGACGTCGTGACGGCACCTAGTCTCTACAACTAGGTAAGCCTAACATTTTGCGGAATAATGAAATAAAAATCTAAATTTAACCAACTATTCAAAAATACACAACAAATTCCAAAACCCGGAACATCGTGAATCACAAACTACATAAGGAAAGATCTAGTGTCTCTATACATCAGAGTCTAACAAGGAAAAATACAGAAGATAATGGACATGAGAAAGAGTAGAAGGGGACTCCGAGGTCTGCGGACGCGGCAGATATACCTTGAAGTCTCCAAAGCTGTCCTGGCTCACTGATACTGTGTCACGATCGAAACTAACCCCTGTCGTGATGGCGCCTATCGTGGAACTAGGCAAGCCGACTCATTTCCAAAACAAACCAATATTTTTATTTCAAAGATAATTTCAGTGCTATTTAACATAAAACCTTCATAAAGGAGTTCAAATCAAAAGAAAACAAAAGTGCGGAAAAGAAAAAGCCCGACATCGGGGGGTCACTAGTCATGAGCATCTACTACCATTTGCCTGACAATATCAAGACTAACATAGTCTGGAAAATAGATAAATATAAGTAAATGAAGATAAGAGGGAGAAAAGCAGGGCCTACGATCGCCAAGAAGCTACTTGTTATCCCCGAGAAAAATCTGCAACCAGAATAGTCAACAACCGCTACCGTGTCAAGCTACACCTGGATCTGCACACAAGGTGTAGGGAGTAACGTGAGTACACCAACTCAGAAAGTAATAATAATAAATAAAGGCTGAGCAGTAGTGACGAGCAATAAAGCATATAACGTTCATATCAGGAAATCTCAGTAAAATACCACATGCTTTTAAAATCAGGATTTGAATCAAAACATCTCGTTTAAACCCAGTTCCAGTAAAATGATTTAAAGATATTTTTCAACAGTTTTCAAAAAGAGACTAAATGTAAAGGTGAGCAAAAATGATGAAATCATAAACAGCCCCTCGGGAAAAACATCACTCATATAAAGCCCCTCGGTCAAACCTCACAGTCACTCATGCCACTCGGGCATACCTCACAATCACTCTTGCCACTCGGGCATACCTCATAATCACTCTTGCCACTCGGGCATACCTCACAATCACTCATGCCACCCAGTCACTCAGCACTCGTCACTCGCACTCAGTAGGTACTTGCCCTCACTGGGGGTGTGTACAGACTCCGGAGGGGCTCCTTCAGCCCAGGGCTATATCAAGCCAAATCATGGCATAAATCACTCAAGCCCTCAGCCTATATCGAACATGATGCGGCGTGCAGGCCGATCCCATAAATATCCTCACAAATCAGGCCCTCGGCCTCACTCGGTCATAAACCTCTCAAGCCACTCGGGCATTTAAGTAAAAACAGGGTACTCAGCCCAAAACAACATTTATATGCATCGAAATAGAGTAAGAAAAACTGAGTTATGCAGTAATCAAGTATAATCATGATTGAGTATAGATTTTCAATCGAAAATAGTGAGAGGATAGTAAGAAAAGGTCCTTAAGGGTCCAAACAGCACTGGCACAAGGCCCAAAACATGGCATTCAGCCCAATTCATAGAATCTCTTTTTAAAACATATAAGTATCATATAATTTTAACAAAATATGCAACTTTACAGTTGCTACAGGACGGACCAAGTCACAATCCCCAACAGTGTACGCCCACACGCCTGTCATCTAGCATGTGCGTCACCTCAAAATAGTAGAATGATACGAAATTCGGGGATTCAAGCCTCGGATTCAAGCCTAAGAACTTCTAAATTTCCAAATTCGGCAACTGATGCCGAAACCAACCAAACCACGTCCGAATGACCTCAAAATTTGCACACGCGTCACAAATGACACTACGAACCTACTCCAACTTCCGAAATTCCATTCCGACCCCGATATCAAATTTTCCATTGCCGACCGAAATCGCCAAATTTCCAACTTTCGCCAATCCAAGGCTAATTCTACTACGGACCTCCAAATCACATTCCGGACGAACTCCTAAATCCAAAATAACCTAACGAAGCTAATGGAACCATCCAAATTAAATTCCAAGATCGTTTACACATAGGTCAACATCTGGTTGACTTTTCCAACTTACGCTTCTACTTTAGAGACTAAGTGTCTCATTCCACTCCGAAACCACTCCGGACCCGAACCAACTAACCCGGTATATCGTAATATAGCTTAAGAGCATAAAGGAAAATAAATGGGGGAAACGGGGCTATAACTCTCGAATTAACCGGCTGTGTCGTTACATCCTCCCCCTCTTAAACAATCGTTCGTCCTCGAATGGGTCTAGAAACATACCCGAAGTCTCGAATAGGCGTGGATATCTGCTACGCATCTCCCGCTTGGTCTCCTAGGTGGCCTCCTCCACAGGCTGACCTCTCCACTGCACCTTCAATGAAGTTATATCCTTTGACCTCAACCTTCGAACCTGCCGATCCAAAATACACACTGGCTCGATATCATAAGTCATATCACCCTCCAACTGAATCGTGCTGAAATCCAAAACATGGGACGAATCTCGAATATACTTCTGGAGCATGGAAACATGAAACACTAGGCATACACTCGAAAAGCTGGGTGGCAAGGCAAGCTTATAAGCCACCTCCCCTATCCTCTGAAGCACCTCAAAAGACCCGATGAACCGGGGGCTGAACTTGCCCCTCTTCCCAAACCTCATAACACCCTTCATGGCTGATACCTTCAGCAAAAACTTCTCCCCAGCCATGAAAGATACATCACGGACCTTCTTATCCGTATAACTCTTCTGCCTAGACTGCGCCGTGTGAAGCCGCTCATGAATCAATTTCACCTTATTTAATGCATCCTGGACCAAGTCTGTACCCAAGAGCCTAGCCTCACCCGGCTCAAACCATCCAACTGGAGATCTACAACTCCTCCCATATAAAACCTCGTATGGAGCCATCTGAATACTCGACTGATAACTGTTGTTATATGCAAACTCCACGAGCGGCAAGAACGGGTCCCATAAACCCCCAAAATCAATGACACAAGCGCGCAACATGTCCTCCAATATCTGAATAGTGCGCTCGGACTGCCCGTCCGTCTGAGGGTGAAAAGTTGTGCTCAACTCAACCTAGGTACCCAACTCTCGCTGCACTGCCCTCCAAAATTGTGATGTAAACTGAGTGCCCCTATCTGAAATGATGGAAACTGGGACACCATGCAGGTGAACAATCTCTCGGATATAAATCTCAGTCAACCACTCTGAAGTGTAAGTAGTACCAACTAGAATGAAGTGCGCGAACATGGTCAATCGATCTATAATAACCCAAATAGCATCGAACTTCCTCGAAGTCCGTGGGAGCCCAACTACAAAGTCCATGGTGATACGCTCCCACTTCCACTCTGGGATATCTAATCTCTGAAGCAAGCCACTCGATCTCTGATGCTCATAATTAACTTGCTGACAGTTGAGACACCGAGCTAAAAACCCAATTATATCCTTCTTCATCCGCCTCCACCAATAGTGTTGTCTCAAATCGTGGTACATCTTCGCGGCACCCGGATAGATGGAATACCGCGAGTTGTGGGCCTCCCCAAGAATCGACTCCCGAAGCCCATCTACATTAGGCATACATATCCGTCCCTTCATCCTCAACACGCCATCATCACCAATAGTCACATCCTTGGCATCACCTCTCTAAACCATGTCCTGAAGAATGAGTAAGTGGGGGTCATCATGCTGACGCTACCTAATACGGTCATAAAGAGAAGACCTGGAGACCACACAAGCCAATACCCTACTAGGCTTCAAAATATCCAATCTCACAAGCTGGCCCGCTAATGTCACGCCCCAAAACCGTGGAGCGCGACCGTCGCTCAACCGAGTGAACCCGACCGAGCAAGCCTGTTAGATTTCTTCTACCCAAACTCATTCATGAATAAAGAGAAAGAGGGAGAAGGTCTTATGGAAATCTTAGGCATACTCAAAATTAGATATTTGGCCTGATCGAGCAACCTATGAACAGTTGTCGCCTACATAACCTACCTCCCAGACCAAAGTAAGAAGGTATCATATCACTTTTGAGAGCCCTTTTGTTAAACCAGTTCCTTTACTCTTTTTGAATGAATTACAGTCAGTAAAGTAATTTGATGGAAGGGGTCCATAGAATAAAAATTGGCTATATATGTTTTCATTAATTAAACAATAAAGTGGTCGTTTCTGCAATTACCAATTTCTTAGCATAAGTTTCACCATTTTTAAAGTCTCAATTGGACAAGTGATACAACCACAACATAGCATAGTTTGTCTTTCCCAGTACCAATACACAACCCACACTATGTCTACGGAGCCTCTATAGATAAAGAAGAGTACAATGATAATGTCGGCAATAAGGCCCCGGCTATACCTCAACCATAATACATAAAGAACAAAAGATACATGACCCCGGGATAAAGTGGGGCTCACCAAGTCAGCTGGGAAGAAGGTGTACTGCTATCACTGATCAATGTCTCCTACTGTGGAACCACCTGCATCCATTTAAAGATGCAGCGCGCCCGACAAAAGGGACGTTAGTACCGTCGAATAGTACTAGTATGAAAATTAAACACCAATTTAAGAATTTAGAAATAAAAGATGATTATGATGAACCAGTGCGTAAATAGAATAATATAGATAACCGTCTCAACCATAGCAAGCTTATTAAAAGCTATCAACAACATTTATAGGATTTAAGATGAGATCCTCTATAACCATCTTCACACAAAGCGGCCCCGCCGCCTCACTCGATGTATGCAGGTGGAGGTGTACGTACAATATCACAACTCTAATCAAGCGGCCCTAACGCCTCACCCCAATGTATGCGGGTGGATGTATAACCACAGTAACAAGAACCTACAAAAAGCGGCTATGCCGCCTCACCCTAATGTATGCGGGTAGAAATGCATCAACGATACCAATACCAACACAAATCAGCTATGCCGCCTCACCCCAATGTATGCGGGTGTCGGTGCCACAACAATTCCAAAACCATACACAAAGCGGTCGTACCGCCTCACCACAATGTAAGCGGGTGGAGCTGTAGTCCCACAATATCATAATCCCTACACAAAGCGGTCATGCCACCTCACCCCAATATATATATATATATATATATATATATATATATATATATATATATATATATATATATATATATATATGCGTATGGAGGAGTATCACAATCACAATCCCTATACCATAATCCCCACACAAAGCGGTCATGCCGCCTCACCCCAATGTATGCGGGTGGAGGTGTATCACAATCACAATCTCCACACAACTTGGCATAATAACTTTCACATAAATCATGACTAGAAATTATAACATGCGGATACATAATCCATAGTTTGGGACACGTCCTCAATTTATAATGCAATATGATAAGAGCATTTGAAACACGAATTGAACATATATCTTCATCACAAAACTTATCGGAATACTCCATTTATAATCAACATCTCAGAACTTACAAGGATATTGGGAATTCTAATTCTTAAAGAAGAGTTTAGCCAACATACCTCACTTGAGCTTCCTTACACTCTAAATGTTCCGGAATTCTTAGCAACTTCAATCTATTTTAGAAATATAACAAATTGAACCAAAATTAGAAAGATGATTATGGTTCTAGCTCATTTGAGCATTTTATCAAACACTAGGTGTGCATTACGGTTTCAAGGCCCTTTTTATGGAGAATTCCATCATCCCACAACTCAATATTTACCATGCCTAGTTCAACAATCTTCTTACACCCCTTGATATCACATGCATGTAAATAAACAACCATACTGCCCAGAAATTATCTTGCTAATTGTACAGTTCTACACAAAATTCGAAAGTGAGGGTTAGGGTGTAGAATCTTACCTCTAGGATGAAGACCTAGTGAGTTTTCCCTTCTTAATCTTCCAAAACTTGGGCAAGAATTGAAGGACAAATATTGGAGAACACCTTCTCACTCTAGGGCACCCTCTCTCACTCTAAAATATCAGATAATAGCTCAAAAATAACCCAAAGAATGTATTTAACGAAATAGGGTCGGGTTTTAAAAACCCAAAAAAGGAGCTCCGGAACAAGGTATGCGATCGCATATGCGGAACGCATATCGGTCGCATAGTTGGTTACAGAATAGCCAAAAGAATTGTATGTGTATGCGGTCACTATGCAGTCCGCATAAACGTTATGCGGTCATATAATGCACCGCATAACAGTTATGAGGTCGCATAGTCGCCCGCATAATTGCTTCCAATTGGTCCAATTAACTGCCTCACTCTGCGGCCATTATGCGGTCCGTAGAGTGATTCTGCGGTCGCATAATGGACCGCAGAAATGCACTTTTCCGCCAAAAATTTTTTTTTACTTTCCGGTGCATTGTTAAACCCAAAAAGTTCGAGCCGCGAAGAATTTCTACAATCCTCAAACACGTAAGCCTAGTCCGACACCATGAAACATTATTTTCTTTGCAAAATTTACCGGGCTTACCACTTAAGTACTTCAAAATTTTTCAGGGTGTTACATTCTCCCCCGCTTAGGATCATTCGTCCTCGAATGAGGGTAAAAATTTGTCATTAGCATCTTATGCAACTTAGTTTGTTTTATACCACAAACTAGCAGCCCCAAATTTGACTAACTCCCTAAATTTCCAAACATTTCGCTACAATTTCCCTTGTGATTAGGCCTATCCACCTGTCAGAGAACCCCAAAAATACATCCTAACAGCATATACATAATCCAACAACGTAACATAATACAAAACAACACCAACTGTGGCCTCACAGGCAATTATTTTACCATAACGGAACACCCTTAACACCAAATGTACAAGTCATACATATTTCATAGGAATATCCCTTAGCATTTTCATAAGGCACAACTCATAATTACATGGTTATTCAAATAAATAAGGATACTTTTTCTTTATTTCTTCTTCGGCCTCCCAAGTAGCCTCTTCAACCTGTTGGTTTCGCCATAGCACTTTCACGGATGCAATTTTTTTGTTTCTCAACTTTCGGACTTGTCGATCAATAATAGAAACTGGAATCTCTTCATAAGTCAATTCTTCACTTACCTCAATAGTCTCAACCAGAACAATGATTTTCGGGTCTCCAACTACTTTCTTTAACATAGACACATGAAACACCGGGTGTACTAATGACATCTCAGGTGGTAGCTCAAGCTTGTATGCTACCTCACCGATCTTCTGAATGATTTTGTACGGTCCGACATACCTCTGATTCAATTTCCCTTTCTTACCAAATCGCATTACACCTTTCATGGGGGAAACTTTCAAAAATACCCAATCATCTTCTTTGAATTCCAAATCTCTACGACGAACATCCGAATAGGATTTCTGACGACTCTGAGCAGTCTTCAACCGCTCCTTAATGATTTTAACTTTTTCCATAGAGTGATGCACGAGGTCTTGCCCTATCAACTCTGCTTCCCCAATTTCGAACCACCCAATGGGAGATCTACATCTCCTACCATATAAAGCCTCGAACGGTACTATTTGAATGCTAGCTACCTTTGAAGTCTATAACACAAGGGTGCAACATATCCTCAAGCGTCTGAATAGTCCTCTTTGCCTGCCCGTCAGTCTGTGGGTGAAAGGCTGTACTAAGAGTCACTTGAGTACCCAAACCTTGCTAAAATTTCTTCCAAACATTAGCAGTGAATTGTGCCCCCTATTAGAAATGATGGAAACTGGGGTGCCATGCAACCTGACTATTTCTTTGATATACAACTGAGCATACTGTTCCACAGTGTCGGTAGACTTAACCGGCAAAAAGTGTGTTGATTTCGTGAGCCGATCCACAATCACCCAAATTGAGTCAAACTTGCGCGGAGTGCGCGGTAATCCTACCACAAAGTCCATATTAATCATTTCCCATTTTCACATTGGAATTTCTATGTTCTGTGCCAACACACCGGGCCTTTGGTGTTCGGCCTTCACTTGCTGACAATTTGGACATCTTGCCACAAAATCAGCCACATTCCTCTTCATATCATTCCACCAATAGACTTCCTTAAGATCATGATACATTTTCGTATTACCTGGGTGCACGAAATACCTAGAATTGTGAGCTTCAGTCATAATTCTTTCCCGGAGACCATACACATTTGGAACACACAGTCGCCCTTGGTACCTTAGTGTACCATCATCCATGCCAAGAGAAAAGGCCATGGTCTTATGTTTTTGAATCCCTCTTTTAACTGCACCAACAATGGATTGTTGTATTGCTTCTCTTTGACTTCCACAACAAGCGATGATTCAGCCCTATTTTGCACAATTACCCCTCCTTTACTAGAGCCGCAAGATGAACTCCCAAACTAGCCAATCGGTGAACTTCCTTGGCTAATGGCCTCTGATATGCCTCCAAGTGAGCCAAACTACCCATAGATTTCCGGCTAAGAGCATCCGCCACAACATTAGCCTTCCCCGGATGGTATAAAATATCAATGTCATAATCCTTGAGTAATTCAAGCCATCTTCTCTGCCTCAGATTCAATTCCTTCTATTTGAAAATATATTGAAGGCTCTTATGGTCCGTGAATATATCCACATAGACCCCATATAAATAATGACACCAAATTTTCAATGCAAATACCACCGCCGCAAGTTCTAAATCATATGTTGGATAGTTCTTTTCATGATTCTTTAGTTGCCTAGAAGCATAAGCTATCACCTTCCCATGTTGCATTAATACGCATCCAAGCCCGATTCTTGAAGCATCACAATATACCATAAATCCATCAATACCCTCTGGTAGAGTCAACACCGACGTTGTAGTCAATCTTGCTTTCAATTCCTGGAAACTCTTTTCACAAGCATCTGACCATTGGAACTTAATTGCCTTTTGCGTCAATTTAGTCAATGGAGAGGCAAGAGTAGAGAACCCCTCCACAAACTTTCTGTAATATCCAGCTAGGCCTAAGAAACTGCGAATCTCTGTTGGAGTTGTAGGCCTCGGCCAATTCTTCACAGCTGAAATTTTCTGAGGATCAACCTTAATTCCCTCACTAGAAACTACATGACCCAAGAATATGACTGATTCAAGCCAAAATTCACACTTTGAGAACTTTGCATATAACTGGCGCTGATGTAGGGTTTGCAGAACTACCTTGAGATGATCGGCATGGTCTTCTCGACTTCGTGAATATGCAAGAATATCATCAACAAACACTATCACAAAAGAGTCGAGGAACGGCTTAAAAACACGATTCATAACATCCATGAAGACTGCTGGGGCATTTGTTAGCCCAAAAGACATTACCAGAAATTCAAAATGACCATACCGGGTCCAAAAAGTTGTTTTCGGAGTATCCCGCTCCCTCATCTTCAATTGGTGATACCCGGATCTTAAATCAATCTTGGAGAAGTACCTGGCACCTTGCAATTGATCAAACAAGTCATCTATACTTGGCAGTGGGTACTTATTCTTGATTGTGACCTTATTAAGTTGCTAATAGTCAATACACATTCTCAGTGACCCATCTTTCTTTATTACAAAAAGGACCGGTGCGCCCCAAGGCGACACACCCAGCCTGATAAAATCCTTTTCTAACAAATCTCTCAATTGTTCCTTTAGCTCCTTCAATTTTGTCGGTGCCATTCTGTACGGTGGAATGGATATAGGATGTGTGTCTGGCATCACATCAATCCCAAAATCAATCTCCCTGTCTGGTGGGATCCCATGGAGTTCATCCGGAAAAACTCCTGGAAATTCATTCACAACAGGCACGGACTCAAGTGTAGGTGCCTCAGCATCGGTGTCCGTAACCGGACCAAATGATAAACACATCCCTTGTTTATCATCTTTGTGGCCTTACAGTCCTGGTTCGGCAATCAAGCTTGGCAAAACAAGAATAAAGCCAATCCATCCCCATTATCACATCAAAATCGACCATTCTCAATTCAATAAGATCGGTCACGGTGTCTCGACCATGCAATGTGACAACACAATCCCTATAAACCCACGCGGCCAAAATAGACTCACCAACCGGAGTAGATATAGAGAACAGCTCATAAAGTTGTTCTCGTTCTATCCCAAATTCCATAGCAACATAAGGAGTGACATATGACAAAGTGGAATCGGTATCAATAATAGCATATACATCATGAGATTGGACAGTCAATATACCTGTGACAACATCTGGAGAAGCCTCTGATTCTCGACGTCTCCGCATAGCATAAAATCTGTTGGGTCCCCCCGAATTTTGTGCACCACCTCTAGCTGCACCATGCCCTGCAGGTGTTGGGGTGCCTCGAGCTGGAGGTGTTGTGGATGTAGTAGTTGTAGAATTAGCTGGCTGTGCTGCGCCTCTGGCCATATTTCAGCGGGACGAGCGGCAATATCTCTGAATGTGACCCTGCAAACCACACCCATAGCATACTGGTAGGTCCATAAAATAGGACCCAAAGTGCATCCTCCCACACTTAGGGCATGGAAACCTCCACTGCTGAAACCTTTTGTCGGGCCGACCCTGCTGGTAGGTTCCCATGTTGCCCTGACTTGGTCCAGATGATTGTGCACCCATCGAAGACTGGGCGAATGATTGAGATGGTCCTGATGATGCTCCCCTGAATGCCGACCTACCACCACTACCACCGGAAGAACCACCAAAGTTGCTCGCGGACCGAGCCTTGCTGCTACTCTGATGCTCCATCCTATTCTTCAATTTGTGGGTCTCTGTGGCTTGAGCAAATGCCACCATCTTACCATAGTTCATATCGGAATTTAAGGCAGCTATAGAGGCCTCATTGATAACCAAGGGGCCAAGGCCCTGTACAAACCGACGTACTCTAGCCTCCATAGTGGGCAACATGTGAATAGCATACTTGGACAGGCGCGCAAACTCCATATGGTACTCCCACACATTCATACTACCCTGCTTCAGGCTTTCAAACTCAGCGGCACGAGCTGCCTTACTTTCGGCAGGCAAGAAATGATCCATAAAGGCATCTGTGAACTTACCCCACCTTGCAGAAGGGCTTCCCTCCTCACGGGATTCCTCCCACAACTCAAACCAAGAATAGGCCACCCCTTTCAGGCGGTAAGAGGCTAACTCTACTCCCTCTGTCTCTGTAGCATGCATAACCCGGAGAGTTTTGTGCATCTCATCAATGAAGTCCTGGGGGTCCTCCTCGGGATCAGTACCCGTAAACACTGGAGGATCTAACTGAAGAAACTTGTTCACCCTGGAACTAGCGGATTCTCCTGGATGACTGGAAGGAGTAGGCCCAACACTCAATCTCTGGGTCTGAGCAGCCACTATCTGTGTCAACATTTGTGTGGCTCTCCTAATATAAATATCAAACACACCAGAATCGAAAGCGGGAGCTGGAGATGGAACTGGAATATCAGTTGGAGGAACTATTGCACCTTCTGTAGGTATAGGGACATGTGCGGTCTGATTAGTTGTAGTAGAGTCATGCAGTGTAGTAACTGGAGGAATATTCTCACTCCTCGGGTGCTCACCCGCATCATCAACTATAGGGTCAACTGTCACTCCTGGGGTGACATTGGCTCTTTGGCCAGTTCTTGCATTCTTCGTAGGTGCCAGAAGTTAAAGGAGGAATAGTCTTACAACTAGCTTTATTGCACGATCGAGAACATGAAAGAAGGGTATTATTCCTAAATGCCCATGTAGCATTCTAATTATAGATGTGGTCGACAACACACCGATAATAAGGACTCTACTAGACACGGCTCCGAGACATCCTTGGACACTTTAAAACCTTAGGCTCTGATACCAAGTTTGTCACGCCCCAAATCCGTGGAGCTCGACCGGCGCTCAACCGAGTGAACCCGACCTAGCAAGCCTGTTAGATTTCTTCTACCCAACATAGCATAGGTTGTCTTTCCCAGTACCAATACATAACCCACACTATGTCTACGGAGCCTCTATAGATAAAGAAGAGTACAATGATAATGCCAGCAACAAGGCCCCGGCTATACCTCAACCATAATATATAAAGAACAAAAGATACATGACCCCGGGATGAAGTGGGGCTCACCAAGTCGCTGGGAAGAAGGTGTACTGCTATCACTGATCAATGTCTCCTGCTGTGGAACCACCTGCATCCATTTAAAGATGCAGCGCCCCCGGCAAAAGGGACGTTAGTACCGTCGAATAGTACTAGTATGAAAACTAAACACCAATTTAAGAATTTAGAAATACAAGATAATTATGATGAACCAGTGCGGCAATAGAATAATATAGATAACCGTCTCAACCATAGCAAGCTTATTAAAAGCTATCAACAACATTTATAGGATTTAAGATGAGATCCTCTATAACCATCTTCACACAAAGCGGCCCCGCCGCCTCACCCGATGTATGCAGGTGGAGGTGTACGTACAATACCATAACTCTAATCAAGCGGCCCTGCCACCTCACCCCAATGTATGTGGGTGGATATATAACCACAGTACCAAGAACCTACACAAAGCGGCTATGCCACCTCACCCTAGTGTATGCGGATGGAAATGCATCAACGATACCAATACCAACACAAAGCGGCTATGCCACCTCACCCCAATGTATGCGGGTGATGGTGCCACAACAATTTCAAAACCATACACAAAGCGGTCGTACCGCCTCACCCCAATGTAAGCGGGTGGAGCTGCAATCCCACAATATCATAATCCCTACACAAAGCGGTCATGCCGCCTCACCCCACAATATATATACCATAATCCCCACACAAAGCGGTCATGCCGCCTCACCCCAATATATATGCGGGTGGAGGTGTATCACAATCACAATCCCTATACCATAATCCCCACACAAAGCGGTCATGCCGCCTCACCCCAATATATGTGGGTGGAGGTGTATCACAATCACAATCTCTACACAACTTGGCATAATAATGTTCACATAAATCACGACTAGAAATTATAACATGCGGATACATAATCCATAGTTTGGGACACATCCTCAATTTATAATGCAATATGATAAGAGCATTTGAAACACGAATTGAACATATATCTTCATCACAAAACTTATCGGAATACTCCATTTATAATCAACATCTCGGAACTTACAAGGATATTGGGAATTCTAATTCTTAAAGAAGAGTTTAGCCAACATACCTCACTTGAGCTTCCTTACACTCTAAATGTTCCAGAATTCTTAGCAACTTCTATCTATTTTAGAAATATAACAAATTGAACCAAAATTAGGAAGATGATTATGGTTCTAGCTCATTTGAGAATTTTATCAAACACTCGGTGTGCATTACGGTTTCAAGGCCCTTTTTATGGAGAATTCCATCATCCCACAACCCAATATTTACCATGCCTAGTTCAACAATCTTCCTACACCCCTTGATATCACATGCATGTAAATAAACAACCCTACTGCCCAGAAATTATCTTGCTAATTGTCCAATTCTACACAAAATTCGAAAGTGAGGGTTAGGGTGTAGAATCTTACCTCTAGGATGAAGACCTAGTGAGTTTTCCCTTCTTAATCTTCCAAAACTTGGGCAAGAATTGAAGGACAAATATTGGAGAATACCTTCTCACTCTGGGGCACCCTCTCTCACTCCAAAATATGAGATAATAGCTCAAAAATGACCCAAAGAGTGTATTTAATGAAATAGGGTCAGGTTTTAAAAACCAAAAAATGGAGCTCCGGAACAAGGTATGCGATCGCATAAGTGATCGCATAACCGATAAGCGGACCGCATATCGGTCGCATAGTTGGTTACAAAATAGCCAAAAGAACTATCTGTGTATGCGGTCACTATGCGGTCCGCATAACCGTTATGCGGTCGCATAATGCACCGCATAACAGTTATGCAGTCGCATAGTCAACCGCATAATTGCTTCTAATTGGTCCAATTAACTGCCTCACTCTGCGGCCATTATGCGGTCTGCAGAGTGATTCTGTCGTCGCATAATGAACCGCAGAAATGCTCTTTTCCGCCAAAAAGTTTTCTTTACTTTCCGGTGCATTGTTCAGCCCAAAAAGTATGAGCCGTGAAGAATTTCTACAATCCTCAAACACGTAAGCCTAGTCCGATACCATGAAACATTATTTTCTTTGTAAAATTTACCGGGCTTACCACTTAAGTATTTTAAAATATTTTGTGGTATTACAGTTAAGGCCTAAACATCCAATGCCAAAAGTCTCTCTGCTGCTGGAAGGTATGCTAAACTCCCCAAACTCTCCGCTCGGCGACTCAAAGCATCGACCACCACATTAGCCTTCCCCGGATGGTATAGAATAGTGTTATCATAGTCCTTAAGAAACTCCAACCATCTCCGCTGACGCAAATTAAGATCCTTCTGCTTGAACAGATATTGCAGACTCCGGTGATCAGAATAGATCTCACAATGAACCCCATACAAATAATGACGCCAAATATTCAAGGCGTGAACAATGGTTGCTAACTCAAGATCATAGACAGGATAGTTCTTCTCATGGGTCTTCAACTGGCACGAGGCATAGGCAATCACCTTACCCTCCTGCATCAAAACACAACCAATGCTTATCCTCGAGGCATCACAATACATGGCGTAAGAACCTGAAGCTGATGGCAGAACTAACATTGGAGTTGTGGTCAAAGCAGTCTTGAGCTTCTGAAAGCTCTCCTCACACTTGTCCGACCACCTGAATAGAGCACCCTTTTGGGTCAATTTGGTCAAGGGCGATGCAATTGATGAAAATACCTCCACAAAGAGACGGTAATAACCCGCCAAACCAAGGAAGCTCCTAATCTCCGTGGCTGAGGACGGTCTAGGCCAACTCTGCACCGCCTTTATCTTCTTCAGATCCACCTGAATACCCTCACTAGACACCACATGCCCCAAGAATGCTACTGAACCGAGCCAAAACTCACATTTGGAGAACTTTGCATAAAGCTCCTCCTCCTTCAATCTCTTTAATACAATCTTCAAATGATGTGCATGCTTCTCCTGGCTACGAGAGTACACCAGGATGTCATCAATGAATACAACAATGAATGAGTCCAAATAGGGTTGGAATACATTGTTCATCAAATGCATGAACGTTGTTGGGGCATTGGTCAGCCCAAAAGACATCACTAAGAACTCATAATGGCCATATCGGGTCCTGAAAGTTGTCTTAAGAATATCTGAATCCCGAATCTTCAGCTGGTGATAACCGGACCTCAAATCCATCTTGGAGAACACCCTCTCTCCCTGAAGCCGGTCAAATAAATCATCAATACGAGGAAAAGGATACTTGTGCTTGACTATGACCTTGTTCAACTGCCTGTAATCAATACACATTCTCATGAAACCATCCTTCTTCTTCACAAATAGCACTGGTGCACCCCAAGGTGACACACTAGGCCGAATAAACTCCTTATCAAGGAGTTCCTGAAGCTGTTCTTTCAATTCCTTCAACTCCGTCGGTGCCATACGATACGGTGAAATAGAAATGGGTTGAGTGCCCGGCACCAAATCGATACCGAAGTCAATATCCCTGTCAGGCAGCATGCCCGGCAAATCTGCATGAAACACATCCGAAAAATCACGTACCACCGAAATATGAAATCACCCTACTTGGTACATAATCTACAAAACCGCTCCACTCAACCCTCGAAAATTCCGGCATAGCCAATGTCACCATCTTAGCATGACAATCTAGAACAACATGACATGAAGATAACCAATCCATACCCAATATCACATCAAAGTCAACCATACTGAGCAAGAAAAGGTCCACTTGGGTCTCTAGGTCCCCAATAGTCACCACACATGACCGATATACGCAGTCCACAACAATAGTATCACCCACAGGAGTAGATACATGAACAGATAAAACTAAATACTCACGAGGCATATCCAGAAAATAGGTGAAATATGAGAAAACATATGAATACATGGAACTAGGGTCGAATAATACTGAGGCATCTCTGTGACAAATTGAGACAATACCTATAATCACCGCATCTGAAGCAATAGCATCTGGTCTGGCAAGGAGGGCATAGAAACGGGCCTGGCCACCCCTGATCTGCCTCCCCCTCTAGGGCGACCCTTAGCTGACTGACCTCCACCCCGAGTTGACTGGGCGGGTGGTGAAGTAACTGGTGTTGAAGTCGAAGGCTGACCCTTCTGCTGAGATAGACCTCCATGACGACGAGGACACTGCCTCCACATATGCCCAAACTCCCCATACTTAAAACAACTCCCTGGTGCTGGTGGCGGGAACTGAAGGGAGCCCCGAGCACCGGGATAACCAGCAGAAGAACATGGCATAGAGGAGCCCTGAACTGGTTTAGCACGGGACGAACTCTGAGCTGGAAGAGCACAAAGTGATGAGTGGCCTTGATGAGAACTGTGAAAACCATGACCAGATGATGCACCACGGTAAAATGTCCGAGCTGACTGAGCATGTCTGAAATGACAACCTTTACCGTGCTGAAACTGACCCCCAAATAGAGCACCGCTGAATCCACCATGTCCACGAGGCCTCTTGGCCTCCCTCTCAACCCTCTCCTGACCGCGAACCATCTCAATCTGCCGAGCAATGTCGACAACCTCATCAAAGGTAACACCAAAAACCCTCTCTCTGGTTATAAGAAACTGTAGCTGAAAAGTGAGACCATTAATAAACCTCATGATCCTCTCCCTGACCGTGGGAACCAACCAGATCGCATGACGGGCCAACTCGGAGAACCGCATCTCGTATTGTGTCACAGACATATCACCCTGGCAAAGCCGCTCAAACTGTCTGCACAGCTCCTCTCTGCGGGATCGAGGCACGAACTTCTCCAAAAAGACCACGGAGAACTGCTGCCAAGTAAGGGGTGTTGCGCCAACGGGCCTACACCTCTCGTAAGTCACCCACCATATGAGTGCAGCCCCGGAGAACTGAAAAGTAGTGAATGAGACCCCACAAGTCTCCAAAATACCAGCAGTAAGGAGTATCCTCTAACACTTATCCAAGAAGTCCTGAGCATCCTCTCTCTTTGTGCCACTGAAAGGTGGTGGCTGGAGTCTCCCAAACCTTTCCAACCTACGCTGATCATCCTCAGGCATAGAAGGAACCACATAATCCTGTGCAGCTGCAACCAGTTGGGCTGGTGGTGCCTCCGGTGTCTGAACTCCCTAAATAACCTGCTCGGGTGTGGGAGCAACGGGAGTTTGAGTGCCTCCCCCGGCCTGAGAAGTGGTTGCGGCCGTCGAGATAGAGACCGCCTGAGCAAGGCCGGTACACGCTGTCAGAATCTAAGCTAGGGCCTCCTGAAGGCCTGGAATCACTATAGGCACAGGTGGTGCCTGAGCTGGTGCATCAACAACTGGAACCTGGTCCTGACCTGGGACAACTGGTGGATCTGCAGGTACTGCCCCAGCTGTTGTACGGGCTGCACCCCTGCCCCTACCACGGCCTCTACCGCGGCCCTGGCTGGTGGTACTGGTGGCTGGCCCTCCTGACCGGTAGCATGAGTCCTTACCATCTGTGAGAGAATGAAACAACATATGTTTAGTTACTAGAATCAACAGATTCGCACGACAAGAATTCAAGAATATGGAGTTTCCAAAAGGTTCTGCAGCCTCTCGAAAATAAGTACAGATGTCTCCGTACCGATCCGCAATACCTTACTAAACCCGCTCATGACTCATGAAACCTATGTAACCTAGGCTCTGATACTAATCTGTCACGACCCAAACTAACCCCTGTCGTGATGGCGCCTATCGTGGAACTAGGCAAGTTGACTCATTTCCAAAACAAACTGATATTTTCATTTCAAAGATAATTTCAGTGCTATTTAACATAAAACCTTCGTAAAGGAGTTCAAATCAAAAGAAAACAAAAGTGCAGAAAAGAAAAAACCCGACATTGGGGTGTCACTAGTTATGAGCATCTACTACCATTTGTCTGACAATATCAAGACTAACATAGTCTGGAAAATAGCTAAATATAACTAAAGGAAGATAAGAGGGAGAAGAGCAGGGGCTGCGATCACCAAACAACTACCTTGCTATCTCCAAGAAAATCTACAACTAGAACAATCAATAACCACTACCGTGTCCAGCTACACCTGAATCTGCACACAAAGTGCAGGGAGTAACGTGAGTACGCCAACTCAGTAAGTAACAACAATAAATAAAGACTGAGCAGTAGTGACGAGCAATAAAGCATATAACGTTCATATCAGGAAATCTCAGTAAAATACCACATGCTTTTAAAATCAGGATTTGAATCAAAACATCTCGTTTAAACCCAGTTCCATTAAAATCATTTAAAGATATTTTTCAACAGTTCTCAAACAGAGACTAAATGCAAAGGTGAGCAAAAATGATAAAACCATAAACAGCCCCTCGGGAAAAACATCACTCATATACAGCCCCTCGGGCAAACCTCACAGTCACTCGTGCCACTCGGGCATACCTCACAATCACTCTTGCCACTCGGGAATACCTCACAATCACTCTTTCCACTCAGGCATACCTCACAATCACTCATGCCTCCCAGTCACTCACCACTCGGCACTCGGCACTCGCACTCAGTAGGTACATGCGCTCACTGGGGGGTGTGTACAGACTCCGGAGAGGCTCCTTCAGCCCAAGCGATATATCAAGCCAAATCATGGCATAAATCACTCAAGCCCTCGGCCTATATCGAACATGCTGTGGCGTGCAGCCCGATCCCATAAATATCCTCACAAATCAAGCCCTCAGCCTCACTCAGTCATAAACCTCTCAAGCCACTCGGGCATTTCAGTAAAAACAGGGTATTCAGCCCAAAACAACACTTATATGCATCGAAATAGAGTAAGAAAAACTGAGTTATGCAGTAAACAAGTATAATCATGACTGAGTATAGATTTTCAATCGAAAACAGTGAGAGGATAGTAAGAAAAGGCCCCTAAGGGTCCAAACAGCACTGGCACAAGGCCCAAAACATGGCATTCAGCCCAATTCACAGAAACTCTTTTTAAAACATATAAGTATCATATAATTTCAACATAATATGCAACTTTACAGTTGCTACAAGACGGACCAAGTCACAATCCCCAACAGTGCACGCCCACACGCTTGTCACCTAGCATGTGTGTCACCTCAAAATAGTAGAATGATACGAAATCCGGGGTTTCATACCCTCAAGACTAGATTTACAATCGTTACTTACCTCAAACCGATCAAATCTCTACCCTGCAATGCTCTTGCCTCTCGACTCGGCCTACAAATGCTCTGAATCTATACACAATCAGTACAATACCATCAATATACGCTAATGGAATGAATTCCACAAGAAAAATACAAAATTAGGCCAAAACCCGAAATTGGCTCAAACCCGGGCCCTGGGCCCACGTCTCGAAATCCAAAAAAAATTACAAAACTAGAAAGCCCATTTACTCACTAGTCCATACATATGAAATTTATCCAAATCCGACATCATTTGGTCCCTCGAATCCTTAAATTAACTCTTAAAAATTCCAAGCCCTAACCCCTCATTTTCACTAATTACATTATTAAACAACAGGAAATCACCAGATATACGAGTATTAGGGCTCAAGAAACTTACCTCACTGATAGCCCTTGAATCACCTTTCGAAAATCACTCCAAAAGCTCCAAAAACCGACTTGAAAATGGTGGAAATGAACCAAATTCGCGAAGGGTTCTATTTATGGTTTTTGCCCAGGTTTTTCGCACCCGCAGGCGATTTCACGCTTTTGTGCCACCGCACCTGCGGTCCAAACAACCGCACCTGCACAAGTCACTTAAACGCCCGGACTCCGCACATGCGCTCCATTTCCGCATCTGTGACCACGCAGGTGCGGAAATTACCTCGCACCTGCGGCCAGTGCCTGACTTCCTCACTTCCGCTTCTGCGACCTCTTGTGCGCTTCTGCGGCCTCGCAGGTGCGGGAACTTCATCGCACCTGTGCCTTTTGCCCAGCTCCTCCAATCTCGCATCTGCGACATCCCGCTCACTTCTACGGGCTCGCACCTATGATGAGACATCCGCAGGTGTGATTATGACAGCTGAGTTCCAACTTCAGCAATCCTCCAATATTCGAACTTGTTCCGCTAATCTCCCAAAATCCACCCGAGGCCCTCGGGACCTCAACCAAAGATGCCAACAAGTCATATATCAACATACAAACTTAGTCGAACCTTCAAATCACTCAAAACAACATCAAAACACCAAATTACCCTCGGATTCAAGCCTAAGAACTTCTAAATTTCTAAATTCGGCAACCGATGCCGAAACTAACCAAACCACGTCCGAATGACCTCAAAATTTGCACACACGTCACAAATGACACTACGAACCTACTCCAACTTCCGAAATTCCATTCCAACCCCGATATCAAATTTTCCACTGCCGACCGAAATCGCCAAATTTCCAACTTTCGCCAATCCAAGGCTAATTCTACTACGGACCTCCAAATCACATTCCGGACGCACTCCTAAATCCAAAATCACCTAACGAAGCTAATGGAACCATCCAAATTAAATTCCGAGATCGTTTACATATAGGTCAATATCCGGTTGATTTTTTCAACTTAAGCTTCTACTTTAGAGACTAAGTATCTCATTCCACTCTGAAATCACTCCGGACCCGAACCAACTAACCTGGTATATCATAATATAGCTTAAGAGCATAAAGGAAACAGAAATGGGGGAAACGGGGCTATAACTCCCGAAATGACCGGCCGGGTCATTATATCCTCCCCCACTTAAATATACATTTGTCCTCGAACATGCCGAAAGTTGTTCCAAAAGCCAAGAAATAGGTACCCGGTAAGTGCCAAGCCCAACCTCGGTCGAGTAGTGATGAGGTCAGGTCGGGGCCCTACTGGTAAATATATATAATGAAACAATATAGGGTGTAATATCGCAATAACATAAAGGCTGGAATTTAACAACAATGAAATCATAGAAGGTAACAGCTCAATACACAGAAACACAATAGGAGATCTCTCGAGATACCGTCTCGTAGTCCCAAACATAAATGTGCAGGGGGATCTCCCGGAATACCATTCCGTAGTCCCAAAGTAAATGTGCAGGGGGATCTCCCGGAATACCGTTCCGTAGTCCTAAAGTAAATATGCAAGACATGGGGGGATCTCCCGGAATACTGTTTTGTAGTCCCAAAGTAAATATGCAGTACAGGGGGATCTCCCGAAATACCGTTCTGTAGTCCCAAAGTAAATATGCAGTACAGGGGGATCTCCCGGAATACCGTACTGTAGTCCCAAAGTAAATATGCAGCGCAAACAATAGAAATGCAACTATATCACGAAATCTTACGATTTAGACTAAGTACCAGTCGGGGAAGAAGCAGGAAATTCACTAAGCATGTTGCACAGAGTTCACATAGGCAATTAAGACACGTAGACATGTTGTATTAGACTAAACAGGATAGCTACGCAAATGGGAATAACTCAATTAAGAATGAAAATAGATTAATACTCATAAAAATGGTATAACTCAAAATAAAAGGAAAATGGGTTGCTGCTCAGTAAGAAAACCGGGTTTTTCCACAACTAGCACGCGTCACCTCACGTACACGGCACTCACATATCACAATAGTTCCAAATCTTAAGGGGATTTCTCTCACATAAAGTTAGGCAAGTCACTTACCTCGAACCAAGCTCAATCAATCGGTCACAATGCCTTTCCCATGAATATCCAGCTCTGAATGGTCCAAATCTAGCCAAAAGTAATTACATATCATAAATACAACAATAATAGACTCATCTAATTAACGAAATAAACATTTTAAAGAAAATTTCAAAATTAACTCAAAAATCGCTCGTGGGGCCCACGTCTCGGAATCAGGTAGAAGTCATAAAATACGAAAGCACGTTCACTCACGAGTCTAACCATATCAAATTTACTAAAATCTGACACCAAATGGTCCTCCAAATCCACAAATCAAACTTCCAAATCTCTAACCTCCAATTCCCAATTTTCACCTTAAATACACACTAACTAGGTGGGAAAATACATGGGGAAGTAAGATTATTGATCAAAAATAAGCACAAGGGACTTACCTCAAGCAACCCCTCAAAATACTCTCAAGAAATCGCCAAACCCGAGCTTAAAATGTTGAAAATGAGCAAAAATCGCGAACACTTGCATTTAAGTGTTCTGTTCAGACATTTCGCACATGCGGACTCTCTGTCACATCTGCGACTATCGCAGGTGCAGAAATGCATCGCACTTGCGGCTTCCCTTCGCACCTGCGCCCTAGCTGCCTGCATCTGCGACTCTCGCAGGTGGGGGAAATCTTCATACCTGCGGTTCCTGCCCAACTCCATCTTGACTGCATCTGCGGCTCCTCCTTCGCACATGCGATCCCGCACCTGCGGTCTCCTCTCCGCGGGTGCGAAAACACCAGAAACCAGAAAATCTTCAGCAACTAGCCTAAGTCCAAATTCAATCCGTTAAGCATCTGGAACACACCCGAGGCTCCCGGGACCTCAACCAAACATACCAACAAGTCCTAAAACACCATATGAACTTAGTCGATCCCTCAAATCACATCAAATAACGCTAAAATCATGAATCACCCTCCAATTCAAACTTAAAGAACTTCAAACTTTAAAATTCTACAACTGATGCCGAAACCTATCAAACCACGTCCGATTGACCCCAAATTTTACACACAAGTCATATTCAACATTACGGACCTACTCCAACTTCTAGAATCGGAATCCGACCCCGATATCAAAAATTCTACTACCGGCCCAAAAACTCCAAAAATTCGACTTTCGCCATTTCCAACCTAAATGAGCTACGGACCTCTAAAATACAATCTGGACACGCTCCTAAGTCCAAAATCACCCAACGGAGCTAATGGAATCGAAAGAACTCCATTCTGGAGTCGTCTTCACACAGTTCCAACTATGGTCAAAATCCTAAGACTTAAGCTCCCGTTTTAGGGACTAAGTGTCCTAAAACACTCCAAAAACCAAAACGAAACCTCCCGGCAAGTCACATTAGCAGAAATAGATATGGGAGAAGCAGTAAATAGGGGATCGGGGCTATTACTCTCAAAACGACCGGTAGGATCGTTACAGTAGTGTGTACGCAGACATTACCCCTACCCTGAGGGAGTAGAGAGGCTTATAAAGAAAGAATACTAATATATTAAAAATAAAAAATAATGAAAAAAGAGTTTCAAGCGATAGCGTAAAAATGTACATACTAATTAAATTTCTCATGTAGGAAATTTTAATTAATAAATAGAACTCATAATGTAAAATGAAAAATACAAAAATATAAAGATACTATTAGGATATTATACATAAGATAGGCTTATTATATATATAACACAAATTAATAATTATTAAAAATATTGGTAGGTTTTTTATAAAAATAATAAAAGAATTAGCTCTTTATACTTTTGATAAATTTAAAATTATAATTTAGTAAAAAATATTACATTATTTAAATTTTTAATAAACTACAAAATGAGAAAATTAATCAAATATTACAACAGAAAAGAATGTACGAAATTAGGGGGATAAAATAATTTTACGATAATTATATTTTGAATTAATTTAAAAACAAAAGATAGATAAATAACACTGAAGAAAATTATTGATAAATTTAGACAATTGAAGAATTTTGAACAGTATAACATAAGTTTTAAAAAAATATTTTAGAGTAAGAATAATATATATATATATATATATATATATATATATATATATATATATATATATATATATATATATATATATATATATATATATATATATGTGTGTGTGTGTGTGTGTGTGTGTGTGTGTGTGTGTGTGTGTGTGTGTGTGTGTGTGTGTGTGTGTGTGTGTGTGTGTGTGTGTGTGTGTGTGTGTGTGTAAAAGTCACATTAGTAAATATATAGTACTAAGTACTTGCTAATTTAATAAAGAATAAATAAGGAACAAATAATTTATTTGATTACTATATGATGTGTATCCTTTGATTTTGTATAGATTTTGTTATATTTCTGCATACTGCATTAAATAATAAAATAAAAACTAAAATATTTTTATTTAAATAATATGATATATTAGATCACAATTTTATAAGATTAATATTCTGTCAAATTATCCGTGCATTGCGCAGGTTCTAACACTAGTTTGAGAGAAAAAATAGAAACAGTTTTCTATGGGGTTGATTTTTGTTCCGCTGAATTTTACGAATATTTATTTGAAAGCTATTATGATATATTGATATTTAGTTGCCTTGGATGATAATTAACTAATGTTGCTATAATTTTGTAATTTTTTTAAAATATTGCCTAGTTATGTTTTTTTGTGTAAACACATACGTAGATGTCCAGTTTTACTTGTTCAATTTGAAAAACCAAGACATAATGTATCACTTAATTCCTAATTTATCCTTATTAATTACTTTAATCATTTCTAATGTATTTCTCAAAGCAGTGAATATTATATTCAAAGGATGATATATTAAACTAATTACTTCTTAAGGAGTGTGCCAAGTCAAATATGGACAAGTAAAAACGGAGAAAGTATTATGAATGGCTTGGTGTAAACACGCAAATTTTTATCTTTCACATTTTATAAAAGCGGTATTCGGGGTAGTTTGTCAACTCACACTTGGCTCAACTGCTATTATATCAATTAAAGCTCAGGAAGGCGAAACAGCAAGAGGATTCAACAAAGTGCCCACGAACAAAACAACACCAGCAGTCTCATCTTTCACAAGGAACATGAAGGGATGATCAGCAACAAAGTCTATCTCCTCTTCAACCTTCATCATCGAGCACCCGAACATCATTGTAGCAACAGTAACAGCTGGAGCTACTGGAGCCTCCTCATTTACTTCGATAAAGGCCTTGTGAAAAGCTTTTGCAGCTGGAGCTTCTGCACCTTCCTCATTTACTTCAATAAAGGCCTTGTGAAAAACGTTTGCAACTGCCAGAGGATAATTCTCGCCCACCATCTCAGTGAGACCACCTTTAAAAGGTAATGTGAGCTCGAGTCCTTTTAGAACTTCTAAAGCTTCAATCCCCAAAGATATTTTGAACTTAGGGATAAGAAACTCGTGCACTTTAACTTTTTCATATGGAACATGGCGATCCAAAAATCCAGGTTCCGAACTAATTTTCTCCAGTAAAGTTGGTAATCCATCACGGGCATTTGGGAGATACACATACATGTTGAGAAATCGCTTGTCCTCGCCCTGTTTATAACGAAGCCTTAACACTTGGAAACCATCAAAGGCCTTCACGTATTGCCTTTTTTTGCTGGTCATTAAGGGTGCTTGAACAGATCCTCCATTAAGGAGATGGAACTCATGGTCTTTTGTATCTGAAGCATTCAACTTTTCAGTCCATGCTCCTTTGAAATATAGTGCATTCGCTAAGATCAGACTTGTACCGCTATTGACTGCAACAGGAGGAAGAATTTGTTTGATAAGACCATTCGTTTTCTCTTCAGCCCACTTATTGACTTCACCAGTAACCTCATCACCCTACATAAGAAAAATTAAAACAAACAGAGAACATAGAATCAGCAGGCTAGTAACAGGATAGAGTTGAAAGTAAAAGAAACAAAAAAGATGTCCTATATGACATTAGATTCGTTTGTTTGTAATCTTATTCGAAAAGCATAATAAACGTTTCTAATGTGCTTACTAATTTGAAAATATTCTGTTTACCAACATGCCCATAATATTTTGTTATACATTATAATACTCCCTTTGTTTCGTACTTCGAGGGTCAAACTTTTCAATTTTAACCGTGAATTCGAACATGAAATTTTAATTTTTGACATAAAAGTCACATATTTAGAGACTGTAAAAGTAATATAAGTCATTTATAAGGAATATAAGAAAAATCGCAGTCAAGAAAAACTCGACTCTCGAAATCCAAAAGGTGTCACATAAATTGGGATGGAGGGAGTATCATGTAATTTCAAACATCAATTTCTTTTCTAGTGAGTGAAGGATTAAGACTAACCTTGTTCCGAAAATCAACAGAAGCCGAAGCAGCCTTATAAACATTGTCCATAACCTGTTTGAAAGAATGCTTAAAAGACAAAGATTGGTCAACCCAGGCCCAATTAGTGACAGACAAACGAGGACCTCCCATGGGGCTGCCATCGGCTAAGACGTCGGTGATGACCCGAGAATAAACAGAGTTAAGTTCTTCAACAGAGTTGAATTTGAGAAAAGCCAACAGTTGATCCAATGTGGAACCACTGGAGCCTGCTGCAATAAGAGCAAAAATTATTTGAATGGAGACCGGGGAAAACACCATGTTTGCGTTGTTGGACTCGTCCTCGTCGGCTTTAAACTTGCTGAAGAATACATGCTTTGAAAGAATCAATGGAACATCCATCATTTCTGATGAGGGAAACTAAAATTGAAACAGAGAACGTAAATCCATAAGATGAGGGAGACTGAAACTGAAACGGAGAACAGAAATCCATAATTTCTGATGAGGGGAACTGAAACTGAAACTGAAACGGAGAACGGAAATCCATAATTTCTGACGAGGGAAACTAAGGTACCTTCACAGTTGAACTTGACAGCATGGAGAGAATGCTGATGCATATAGAACTAACAGTCATGGTAGGCGACCACGAGTCATACAGAATATCTGCAAGACAGAAAATAGTTGTCAACTGCTGCTTTTATTAGATGCATTCTAACTTTTTTCATGAGTCCGGTAGAAAATCTTAATTATTAAAAAAAAAAACTTATTCTGGAAGATGAGAGGAATAACTGTGAATGAAAGGCGTTTTGCTTTCACTTTATTAGGCAGGTAACTATAGAAAGTTTAAGAGATTAATAAGCAAGCCATAGGCATAGAGCAGAAACCAAAATTATGCAGGAAAAGAAACTAGTATGATCTCTGCAATTCTTAGATGAAATGACAAATTTGACGAGACCCACAGACAAACAAAAAACAGATCCAAAGTTTATTCTACTAGGGCTAAGAGTTCTGAATCAGTAAACAACTGTGTTTTTTAATCATCCGTCAACCATCATTGACTATTACTCCATAATTAGATACGAATCAACAAATATTATCGGGACATGAAAGGGGAAAAGAATCAATAACAAAAACACCAAGACCAAGTAAAAAGCTCACGGATATAGCGAGACAATCTACCATCATACCCATCATCAACTAAGTTGGCATAGAGCATTTCCAAAACTATAATACCTGTCATCTAATCTTTATTAAGAGTTCATATCACAAATCATCCATAATTGCCAAGGATTTTCGTTAAATGCTTCATCTAATGCATTCTAAATCAAGCCATTAAGCTCGAAGAGTAACCAAATAAATAAATTTCTGTTGGTGATAAGAAATAGAGGAGACTTGAGCTGTTGAATAAATACCTAAACAAATGTGCCCGTCCCTATAGATATCAGGGTGCAAAGGAGCTGGAGGCAAAAATATCACCTGCATCAATGTAGTCAGCCCTAATTAGTATGATAGGAATTTCAATCAAGAACTTTAACAAGAAACCACATCTTATATCCACCTGGGGAGCTTTAATAGGATAATGTTCAGGGAATTCGGCTTGAAGCTGATAAGTTTCATTAGCATACAGCGTCCCAGGAGCACCATTCACTTCAATTAACCACCTTTTCAAAAATCAAAAGTTCAGTAATAATAGCATGGGACTTCGAATTCAATATTAGAAATTTATTGGAAAACGACAAAAAACTTAACAACAAACAGGAAAAATGAAGACCTTTGAAGATAATCGGAGGGTTCAAGATTGAAGCCAGACGGGGGATTGACCTGCCAGTTCCCTAGCTCTGTATGGAGTCGATTGCATGCCATCTCGCTTAGTGTCTGATTCTGAATTAAGTATAAAAATCAAAATCACGCATGAAATACGAGAAAACGATCAAAATGGTCCTTACAGCTTGTTTAGATGGTTGTTACCTGTCGTATTATATACAATGTTTGTTTTGATTGTTACTTAAATTTTATTGTATTGTATCGTTCAAATCTGTCGTTACGTAACGACAAAAAGTGCCACTTTATGGAACGACCAATTTGGTTTGGTCGCGTCGTTTCCTTATTTTTTCTCTCATCTTGCCTTTTTTTATTATTAAATAATCCTATTTTATTCTTTATCCTACCTTTTTATATAATAATATTACCTCGTACCTTACTTTTTCTTTATAATATTGCAAATTTATTCTTCATATTGTTGGTGCATGACATCATGAAACGACGGCAAACAATACAATCTAACTAAACATTGTATACATCAAAACGATACAGTAAAATACAATACAATACTATATGATACATTACGAAATGATACATAGCAACCATCCAAACAAGCTGTTAATGTATAGTGGGTGCTTTATTTTGGTCCTTGATTTATAGCCCTTGATTGATATAGTCCTTAATGTATGAAAAAGGTGATCAATTTGGTCCAAAAGCCTATTCTAACAAAGCCTAAAAAAAGTTTTTTGTTCATAACTCTTTGATTTTTGCTGACAATATCAAGGGGTATATTTTGATTTTCTCCATGAAAAATACCAAAAATTATGAAATGGGAATGGGGAGAAGAAGAAGAAGAAGAAAGAAAAACCTTGGGAGATGAGTGATCTTCGTCATCTGATGGAGCGTAGTGTAGGTTTTCTGGAGATGATGAATATGATTCTTGCGATGATTCAGATTCTGCTTCGGAAAAGGAAAATACAATATTAAACAAACATTATGAAATCACCAATTGTAGCAAATCCCACGGTGGATTCGCCATTGTAACGTGAAAGAGAAATTAAGAGAAAGAGAAAAGAAATTGAAAGATAAAATTCAGATTTTTCATTCAACATGCCTCGATAATTCTCTGCTTATAAAGAATATAAAGCAAGCCTATCAGGGGTAATAATGAAAATAGGTTATAAACTAAGGCTAAACTGTAATAGTAAAACTAAGGAGGGTCAAACTACAAATAATAAAACTTAGTCTATAGCTCCATCCATTACATTCCATCCCCCTTATAACAACCTTGTCCTCAAGGTTGGAAAAGTAAATGCCGGACAACCCACAAAAGAAGAGAAAGGTACTGCAGCAATTTGGCATTACATGGAGCTGAAGACACTTCATAGGCAATATTCTTGACCCCATAGGAGACCCAACAATTAATGTGCCATATCCCGGGTCAAAAATCAAAATTGTTTCCTCAAGTTTTTGTTTGAATCCATCAGTCAAGAAAGTAACAACGCCATGGTTTGCTTTTGCACAAAATATCACTAATAAGGAGCTAAGAGCAGATAGTCTTGCAACGTCTCCACTAACTTCTTTGCAAAGTCGAGCATCTTGAATAGCAGCACTATAAGTTCCTTCTAGTGAAGCTATCTGCCACCCACTTTTAGGGTGAGTATAACCAACAACTACCAAGACAATTGTGCTTCCACCACCAATGAACAATGAACAAACCAGTAGAACAGCAAACTCCACCACCAATTCTCCAGCTTTAACTAGTTCAAAAGCTTTGATTGAATTATTACCCCATTTGCAAATAGGAGAACACAGATCCCTCTTGAATGTTTCTGAACAAACCAATAAATTTTTCTTTCTTGAACTAATACATAATGACTGAGAAAAGAAACAGAACCAATCGATAGCTGCTTGTTTTCCACCATCTCTTCAGCAAGGAATATAGCCTTCTTCGGGTAATCACAATGTGGATACACTTATTTAACCAAGCCTTCCATTTGCACCCGCAGAATTGGTCCAGAATTGCCCTTAACTTCAATCTCAGGATAGGCCACCTCTGAAGATAAAAGTTCTTGGCACGATTCAGGTCCTGCCAGTAGCTTCAAAATGCATTTGATTGTCGAGATGCTGCACAATTTGGAGTAATTGCAATAACATAAGGTGCCTCTAGTATAAGCACTTCTTTATCAATGAAAATCTTCTTTGAACACCTAAGGAATGCAGTACTGCCCATTGTGTAGCTCGCACACTTACAGGCCTTCACACAAGAGTTCCACAAAGGTATTTTGAACACATCCTCTAAGGAATGAACGGGTAGTAGTTCCTTCTTCATTGAAAATATTCCAATAAGCACCTGATTGCATATCTACTGTAGCAACATCTTCAACTATTAAGTTACTACCATACGCAAATCCATGGCTCTCATATCTTATGTTCCGCCTTAAAAATTGGCTAACAATAGCATTCTCACTCAAAAGTCCATAGCATTTTCCAGGATCAAATGTGAAAACTTGTTCCCCATCCAACCTAAAGGCAATAGCTTCAGCTACTACCTTTCCGTGATCATCTTCCCCAACAGCACATGACACCTCAACAGTAGTCAAGCAAACTGACATAACCTTAATGAGCTCGAAAGCATCTCTTAAACAACTAGCTCTACCAAGGAGATAAAACATGAAATCACAGTGAGCTACGTGAGGTTGAATACCACAATATATCTCTGTGATTTCAATCAAATGATGCCCATGTTTCTTGGTCTCTGGCATAGCACTTCTTATTCTTAAAACCCCTGTAGAAATCATCAATATCACGAGCCGGGACATTAAAGTTAAGCTGCACCAGAGGATTCCTTGCCTAATGGAAGTAACGATCAGTAGTGTAGAAACATTGTCAAGTTGATAAACAAGTTCATGTATAATGTAAACATGTGATCTCATAACAAGTTCCCACGCAATGCTGACAAGCTTCATCCCGTCACTTCGAAGGCCTTTATGCACCAAAAAGATTTTGCCATTATAGTTAAGGCCATCAGGATATGAAGGATTCCAGTGTTCAACTAGGGCATTCGACTGCTCCAAGATTGCTCCATTGTCAATATTTCTTGCAACTCCAACTTCGGCGTTCATTATGATTGAATACTTTACTTCAAACAACAGGTAAGGGATATCTCCCTAGACATGAAGGAAAAAATTCAATAACAAAATTACTTTGAGAACCAACCCCAGAAGTTGCAATATAGTTGATAACCAGATTTGCCACTGGCAACGCCACAATCTCATCCCTCCAAACATTCACCAGTAACTTTGTTTCTTGCACTGTGTCAAGCAAATCGCTATCTACATTCACTGGTATTATTATTTCTTGCCCTGTGTCAAAAAAATTACATTTAAACATGTCGAAATCACGTTGGAGCCACCAAATGTATGGATTATCACTGGACACTTCTTCAAAGATTTCTCCTAGACTTGAATCCTTAGCTATAGCTTCTTTTCGACTTACCACACTGTCACAAATCTCATAAACTAACTTCTCAAGAACCAGCTTAATTATCTCGAACCAACTTTTCAAATTGTTGTTGAAGTTCCTGTGAGTAATTACCTTGAGCCGTTTAATTTCGTTCAATTCCTCTCGCATGGATTTATCAACAATTGTTCCTCCATCGCTCTTTGAACCTTCCCTATCCTCATGAGCAGAACAAGAATCATATAAAGGAGTCTTCCAATTCTTTTCGGGACCAACGTCAAACATCTTACCTGCTTCATTTCCTGCAGGTCCCTTTTCATTTTTCACTTCCATTGGCGAATCCTTTTGACTAGCTCGATCAGAAGATTCCTCAGCATCCTTTGATTGAATATCCATATTCTCGTGTATAGCGTTGGCTCCTTTTCCCGACTCTTGCCTCAAGTCACTACCGTCACCACAGACCCCATCAATAAACAAATCAGAACCTACCACATCCACCATTATCTCTCTCTCCTCGTTTGCTGACTGAAGGTTAACCAGCGATTCTGTTTCGTTCTTTTGGGGCAATTTGTCGAACATCTGGTACTCACTATTTTCTGTATGTTCCTTTACTGAATCTTCATCTTCCATTGGAGGATGACTAGTCTCCAAATGATCATAACCCATTTCAATTCCACCCATTGATTCTAGAGGTGCTTTAAATAGTTGAAAATCCGTCTGCGAGAAATTGTTCTCCACATACTTAGCACCAGAGTTCAACAAGTGATCCAACCCAGCGGCAGTCATCCACACCACGGTGGATTCGCCATTGAAACGTGAAAGAGAAATTAAGAGAAAAAGAAAAGAAATCGAAAGATAAAAATTCAGATTTTTCAGTCAACATCGATAAAATATAAAGCAAGCTATCAGGGGTAATAATGAAAATAGGTTATAAACTAAGGCTAAACAAATACTAGTAAACTAAGGAGGGTCAAACTACAAATAATAAAACTTAGTCTATAGCCCCATCCATTACACCATTTTACCCTTAACCCCCCACCGCCGAAACCCCCCCCAAAAAAAAGACCACCCTAATAAAGGAGATATTTTATTACCGACTGGAGGCAACTCCGAAATGACGGTGAGGTCATGGGCTCTTGCGGCGATGAGCAGCTTCAACTTTACATTTACGGGCGGAGGGAATTCAGAGTCTATTAGAACAATAAAAGAATTCCCCAATCTCTCTATGCAGTCATTCAGTTCGTCTAAAGAGGAAATGGGAATAGCGGGAGGGACACCGTCTATTACTCGCCAGGGTAACCAGATTTGATGTTGTTGTGGTTCATCTGGTTCATCTGGCCAATTATAGGGTATACCGATTCCTTCAGCCATGAAGATGAAGAAGAAGAAGAAGAAGAAGAAGAAAAGTGATAATTTCTTCTTTAGCGGTTTTATCAGGTCTTTGTGAAAGGCTTGACGGAGCAATGGCTGTTGTTTATGCTGGAGCTTTACCTATTATTATCGATGTTTTGAATTCGTGCGATTCAAGGACAGCAAAGGAGCATTGTGTCTCATTGTTGCTGGTTTTGTGCATTAATGGTGGGGCAGATGCAGTTCCTGTTTTAGTAAAGAACTCATCTCTTATGGGACCTTTATATTCCCTCCTCGCCGATGGCACCTCTAGAGCAAGCAAGAGACCTCTTCTAGTGGCTTGATCTCTCCAGTTTTTATAGAGGATCAATTCATCAATGTGTGGTAATTATTATATTTTTTCCTTCTTTTTTTTTTGTTTATTTCGATTTTTACAAGCATCCATCATGTATATGTACACCATGGTGTAGGATGCTGTATTTTCCTTGACCGGTGATCTTGGCTCAAGTTATTAAGAGCTAGTCAGTACGCTTCTGCAGCTTCTGTTTTTTGAATGAAGCTTTGTATAACTTTACTTGTATCTTTACACTTTGTGATGTTAATGTGAATTGTTAGTATGTAAACATCAATCTTTGTACTCTTCAAGTGAATAAAAGAGCTTGCACTCTTTGACTAAATAATAAGTCTTGTTTTATCTGATTCAGTTGGCACAATCAGTATACTTGTTTTAACTTGATTGTTCTGTTACAATCCCCATGTAGGCACCTAATTAAGATCAAACTGTGTATTAGAGGAAAGTTATATCATTATACAATCTTAGGCAGAGGCAGATCTTCAGTGAGTTAAATGGAAACCATTGCTTTCCACTTGATCCATAAGTACTGTTACGCGGCGCCTCCCTGAAGTTCCTTGGAAGGGCGACGTAAGGCTAAGCAACCGATGTCAGTGCGGTTGCTATGCGCCAACTGAGGTCCTCGCCGTACGCTAGACTAGATTGTCAGTGCTGTACGGGAAAACCAATGTCGTGAGCAATTGAGCAGCGGAAAATGAGCAACTGATGATGAAAGCTGATGATTGTATTGATTGTATTGATGATGATGAAAGCTATTACAAGATGCAATGCGGTGTCGGGGGGAGAGACACCAGTACAGAGAATTGTTTGAATGCTTGAATGTTTGAATGCTTTGGTCCCCCTTAATAATGCTTAAAAAAAATAAACCAAAGTTACATGAGTTGACCTAAGAAAGCTGTAGAAGCACACTGAAAATGAATGAAGTAAAACTACTCTATAATTACAATGAAAAGGACTTAGTCTTCTATGGAAGCAAGTCCGATGGCAGCAACTTTGTCTTGAGCAGCAGGGTCTGCGCGCGCATTGCTGTGGGCGGGCGCGGCACTATTTGGATCTGCCAGCGGCGGGGCGCTGGTGCTTGGCATTGGGTCTGCGCGCGGGGCACTGTCTGGGTGTGCGGCGCTGTTGGCAACATGATAATTTGTGCGCGCGGCATTGTCGGTGCGCGCGGCGCTGATGGCATTGGCCAGCCGCTGGGCGCTGGCATTGATTATCGGTGGGGCGACAGAGGCGCATGCTCGCTTGTCACTTGGCGCTGCCGAGACCACGGGGCCGACCGTGGCGCTAGGCGTTGGGAGGCTTGCCGGGACGCCACGGGGCGCGTCCAAGGGGTCATGGGTCGATGATGGAAAGCAGCCCATGACATTCTCCCCCACTTGAGTTGGCGACGTCCTCGGAGCCTTACCTGCAAGATGATAATGATTGGTCAGGCTTTTGTTAGCTGGGAGGTCTGTTCCCCTCGGTGTTGTGAGATGTCTTTCTAAATGATCTTCCATGCATTTCTGAAATGGCCTGAGGCGGCTGACATGGAAGACTGGATGGATTTTCCACCAGGCTGGTGTGTTCAGCTGGTATGTGGATTTCCCGATGCGCCTTTCAATGGAAAAAGGCCCGATGTAGCTTGGCAATAGGCGAGGATCTTGGGTCCTCTTTGCAAACAAGTTCCGCCTCGGGGTTCTTACCATCACTTTGTCCTCTGCTTGATGTTGGGCAAAGCGACGGTTTTGTTTGGCATGCCTCGTTGCCCTGTCTTGGGCACTGACAAGATAGCTCCGCACTATCTTCAAAGTTTGTTCCCATTCTGTCGAGAAACTGGCAGCTCGATGAGATGATGGCATGTTTGGTGCATTCACATTATGTGGGAGTAGTGGTTGCTATCCGGTAACAATTTCAAAAGCGCTTTTGTTTGTATGGGCGCACTTTTGTGAATTGAAACACAGCTGAGCAGCATCCAGAAGCTTCACCCAATGTGTTTGTGACCCGGTAGCAAATTGGCGGAGATATTCCTCCAGCATGTCATTGAACCGGTCTGTTTGATCATGTGTTTGCCGATGATGATGGCTTGAGTTGTAACTCAATTTGGATCCGAGGCAACTGAAGAGTTGGGTCCAAAACTTGCTAGTGAAGCGTGGGTCGCAGTCACTAATGATGTTGCTGGGCATACCCCAATGTTTGACAACATGAGAGAAGAAGAGTCGAGCTGTATCTTCTGCTGATATGTTCTGTGGGGCTGCGATGAAGGTAGCATACTTGGAAAACTGGTCTACTACCACCATGATGGTTGCATGATTTCCGACCTTGGGTAATCCTGTGATGAAATTCAGGGAAATACTTTCCCAAGGTCTCTGTGGGACAGGTAGCGGCTCCAAGAGTCCCGCTTGTGCTGGGTGATCCGACTTGTCCTTTGGGAATGCTTGACAAGTCTTCACACAATGAGGGGCGCCATGAGTTGTTGGACCCCGATGATGTGATGCCTGTTTGATGATGTTGAGGGCAGCCGGAACCGTGAGTTCATGTCTGTTGGTTCCCTCCTTAAACTGCATGGCCGTGATGTTTCCAGCGGCCATCTTCCTGGATATGCATGATATGGTGTGGGGTTTGGCCCCGTTGTCTCCCATCATTAGTAGCATGTTGGCATATGGTACCGAGATGGTGTTGGTCTACCTGAGGAATTCCAATCCCACTATCAGTTCGAAGTCATCGATGATAGCTATGCGTAGGTCGAATATTCCCTTGTATGGGCCAAGCTGGATTGGCGCTTCTTTGGCTATTCCACTCACTTGCTGAGATGGAGAGTTGATAACCTTGACACGACCCTTGCATTTTTGCACTGCTAGACCGAGGCGTTGCACCTGAGTTGAGGCCAGGTAGTTGTGGCTAGCACCCGTGTCTATCAATGCCCGAATAGGTCTGCCGTTTACTTTCATGTCAACGAACATTAAGGTCCTCTTTTGTGATGTGGGAGGCCTCTCGTCCGCCTTTCCTTTCCCTTTCTTGTCGATTGGGAATGCCTTCTTCTTGGGGTTGCCAGCACTGGTTCCCGCCAAGGTTTCATGAATGGAGCCGACAAATGCATTGAAGGCACCTACTTGATCGGCGCCGTCTGAGTCGTCGGTATCTGACTTGTCATCGTCAACAGTTTGTTGAGCATTGATTTGTGTATTGGGCATTGATTGTTCCAATGTTCCCCGCCGCAATGACGGCATTCTGATGGGGGCTTTCTCCCCTGATGGTTGTTGACTGATGCAGTAGTGTTACTGCTTGAGGAAGGAGTCTTGGATTTGGATGCACCTCGATCTCCTCCGTTTCTGTTGGGGCCACCGTTGCTAGGTTGGCTCCCGTTGTATCCCCCTCGGACAGGCGGCTGGGGCCTATCCTTCTGAGTTTCCAACTGATAATCCCCAAGGCACTCAGCAGCTTGAATGGCCTTGGGTAGGGTATCTACCCGTTGTCTTTGCAGTTCCATACGAGCATGAGGTTTCAAACCTTCTATGAATGCGAACAGTTTGTCTTTGTCCCCCATATCCCGTATGTTTAGCATGAGTGCGGAAAATTCACGCACGTAGTCCCGCACCGACCTGGTGTGGCGAAGTTCACGCAACTTTCTTCGTGCATTGTATTCCACATTTTCGGGGAAGAACTGTAGGCGTATGGCGGCCTTCAGTTCTGCCCATGTCTGGAGAGTATCTTCACCGGCCCTGATGGCTTCGTATTTGACTCGCCACCAGAGATTTGCATCGCCTTCAAGATACATGGCAGCAGTTGCTACCTTCTTGGATTCCTCCAACTGTCCAACGGCATCGAAGTATTGTTCGATGTCGAAGATGAAGTTTTCCACTTCTTTAGCATCCCGGGCTCCGTTGTATGGCTTGGGCTCCGGAATTTTCAGCTTTTGTGGAATGGGGACAATGTTCATGGCACCCCTGATGTGGTTTTCGCCTCCTTTGAGCAGGCTTTGAAGGGCAGCATTGACAACATTGAGCTGGCCTGTCAAGTTGTCTATGGTTTGCTGCATGACGGTCAGTCTGTCTGCCTCTAGTTCCCGATGGGCTAAATCCCCGGCACGCTCCTGTTGGAGGTCCTCGAATTGGCCATGAATTTTGGTTGCCTCGACGGCAGCCGTTTCCCGGTCTTCCTCAAAGTCTTGACTGATGTTTACTATGTCAATTTCTGCCTGCCGCATTCTGCGGCCCAGGTCATCCAACCTTTGCACTAGGCTGGTTTTTAGATCATGCAACATATCCACGATGGGCCGTAATGCGTCAACCGTCTCTTCTAGGGTCGTGATGCGATCCCCGTAATTCACCATGGTCGGAAATGGTGATGATGAAGCCAATGAGTTCCATCGTCCGATGTCGAGCCTAGGCTCTGATACCAACTGTTACGCGGCGCCTCCCTGAAGTTCCTTGGAAGGGCGACGTAAGGCTAAGCAACCGATGTCAGTGCGGTTGCTATGCGCCAACTGAGGTCTTCGCCGTACGCTAGACTAGATTGTCAGTGTCGTACGGGAAAACCAATGTCGTGAGCAATTGAGCAGCGGAAAATGAGCAACTGATGATGAAAGCTAATGATTGTATTGATGATGATGATGATGAAAGCTATTATAAGATACAATGCGGTGTCGGGGGGGAGAGACACCAGTACAGAGAATTGTTTGAATGCTTGAATGTTTGAATGCTTTGGTCCCCCTTAATAATGCTTTAAAAAAATAAACCAAAGTTACATGAGTTGACCTAAGAAAGCTGTAGAAGCACACTGAAAATGAATGAAGTAAAACTACTCTATAATTACAATGAAAAGGACTTAGTCTTCTATGGAAGCAAGTCCGATGGCAGCAACTTTGTCTTGAGCAGCAGGGTCTGCGCGCGCATTGCTGTGGGCGCGCGCGGCACTATTTGGATCTGCCAGCGGCTGGGCGCTGGTGCTTGGCATTGGGTCTGCGCGCGGGGCACTGTCTGGGTGTGCGGCGCTGTTGGCAACATGATGATTTGTGCGCGCGGCATTGTCGGTGCGCGCGGCGCTGATGGCATTGGCCAGCCGCTGGGCGCTGGCATTGATTATTGGTGGGGCGACAGAGGCGCATGCTCGCTTGTCACTTGGCGCTGCCGAGACCACGGGGCCGACCGTGGCGCTAGGCGTTGGTAGGCTTGCCGGGACGCCACGGGGCGCGTCCAAGGGGTCATGGGTCGATGATGGAAAGCAGCCCATGACAGTACATATGCGGAAAAAATATATACTCGTGTATTAAACTCATTTTGAATTCACTGACTATAAAAGCTTGATTCGCCTTTGATCTTGGGTAGGCTTTTAAATAAAAGTGAATTGTACGTAAGCTATTATGTTCATCAGATTCAATCTGGACTTAACCAGATAAAGTGTATATGCACTAAAGATGGTCTGACTCAATTCTTGTTGATAAATCAAGAGCCTCTTCGAGTTTAACAACCACCTGTTCCATGGATGGCCGTTGCTGCTTAAGCCCTATGCTAACCAAAGCTAGCTTAAGTACAAGTTCAAAAGCCTCCATTGAGAATTTCCCCTGCATTTTGGGATCAGCAAATTCTTTGATGTTCCCACCTTTAGTCAAGTTTTTCGCCTAAGATTCAAAACGATATGTTAAATTAAGGAAGGTTGAAAAAAATACAAGAGAAGATAACTTTCTGGGAGGATGGAGGAGAGAGTATTTATTTTTTACCATTTTACTTAGAGGCATTGGATTCTGCAAATCCAAGTTGATAACCCTTTGTCCAGATAATAGTTGTAGCAGCACTATCCCAAAGCTATAGACATCACCATAAGAATTAACGTGTCGGTTCTTTTGGTACTCAGGATCAACATAACCAAAGGTTCCTCTCACTTCTGAGCTAGCATAAGAGTGGCCAATGCTAATAATTTTGGACAAACCAAAGTCTGAGAGTTTGGCTTCAAAGCTGGCAGATAGAAGAATGTTTGCTGGCTGCAAATTTCACCAAAAAAGAGAAACATAACTGAGAATATTTAGAAAATGGAGAACAGATTATGGATGTAAAATAGGATTTTACCTTGATATCCCGGTGAACGATGGAGCCTTGAGGATACGAGTGGAGAAACAGGAGACCGCGGGCACAATCAAGTGCAATTTCTAGTCTTCGTCTCCACGAAAGATATTTACTTTTACCTGCTCAATTAGTGTGTAGAAATCAGGACACAGTACAATTCAGGTCAAAAGAGAGCAGAAATGTTCAAAGAGTAAAAAAAAATTTACCAAAAAGCCATTCAGAAAGATTTCCATTGTAGCATAGCTCATAAACTAGAAAACACTCATTTGGTCCATCATAGTGGCCTAGCAAGGATACAAGGTTCGGATGTTTGATATGTGAGAGGCTTGTAACTTCTCTAACAAATGTTTCCATCTGTTCATCCTTGATTATGTGCTTAATTGCTACATGTTGTCTATCTGCCAAAATTCCTTTGTATACTTTTCCTGTAGAACATGATCATTTCAAAATTTAGCTTTCAAAAGGAATCGATCTATATACAAGTGAGTGCCTTTAACAGATAAACGATAAGTAGACTAAACCAACTAGTACATAATTCGATTTTGTTCTTACCAGCTATGCCTTGACCTATGAAGTTAGACATACTGAGATTGTCAGTCGCAGAGTAAATTTCTTTAAGTGATAGTTTACGATAGCTTGATTCTTCAGAGTAAGATCCATCTGATACTACTAACAGGAAACAGAATTAGTATAAGCTAAAACATTCAGAACAATGATCTTTTCTATGATTGTTGTGTAGAGAGCTTACTATATCTTCCACTTGAGGGTTTAATTTCAGCCTTCCTTTTCAATAAGATCCACACCGCAATGATTATTATTGCCACAAGCCCCACTATAGCACCAATTAGAATCTCAAGATCTGCATATTTAAGCAATGCTTTGTTATTCCCGGTCAATATTGCTGTATTTGTAAATATTAATTCTGCAAAATATAAGTTAACGTAATGAAACAATAATAATAAATTCGAGCCCACTGAATTCACAGTGTTTCCTTAAGGAATTTAATCCCCTCCTAGTACCCAAGGTAATGGATTATTTCCTCCCAGGATAGAACGAATAACACACTGGTGTAGCGGTACTTCAAACCCCAGTGTTTCGGCGAACACAAAGTTCGGTAGCAAATCACACTTACAGTTGCTTTGTTTGAAGTTAAAAACAATGCAGAACGAAGGAGTATATACTCAGAAAAACGTATGGAAGTTCTGAGAGGAAGGAGTGCAATGTATAGCCAATTTGTTGAGCGAATTGTATGTTGAGTTGAGTTTTTCTTCAACATTTGCTGCTCATATATATAGCAGCCAAGAAGGAGTGCAAGACCAAACGTCCACCCTTCATGGTGGATCAAGCATTACATATTTGTGGAGCAAGCACTTCATATTTGTGGAGCAAGCACTTCATGGTGGGAAGACCATTATCCGGCTGCCAAATTATCAATACACGGATTGGAAAATATCCGTTTACAAATACGGATAATCTTACGTTAATATTTACTATTAACAAATAAATTTGGTCCAAAAAAATTAATCAATCAATCGATCATTTGACCAAATCCAAATCCAAATCCAAATCCGAAGCCGAAGCCGTAGCCGTAGCCGAAGTCGAGCCAAGCGAGCGACGACGACGACGGCGCGAGGCTTGCTTTCTTCTTAACTCTTTAAGAGCTACAAGAAGAGCAATTATATATATACCCACCAAAAATGTCTTCCACTTCCAATATGGGACAATGTCTCATTGTTAAGAGGGGAAACTTAAAATTTTACTCAAAATTTCATTTTTCCTCCATTTCCCATTCACCCTCATTTTAAGAATATTACATCTTAAAAATAAAACCTCAACAATCCCCCACATGAATGGGGAATGGCTATATCACGGAAGTATGCATGAAAAACTGTGTGATTTACAAGCAAGGATTAATTGCATCTGGATAAGTAGGTTTCCCTTTGAACTTTCCGTAGTAAACTTATGTCGGATATACTCGGTCAATCGGTAGATTTGATATCTTTGAACCGTCGATCTTTGGTGTATACCTAGACAACCATAAGTCACACAATCAACCCTTAACCGTCTTTGGTTCTCATTGTTGTGTTCGTTTCAGCCATGAACACCGCCTGGTTTCATAAGTGCGTAGAGAACTGGCCTTACAAAGTTCTCCTTGAAGCGGCTCACACTTCACACTTAAATAGGTGATTCCTAAACGTGTCATCCTGTAGATACACTATTTGATATACCCCGTATCAAATTTAGAAATCATTAAAAAGCCTTAATGCTTTATCCTTGGTACTGAACATTGTCTCATCACGAGAATGGACTAAAATTTTATTTGACAATGTTGAACCGTCATTAATGACTTTGTTTGATCTCTTTGAACCTAGATCTTGGGATCTCCAGTCTTCTAGGTAGAGTTACCGCCACAATGACTTGTTCTCGGCCATAGCCCCATTCCCCTTGATGATTTCTCAACTACCTCTCTAGTTAGGCCTTTTGTAAGTGGATCCGACACATTATCACTTGACTTTACATAGTCAATTGTGATAATTCCTCTAGAGAGTAATTGCCTAACGGTTTTATGTCTTCGTCGTATATGACGAGATTTACCGTTATACATGACGCTCCCAGCCCTTCCAATTGCCGCTTGACTATCACAATGTATGCATATTGGTGCCAACGGTTTGGGCCAAAATGGAATGTCTTCCAAGAAATTCCGGAGTCATTCAGCTTCTTCACCGGCTTTATCTAAGGCTATGAATTCAGCCTCCATTGTAGAGCGGGCAATACATGTTTGTTTGGACGACTTCCAAGATACCGCTCCTCCACCAATAGTGAATACAAATCCACTCGTGGACTTAGAATCAGTTGAACCGGTGATCCAATTTGCATCACAGTATCCCTCAATCACCGCAGGAAAATTACTGTAGTGCAATTCAAAGTTCTGGGTATGTTCTAAATATCCCAAAACTCGTTTCATTGCCATCCAATGAGATTGGCCTGGATTGCTCGTATATCGACTCAGTTTACTTATAGCACAAGCTATGTCTGGTCGTGTACAATTCATGATATACATTAAGCATCCCAATATACGAGCATAATCCAATTGTGATATGCTTTGGCCTTTGTTCTTTGCTAATGCAAGATTCACGTCAATTGGAGTCTTTGCAACTTTAAAGCCCAAGTGCTTGAATTTTTCAAGTACTGTCTTAATATAATGAGATTGTGACAATGCCAGACCTTGAGGAGTCTTATTGATCTTAATTCCCAGAATTAAATCAGCAACTCCCAAGTCTTTCATATCAAACTTGCTATTGAGCATACGCTTAGTAGCATTTATGTTGGCAATGTCATTACTCATTATCAACATATCATCCACATATAGGCAAACAATGACTATGTGATTTGGAACATTTTTAATGTACACGCATTTATCACATTCATTTATCTTAAAACCATTTGACAACATTGTTTGGTCAAATTTCGCATGCCATTGTTTGGGTGCTTGTTTTAGTCCGTAAAGAGACTTAACAAGTCTACATACCTTCTTTTCTTTACCTGGAACCACAAACCCTTCAGGTTGTTCCATGTAAATTTCTTCCTCCAACTCTCCATTTAAGAAGGCCGTCTTAACATCCATTTGATGAATTTCAAGACCATACACTGCAACTAATGCTATTAACATCCGTATGGACGTAATTCTTGTAACTGGAGAGTATGTATCAAAGTAGTCTAGACCTTCTCGTTGTCTATACCCTTTGACTACGAGCCTTGCCTTGAATTTATCAATAGTGCCATCATCTTTGATTTTTCTCTTAAAAATCCATTTAGAACCCAAAGGTTTATTTCCAGGAGGAAGATCAACCAATTCCCATGTATGGTTGTTCAATATGGATTCTATTTCACTATTGACTGCCTCTTTCCAAAACAATGATTCCGAAGAAGTCATAGCTTCTTTAAATGTTTGAGGCTCATTCTCCAATAAGAAAGTCACAAAATCTGGTCCAAATGAAGTAGACGTTCTTTGACGTTTACTACGTCTTGGATTCTCCTGATTACATCTACTTTCTTTTGTTTCTTCCCGAGGTCGTTTAGATCCTTCACCAAACGACTCACATTCCTTTTTATACGGATATATATTTTCAAAAAACTCAGCATTATCTGATTCTATAACCGTATTATTATGAATGTCGGGATTTTCTGATTTATGAACCAGAAATCGATATGCTTTACTATTTGTCGCATATCCTATGAAAACACAATCAACGGTTTTCGGTCCTATCTTTACCCTTTTGGGTTTAGGAACTTGCACTTTTGCCAAACACCCCCACACTTTAAAATAATTCAAGTTGGGCTTCCTTCCTTTCCATTGTTCATAAGGAATGGATTGTGTTTTGCTATGGGGCACTCGATTTAATATTCGATTAGCCGTAAGAATGGCTTCCCCCACAAGTTCTGTGGCAAACCAGAACTTATCAACAACGCATTCATCATCTCCTTTAATGTGCGATTCTTTCTTTCCGCAATCCCATTAGATTGGGGCGTGTAAGGGGCTGTTGTTTGATGAATAATTCCATATTCTAAACATATTTCTTCAAAAGGAGATTCATATTCACCACCCCTATCACTTCTTATCATTTTTACTTTCTTGTTAAGTTGCGTTTCAACTTCATTTTTGTATTGCCTGAATACGTCTATTGCTTCATCTTTACTATTCAGTAAGTAAACATAGCAATATCGAGTACCATCGTCAATAAAAGTTATGAAATACTTCTTTTCACCGCGAGATGGTATTGACTTCATGTCACAAATATCTGTGTGAATTAAGTCTAAAGGATTTGAATTCCTTTCAACTGACTTATAAGGATGTTTAACATACTTACATTCCACACATATTTGACATTTTGATTTTTCGCATTCAAACTTGGGCAGTACTTCCAAGTTAATTATTTTCCGCAAGGTTTTATAATTGACATGACCCAAACGTACATGCCATAAATCATTTGACTCAAGTAAGTAAGAAGAAGCTGAAATATTATTATTATTTTCAACAACCATTACATTTAGATTGAAAAGGCCCTCGGTGAGGTAACCTTTTCCCACAAATATTTCATTCTTACTAATTACAACCTTGTTGGATACAAAAACGCACTTAAAACCGTGCTTAACAAGAAGTCCAGTAGAGACTAAATTCTTTCTCATTTCGGGAACATGAAGGACATTGTTCAAAGTCATGACCTTGCCAGAAGTCATTTTTAGAAATACCTTCCCATATCCTTCAACTTTTGCTGTTGAAGCATTTCCCATATAAACTGTCTCTCCGGGTTCAGCAAGAGCATAGGTAGCAAAAGCCTCTCTAACTGCACAAATATGGCGAGTGGCTCCTGAATCAAACCACCACAGTTTAGGATTTCCCACCAAGTTACATTCAGAGAGCATGGCACACAAGTTATCAACATCATCATGGTTTACTACCATATTTGCTTGACCCCTTTTCTTGTCTTTCTTCGGAGCACGACACTCCGTAGATTTGTGTTCGGTTTTCCCACAGTTGTAGCAGTTTCCACTGAACCGCTTCTTACTTGGGTTGTATTTCGGACCAGAAGCCTTCTTCCTCTTTTTGTTAGCTTCAACAATATTTGCTCCCATTATTGTTAAATTTCCACGGCCTCTCCTTTCAGCAGCTTTATTGTCCTCTTCGATTCTCAACCGAACAATGAGATCTTCAAGGGACATTTCCTTTCGTTTGTGTTTCAAATAATTTTTGAAGTCCTTCCACAACGGAGGCAACTTCTCAATCATTGCTGCTACTTGGAATGCTTCGTTGATTACAAGACCTTCAGCAAGTAGATCATGAATAATCACTTGCAATTCTTGGACTTGAGTAATAACAGACTTGCTATCTATCATTTTGTAGTCCAGAAATTTTGCGGCAACGAATTTCTTCATCCCGGCATCTTCAGTCTTATATTTCTTTTCAAGCGCATTCCACAATTCTTTGGATGTCTCCATGCTACTGTATACATTATACAGATTATCATCCAGTCCGCTAAGAATATAATTCTTGCATAAAAAATCAGAATGCTTCCACGCTTCAATCACGAGAAAGCGTTCATTATCTGGAGTTTTATCCGGCAGATCAGGAACATCTTCCTTGATGAACTTCTGTAGACATAACGTAGTTAAGTAGAAGAACATCTTCTGCTGCCAGCGTTTGAAATCAATCCCGGAAAATTTTTCGGGTTTTTCTGCCGGTGCCAACGCCGGTGTTCGGCTTGTCGTTGCGTTGGCAGTCGCCATCGGAACAGCTTGGTTTTCGTTTTCAGTCATCATCTTTTTCAGAAAAGAATGACACAAACAAACGTTTAATACACGTTTTCAAACTGGAGTAAAAATCACGTAGATTTTAATATCCAACAAAACGCCACGAAGGCTTAACTCTCCAAAACGGGAGTACACAAACCACAAAGGTTTTAGTTTGCAGAATAATAAGAATAACACAAGTACAGAAATAAATATTAAATTCCTTAAGATTGTTATTCCCGGTCAATATTGCTGTATTTGTAAATATTAATTCTGCAAAATATAAGTTAACGTAATGAAACAATAATAATAAATTCGAGCTCACTGAATTCACAGTGTTTCCTTAAGGAATTTAATCCCCTCCTAGTACCCAAGGTAATGGATTATTTCCTCCCAGGATAGAACGAATAACACACTGGTGTAGCGGTACTTCAAACCCCAGTGTTTCGGCGAACACAAAGTTCGGTAGCAAATCACACTTACAGTTGCTTTGTTTGAAGTTAAAAACAATGCAGAACGAAGGAGTATATACTCAGAAAAACGTATGGAAGTTCTGAGAGGAAGGAGTGCAATGTATAGCCAATTTGTTGAGCGAATTGTATGTTGAGTTGAGTATTTTTCTTCAACATTTGCTGCTCATATATATAGCAGCCAAGAAGGAGTGCAAGACCAAACGTCCACCCTTCATGGTGGATCAAGCATTACATATTTGTGGAGCAAGCACTTCATGGTGGGAAGACCATTATCCGGAAAATATCCGTTTACAAATACGGATAATCTTACGTTAATATTTACTATTAACAAATAAATTTGGTCCAAAAAAATTAATCAATATCCGAAGCCGAAGCCGAAGCCGAAGCCGAGCGACGACGACGACGGCGCGAGCCTTGCTTTCTTCTTAACTCTTTAAGAGCTACAAGAAGAGCAATTATATATATACCCACCAAAAATGTCTTCCACTTCCAATATGGGACAATGTCTCATTGTTAAGAGGGGGAAACTTAAAATTTTACTCAAAATTTCATTTTCCCTCCATTTCCCATTCACCCTCATTTTAAGAATATTACATCTTAAAAATAAAACCTCAACATGCTTAACCATATGAACATTCTTTTGTCCTGAAACTCAGCAATAGCAATAATCATTGTGAATATGGATTCAAGATTTTACCTCTTTTAAACTTAGTTCTATGTCTAGTTTCACTTCTAGTCTCATCTGCAGAAGACACTGCACCGTACAATGATATGTCAATATCAAAATTTAATATTCAAAAACTTGGAAGAGAAAAACATAAATCTTCTTATAATAGAAAGTAGACAAGTATTACCTAAAGGGAGAGAGTTATCTCCTAGGCAATGAAAGAGTTCATCAATCCAACTCTCATCAGATATTCTTTGGCTTGTTAATAAAATCAGCATACTAAATCTACAAATGTCAGCTTCAAGTTTCATCGAATTATTTTTCGATGGTGAAGCTAATGCTCTCCATGTCCTCAAACACTGATTGCAGCCTTTAGCGAGTCCTCCTTCTGAATCCATTAGACTGCAATCATCTCTCAGACTTTTCAATCTGCTTCCTAACTCGTTCACTACGTCGATCTCTGAATAATCAGAGCAGCCCCCTGCACCACTAGTCAGCTTTTCAATGCCACAGCTAAAAGTATCAGAACTAGTGTTCTTCATCGAAGTTAAGCAGTCCATCTGTTGTGTGGAATTAAGAAAGATATGTCCTGTTTGGTTTGTCCAGCGTGCCAATGCTTGTAAATATCTATTGAAAGGTAATCCACAACAAGGTTGGGTCAAGAAACCATCCCAATTTCTGTCCAAAGTAGTACAATCCTCCCCAGATGATGAAGAAATGTTAATACTCAGGACACAGTTATTGGAGCTACTAGTCTCAGAAAAAACTAAGTCCAAAGATATGGAGAAAACCATGATGTACATAATTAACACTGGTACTTTGAAGCAATTCATTTCTTGAAATGCTAAAGGGTACTCTAAATTAAGGGTGGAACCATTAAACATTTGCTCATATATTGACACAATCAATGTAGGCTATATAATGTTTCTTCATAAAGAAAAAAGGAGAAAAGTTCAAGTAACAAAGAGAAGCCAAATGGCTGGCTAATAAGGGTCTTTTTCTTGTTTCCAATTGTAGAGCATAACATTATTTAATCCATCATTAGATGACATAAGACAACTTTCTTTCTTTTTTTTGGAAAAGTTCATTTAAAATCTAAGATAATTTGTTGATTTTAGCATTTGTAGATTCGTAACATTAAGTAAGATACGATAAAAGACAAATGCCGGACATGGCAAAATCAGGAAAATATTGAAATTTGATGTCACCTTGTGTTGTAGTGTTTGGTTGACGAAGGACTCAATCTTACACCGGAAAAAATAAATCAATTGTTCTAGCAACAACTAAACTAGTTAAGCATTATATTTATTTGATAGTTAGAACTTAGAAGCAAAGCAATAATCATTTTGCATTTAAAAGATTAAAAGAAATAAAAGAAATAAAAGAAATAAAAAGGAAAATGCTCCGGCCTCCATATATGTTTGGTATGGCAAAAGTTATCTTTTAAAAAAATATTTTGCATGAGAAAGTCATCTTCTGGTGATTATTTACCAGAATATATTTTTCAAGAAAAGTATTTTCTATAAGAGGGGAAAATGCCTTCCTTCACCAATGACGGAATTCATTTTCCTCAACTATCTAAATTTTAAATTTTATATTATTTGCTCCCGTTAACACTTAGATATTATTATTAATAAATTCAAAATTTTCATTCAAACATTCTTTCATTTACTAATACAGTTTTAATTTTTAGTATACTTTTTCCAGCAAAAAAAATCCACTTATCAATCAAATATTTTTCATAAAAAAGCACTTGGGTCAGACCAAACACACTCTCCGTTTTATTGTTTTTTCTTCCGTTCTCTTTCCTTCTTCCATGGTTATACAATGTTTTGTTGCTAAACGGAAAAAGACTGGAAATAAAAAACATAAACCGAAAGAAAATTAAAAAATGCAAGCAATCCTCTAGTTATATACTAAAGAAACATTGAGTCTGTCATGATTTTAATTAATCATAGTACTTCATTTTAATTTGCTTTCCTTATTTTAGATATATGGAATAAGATGTGTTAACTTTAATTAGTGAAAATTTATGTACTTACAGAGGAGTGGTCAACTAACTTGTTTTTACAAGTGAAATAGAGTAGTACATAAAGTATAATGGTGGATCATAGAACAGTCTTTGGGACAAATAAAGAAGTTTAAAGAAGAACCTGCTCCTTAAATGTAATATCTTATTTATTTATTATGAGAATGAATGTTTAATACATGAACCTGCATTCGTCTTGCACGTAGGGCACTTTATGCTGAAAATTCAATTCTACATGGATCTATTCCGGCATTGACATTGTATTTTCCATTATTTTTATTTTCTGGGGGCCTATTTGATGGAATTTTACCTAATTTATTTCCAAAGAATTAAGACATGTGGGAAGGGATAACAAACGAAAAATTTACATACACCCGGTGTTTATATTAACCCACTAAATGCAAGTTATGTGCATTCGGTATGAACTTTTATTACTTAACCATAGTCAAGCGATATGCATTTTGACTTTAATTTGAAACTCTTTAAAAATAAATATTTGATTTGGTGTAAAAACCACCTAAGAACTCGTTTGGAAAGTTCAGTGACTGGGAAAAGACTCTAACTAAACTTCTTAGGTAGCAACAACAACAACAAAAACAAGCCCAGTGAAATTCCACAAGTGGGGTTTGGGGAGGGTAAAGTGTACGCAGATCTTAACCCTATCAAATGACGGTAGAGAGGTTGTTTTCGAAATGAAACTATTGTAGATCCTGCAACAAGTGGGTCTGGGGCTCTGGGCTGCTATAATGCTCCAATTGCAGATCTCATATGTAACTTAAGGATTGGGAAACATTACATGGTATAGTCAAAGGCATGCCTTTAAAATATTAGCCACAGTTTAAAAAAATGTTACAAATATAGCCATTTTTTATTTTAAGCTTAACTTCGGAGTCCATGTTTGGCTTGAGCTGCTTCGCTTTGAGAGCCATTCCGCTATATTGTTCTTTTTTGTTTTTCACCCGGTGTCTGGTACCTTCATTGGGGCACGATTAAATCCGAATTCCCACCGAAAAGTACCACATTGAGGGTAAAACGCTTCCTAACAAAGGCGACTCCATATCCACACTTGATCTTAAGACATTTGGTTAAGGATAAAGGAATATTTACCACTTCACTATAACCCTGTTGGTTAGCAAGCTATCATTTGTATTTTCTATAATCGTATTTCTTTATCTTTGTAAAGCTTAATTATGTACAATGATAGTGTATAAACTTTTTAACATCAAAAAGATTGGAAATAACTCTTCATCGCAAGCTTGATATGGTAAACTACAAATTAGACTAATAATATGTTATAATTAGTTACATATTGCATTGATAGTGTAAAAGTTATTTATAGTTTTAATACATATAACTTAAATTCATTATATAAAATGAAAGCTCATTGCCGTTTTGCAATTGTTTATGTGAAAGAAATCGCCGAGAATGATCATGTACTCTTAGTCATTCACTTTAATGTTCAAAATAAAATTTGAAAATTAGCTATATTAGTGTTTTCTAAATAAAAGTAGAAATAGAAGAATAGACAAGTTGTATGCAATTTTTTCTAAAAATTAAAAGTTGATAATAGTTTGGACATTTAATTCGCAAGCATAATATATTTGAAAAGAAATATAAACAACAGTATATTTAAGCATATGTGATAGCCAAATGACCATTTCACAGTGACATTTTTACGCTGAAAAGCTCACTAAGATGACAAGGTGTGGCACAACATTGTGAAATAATATGATGGTAGCTAGAGGCGGATTCATGATTTGATAGTTAATGGTGTCACTATTAAATGCAAAACGATCACTGGCGAAGAAGATTAAATTAAGATGCATATTTAGTCGATTCGATCCGTTCTGAATTATTTCGGTTCGGTTCGGTTCGGTCCATTTTGAATTTATTCAATCCAATTTAAAAGAAATTAAATTATGTATAAACGAATATATCATACGCCCCTTCAATCACTCTAAAAAATCTCTAAAATTAATATAATAACAACAAATGGATAAAAAGAGAAAATAATTAAATTACATTCAAATAAAATTTAAAGATCCAGAAAAAGATAAAGGAAGCAAATAAACAATATAAATAAATAATAATAATGAGATTGCACAAAAAAGTGAATAACAAAGACGAAGAAAATAAGAAAAATTAACAAAAGGAGCATAAAGAAAAGAAAGGAAAGGGTAAAAGGTAACAAAAGGAATAACTAGGAACAAATCACGGAGAGTCTCAATCCAGGGTCCTTTTAATGGAATATCAGCACTTCAACCATGACATCTATATCCATTTAGTGCCGTGGGTGCCACTTATTCATTATATAGGATTTTTGAGAAAAATACTAGTACATATATAAGATTTTATTCGAGCGACCGGGTGGCTAGATCCGCCCCTTATGATATCAATATAGATGACAAAGAATTAGCTTTAACCCAAAAAGCTAATTAATTCACCAAGATAATCAACCATTTGACCCATTCAAAGATTCTCAAAAGATGCTCTTATACTATTCGTTAAAAATAATACAAACTGAAGCCAAATCACACAAACCCTCCTTGCTTTTTACAATGTGACACATACACTCCAGAAGTTAAATATTACAACGACATCTTATCTTATTACCAGGCACTAAATGAGGAGAAATAGAAATAAGTGCGTGGTCAGGTACATATAGTAACCTACCAAACGAGAAAGCATATGTAAGATCAGACAAAAATCACAACAGTTGTCCCTTTTACATATACTAGTTTAGTGTACGTGTGTTACACGTGTGTCTCGCGTCAAGTAAATATATGTACAAAAACAATATGTTTGACTATAAATGCTTCATCTCGATTTTATATTTTTTCATATCAATTTAGCATTGATATATTTGTGATAATTTTCATATATACTAACCTTAGCCTGTACTACATTTTTAATTGTTATAATTTCAAGGGGGGAAAAATTAGAAAACAATCTGGAAAATTAGAGTTTTGGAATAAGAAAAATGAATCTAGTCATCTAAAAAAATTTAGGGTTATTCTCACTATTTTATTCCCTTCTTTTGAGTCATCCGGTTATTCTGATCTAATAAAAGTTTGTACAACCAAAACTGGCACGAGAACAATATATAAATAAATATCACATATGAGAATAAAGTTACAGACGGACATAAAAAATACTAAGCGGCATGAAGTTTAAATCAATAATTAAAGCTTAGATCATAAATTAATAGTATTATGTTATCATGCCAATAAAAAATTTACAAGAACTATGAAATACATGACACATTAAAAAAAATTAAAAGACTAAAAGAATTCATTCTTCCTAATCTCGTCCCAAAATCAAATGAATACTATGTTCATCAGATAAATAAATATCAAATATAAATATATAATAGAAGAAAATCGAACTTTTATGTATTAACTTATCAGAAAGAGAACTAAATAACTTTCAAAAGCTTATTCAACAATTAATAACTAACCATGGAAGCTTACGAACAAACAAAATATTGAAATAACAATACATGTATAGAAATAATTGAAAGTTTTAAACCGAAAAAAAGAAAAAAGAGGTTTCTAAACATGAAATCAATAGGTAATTTGATTTCAGATTGTAGTCCTACGGGCAGTCAAATATGTACTTATTGTATTTTTTTTCCAACTTTTCTGTCAAAATAAAATTTACTACATTCGAATGTTAAAAATTAAAATTACACCAACATATTTTCGTAAGGAAATCAATTCAAACCATTAGATCTTGATAAATAGCGGATTGAATTTAAATTCAGTTTTTCTTTTTTGGCCATGAATTAGAGCTTTATGTAGCTGCTATATATGTATTTCCGACAATAATATCTTCTTAAAAGATTTATCACTTTTTGAATTGTGACTGAATAGAATTTATTTGAGTTATATAAAATTATAAAATAAACGTTAAAGAAATAAAGATATTTTTTTAACATAATAAATATTGTTCTCATTTAGCTAGCTCAATAAATAAAGATACCATATACCATAAAAGTTTTTCAGATGCCTTATTTGTGATTTAAAAGGGATTTTTATGAAAATTTGAAAATTAAAATTAAATCTTTTGGTCTTCTAAATATTTAGGATGAAAGTTGACATTATACTTCCTAAAAAGTAATAGTGACAATATAAAGTTTAAAAAATAACTAATGTTGAATAGTATTTTACTACAACTAACTTAATTTAAAAAGATAATATAGTGAGACATTGTCACCTATAAGTCTGAATAACCGAATGCAAGAAAGAAAAAAAAAACGATAACTCATTTATAATATATTTGGTATTCTACTATTTCATCTTTATTGCTTCAAATTCATATTATTATCAATTTCACTCTTAATTTTATATCATAAATTGACCTTTTAAATTTCTTTCACCATTAATGCTCTTCCTACAAAAATTAATTTATATACCTTAAAGAGTTGTCCACGTGACAAATAAACTTACTTATATAATGAATTTTAAAAAAATATTAACTTGAACTCTTTTGCATTAGTTAATTCAAAATTTTAATTATTTATTCTCAACATTAAAGAATATAAATTAACTTTTATTATCAAATTCTTAGTGATAGTTCATCCCAATTTTAAAATTTAACTATAATTAGAACTTTGTTCAATAGAATTTTTTATTTCAAATAGTTAAAAATCATTAGTATGTCAATTTTGATTCGTTTTAGTGCTTCCAAAATCATTGTTCATTAGTATGTCAATTTTGATTCGTTGTTGTGCTTCCAGAATTATTGTGCTTTTTACTTCTAGAAAATATTACGCATAATTTCTAAAGTTCTGAATAATAAGAAAATCTTATAGTTTAATATAGTTTTAAAGCTTTAATATTAATAGACATCAAATAAGGACATTCATATAAGGTCTTAAAGCGTTAATATTAACAGACGTCAAATAAGGACATTCATATAAGGTAAAAAAGTTTAATAATTTAAAGTGCTAAATATTAGGATTTGCTTCCTAGTTTAATAAGGAAAGATTTAATAAACAAATTTTAGTTGATTTTAAAGTCCTAAACTTTTAGCTGATACTGAAGGGCCCATTTTGAAGTTTTTCGATTGCTGAGATTCTACCCAAGGCGCATGATTAGCGAGGTTAGCTAATGTACGCCAGCCGCTGTGATGACCCAAAGGGTCATCTTGTAAATTAAGACTCTATTTCGGGCCCGTTAGCCTTAAAAATCTTATTTTCACTTATCTCGATTTTCGTGCACAGTCCGGGCGTAAATCCAGAAAGCCTTTATGTGAAAATTTATGAAGTAATAATTTTTGGGATTTAAAATTAATTTTTAATTGACTTTGGTCAACGTTTTGAGTAAACGGACTCGAATCCGTGTTCCGACATTCCCGTAAGGTCCGTAGTAAAATATGGGAATTGGGCGTATGCCTCAAATCGAATTCTGAGGTCCCTAACTCGAGAAATGAATTTTTGATGAAAATTGTAAGACTAAAATTCTATGGATTTAAAGAAATTGATTAATGTTTGATCTCGTTGGTATCGGGCCCGTATTTTGGTTCCGGAGCCCGGTACAGGTTTAATATAATATATAAGTCATGTTTGTAAAATTTGGTAGAAATCGGAATTGATTTGACGTGACTCAGACGTCCGGTTGAGAAGATAGTAGTTTTGAAATGTTCTTGAGGAATTCATGAGTTTGGGTGCTAAATCCATAGTTTTAGGTGTTATTTTTGTGATTTGATCGCACGAGCAAGTTCGTATGATATTTTTAGACTTGCGTGCATGTTTGGTTTGGAGCTCCGAGGGCTCGGGTGAGTTTCGGATAGGCCACATGATGTTTTGAATTTAGAAAATTTTTGCTGGTATAACTGAACCTGTTGCAGGCCTCTGATCTGTCGCAAATGCGAACCAAATAGATATGGCAATTGCGAGATTTTTATCGCAATTGCGAAGAAAGCCTAGGCAAGCAGTTCTCGCAATTGCGAGTTTATCTTCGCAATTGCGAAGGGCCAATTGTCGCAAATGCGACATAATCTTCGCATTTGCGAAGGCAGCGAAAATGTGAAGGTTCTCGCAATTGCGAAGCTCAGGTTGCAAATACGATATCCGCAGCTGATAACTTTGGACTTAGACGGGATTTTTCATTCATTCTTCAATTTTTCGAACCCTAAACCTCAAGAGGCAATTTTTGGGCGATTTTTACGGGAAAACATTGGGGTAAGTGTTCCTTATCCTATATTGATTATATGTCATGATTTCATACTCATTTATATCATGAATCCGTAAATTTATGAAAGAAAAATCAGATTTTTATAAATTCTTCCAAAAACAAAAATTTAAGATTTGAAGGTCCATTTGATATCGGAATTGGATAAATTTTATATGATTGGACTCGTCTCGGAATGGGTGTTCGGATTTCGTAAGTATTTTCGAGATTTGAGACGTGGGTCCTACCGTCGAATATTTTAATAAATTTTGAATTTTATCCGGAAAATTAGTAAATTCATATGGAATTAATTCCTATGATTCGTATTGAGTATATTGTATTATTTGTGAATAGATTTGAAGCTTTCGGAGACAAATTTAAAAAGAAAAGATGTGGTTGACTAATTGATTGGAATTTGCAAAGCGAGGTATGTGTCGTGGTTAACCCTGACTTGAGAGAATGGAACCCTTAAATTAATTGTTATGTGAATTGCATGTGAACGACGTATAGGCGAGGTGACGAGTGTCTATACGGCGTCAAATTAATTATTTTCCTGATTACTTGAAAAATCACAAATTATTTTAAATCATGAATTAATTATTATAATAATTGTTTCTCTCCTATTCTTTGTCAAATATTAATTCTTGAATTCCTGCATTAATTGTTACATGCTATTTGAATTATGTGGCTTAATATTATTTGACATTTAGCATATTAAATATTAAACTACATATTTTCTCTATGATTTTTATAATAATTTGCTATTTGCCTTGTTTGTTTCATAATTAAGTCATAATTATTGTATGCTTGTTGTCTTATAATTTTATATTAATTGTTGCATTTATTGGAAAAATTCCTTCTATAAGAATTGGTAAATGGATATGTTGGAGGATCGGGTTGCATCGGGTTGCACGCCGCAACAGAATTTATTATAATGAATATATTGGAGGATCGGGTTGCACGCCGCAACAGAATTAATTATAATGAATATATTGGAGGATCGGGTTGCACGCCGCAACAGACTTATTAAAAGTCCATATTGGAGGATCGGGTTGCACGCCGCAACAGACTTATTTAAAAGTCGACATACATATATATATATATTGGGGGATCGGGTTGCACGCCGCAACAGACTTGATTAAAATGAAGCAGGTTGCACGCCGCAACAGAACTGAATGTGAATATATTGTGAGAGCGGGTTGCACGATGCAACAGAATTGATGGAAATGATAATTGGTTATGACTGCTGAGTTGGCTTCAATTATTATAAACGAGTTACCTGATTTATTTCTATTATTGCTGTTGTTACTAATACTGCGTACAGGTAATGTAAGTGACCCGCCTTAGCCTCGTCACTACTTCGTCGAGGTTAGGCTCAGCACTTACCAGTACATGGGGTCGGTTGTACTCATACTACACTCTGCACTTCTTGTACAGATTTCGGAGTTGGTCTTAGTGGCGTGCCATAGACTTGCTCGGATTTCAGCTACTCGGAGGAGACTTGAGGTATAATTGTATGGCGTCCGCAGTTCTGAAGTCCCCGTCTATTTTACTTTAGCTGTGTGTTTACTTCCAGACAGCTTTATTTTATCCAGACCTTTATTTGTATTATTCTAGAAGCTCGTGCACTTGTGACACCAATTCTGAGATGGTATTTAGACACTGTGATTTTTATGGATTATTCACTATATTTCAAACTTTACTTCCGCATTTGTTCTTTGATTATTACTAAATTTAAAAATTATTTTAAAAATAGATAATATTATTCTAACGTTAATTTGTCTAGCAAATAAAATGTTAGGCGCCATCACGGTCCGAAGGTAAAATTTCGGGTCGTGACAGCCGCCGTGACAAGGCAATGGAAGAAGCTTCCTAACCCTAATTCTAAGGGGAACGAAGAAACTATGGAAACATCTGCCCCATCTCAAGTGGGGCGATGGTTAACGGGCATGGGAAGTGCACCTACGATCTTTCAGCATCAACCACCGACGGAGATAGAGGGATTGAAGGTCACCCGGGACACAGGAATTCGACAAAAGCTACAACCACTAACTTTTGGTAGCTTTCTACCACTGAAATTTCAACCTATTCTGGAGAAAATTGACAATGAAGAGGCATCAAACAAAGGAACTGAACCGCATACACAACAAAAAACTCTGAGAATGGAGGATTCCTTGGTACACCGAAGGCTGCAATTCTCGGCAACAAGTACCTCGACTCAGATAGCACCAATTGTGAAGGATAAGACAGAGGATGACAAATAGGAACGAGCAAAAGCAAGGATTGTGCAAGAAAATAGAAGCTCCCAAATGGGTAAGCCCCTAACCTATATTCCCCCTGCTATGCGAGATGGCACTTTTGTGATACAAATAGAGGAGAAGGACACTAGGGTTCAGGAAGAATCTCTAAAAATGCCCTAATTGGGTAAGTCCTTGGTGATAATCCATATGAGAAATCTATGGATAACTATGTGACCAATGTATGGAACTTTGTAGTGAAACCTAAAATTCTGTATCACGATGAGGGCTACTACATCTTCTAATTTCAGAGCATAGAAGATAGAGATCTAGTACTTCATGCAGGGTCTTACACCTACCACAACAAACCATTCATTCTGTAGCATTGGAAAATCGACTTATACTTTTAACCCAGAATGTTTGAGCATCATTCCTTTGTGGGTTAAGTTTCCTGGCCTTCCGTTAGGGTACTGGTCCACAGAAGCATTGGGTAAACTTTCAAGCGTATTAGGGAAACCTCTATACACAGACAGGGTAAAGGCATAAATGGAGAAGGCTTCTTATGCCAGAGTGCTGGTGGAAACTGATGTATCACATCCACTCCCTAAGAGTTTTGAAATACAAACACCTAAGGGAGTCATACATCAACATATTGTCTATGATTGGAGGCCCGAATTCTGTTGTGATTGCATTAGATTTGGTCATGATACAATAGAATGCTGGATAAAGGAGAAGCATGAAAATGAGGAGGAATTTAAGTAGCAACCGAGAAGAAGAAGAAGAAGAAGAAGAAGGAACAAGATTACCCAACGATGGGTGCAGAAGGAGCATATTCCCTCTACTTCAAATGATGCAGAACCATTTGGAGTTCAACATGAAAAGCAATTAGAAATGCATAATATGGGTACTGCATAGCCCATAACTAACAAAGCTATTATAGATGATCAAAGGAAATCACATAGCATGATAAATGGAGCAGGGCAAGCACAACAGAATACCATTGCTAGAGCCAATCCAGAAGATGGCAACCTTATGCAACAAAGCTCAACAGATGTTGCCACTGCCTCTAGCAATAGGTTTGCAATCTTACAAACACAACTCATAGACAAAGAGCTAGGGGATGTTGGGCCAACCAGCTCTTCCCATTAATGAACATTTGTACTTGGAACATTAGAGGGCATAATAAGCTCTTTAAACAGAAAGAGCTGAAACTCTTTCTGAATAAGTACAAAATTGATGTAATTGGTTGTTTGGAGACAAGAGTAAAGGAGAAAAAAACTTCAAGAATCATGAAGAAGATGGCTATAGAGTGGAATGGTTGCTGCAATTACAAAGACCACCTAAATGGTAGAATATGGATATTGTGGTGAAACAATGAAAACATCCATATTATTGAGACTACAGACCAATACATCCATTGTGAGGTGCAGAGGGATAGTTTCAAAACAATACTCATAGTGGTGTATGCCAGAAATGATACAAACCTTAGACATCAGCTATGGAACAAACTTATACAAGTGGGAATCAATGTACAAAATGCTTGGTTGCTAAGTGGGGACTTCAACAATGTGCTAAATACTGAAGACAGAATAGGAGCACCTGTCACTCAATCAGAAACACGAGGTTTTCAGACTCTAGTTTATGTGTTGCAACTGACCCCCTTAAAAAGTATTGGATGGTTCTTTACATGGTGTAACAAGCAACAGGAAGATAAAAGAGTGTACAACAAGATTGATTGGGCAATAGGAAATTATGTGTGGCTGCAGCAATATAGCCACATAGAAGCTGAATTCATGAATCCTGAAGTGTCTGATCACTCTCCAATCCTAATGCATATTAGCCAAAGTAAGAGAGGCGTGCATCCTAAACCTTTCAAGTTATACAATAATGTTATGGAGCATCCAGATTTCAAGAACATAGTGCAACATGTATGGCAGCAGGAGATGCAAGAAGATCCCATGAATATAATCTGGATGATATTGAAGAAGCTCAAAAATGGCCTTAAAGATCTAAATAAATATATGGCTTCCTACCAACAGAGAATTGAACATGCTAGACAGAAACTGGAGATAATACAGGGGGAACTCAAAAACTCTCCTCTAGACCAGAGCATGTTCAACCAGGAAAAGGAAATCTTGACAGAAACGGCAAAATGGAGTCATATAGAAGAACATGTATTGAAACAGAAGTCTAGGGCTACTTGAATTAAATGTAGTGACTCTAATACCAAGTACTTTCATGCTCAATGGAAGATGAGGACTAGCAAAAACCACATTGCATCCATATACACTGAGTGTGGTATAAAGTTAAAAGATCCTCTCCAAGTAGAAAATGAGTTTATATCATTTTTCACCAAGCTCATGGGAGAAAGTGGAGATGCTCATAGATGTCCAAATGTTGAAGTGGTGAAACAAGAGAAATGCCTTGGCCAACAACAGAAGGTGGTACTGATTAAGCAGGTAATAACTGAGGAGATACTAGCTGCCATAAAAGATATGCCTCATGACAAGGCCCCAGGGGTGGATGGCTTTCCCATTTAGTTCTTCACAACACAATGGAATGTAGTCGGCTCTGAAGTATGTGATGTTGTCAAGCAATTCTTTGGGACAGGTAAGATGCATAAAGGGATGAATTGTACTGTAGTCATTGTAATTCCAAAAGTGCCCAACCCTATCCAAGTCAAAGAATATAGACCTATAGCATGTTGCACCATATTATACAAGATAATAACCAAAGTTATCACCAATGGAATAAAGAGTGTAATAGGGGATCTCATTGGGGAGTCACAGTCAGCCTTTATTGAACGAAGAAGCATTACAGATAATATCTTGTTTACTCATGAGCTATTCAAAGGATATAATAGGAAAGGGATTTTCCCAAGGTGTGTATTAAAGGTGGATTTAAGGAAGGCTTATGACACTCTTGATTGGAACTTTCTGGAAAAAATGTTGTTAGAGTTTGGATTCCCATATAAATTTGTTAGATGGATAATGGAATGCATCACCACAGTGACTTACTTCCCCAACATGAATGGACGACTGACGGAACTATTTCAAGGGAGAAGAGGCATTCGACAAGGGGACCCTATGTCCCCTTACTTGTTTGTCATTGCCATGGAGTATTTGCAGAGAGAACTTGCACAACTGACAAAGAACAGAAATTTTAAATTCCATCCCAGATGTAAAAAGCTAGGAGTGATCCACATATGTTTTGCAGATGACCTATTGATGTTCTGTAAAGCTGATATTACATCCATCAGATTGTTGCAACAAACATTTCTCAAGTTCTCAATCTCATTTGGACTCCAGGCAAATGCAGAAAAAAGCTCTATCTACCTAGCAGGCATCTCAAGCAGCCAAAAGCAAGACATTATACAAGAATTGGGATACACTGAAGGTACTCTACCATTTAGATACCTAAGTGTACCATTAGCATCCAAGAAGTTGTCTATCATCCAATGTTGGCCACTGGTAGAGAAGATCACACAAAAGATTAACTGTTGGACATCCAAATTGCTCTCGTGTGATGGCAGATTATAATTAATCAAATCAGTCTTGTTTGGGGTAGAGTCATATTGGGCACATATCTTTCTGCTATCTAAGAAGGTATTGAAGATGATTGAAGCCATTTGTAGATCTTTCTTATGGTCCGGCACATCAAACATACCAAGAAAGCATTAGTTTCTTGTGACAGAGTATGTTGGCCAGAAGCTGCAGGGGGACTTAATGTAATGAACTTATACTATTGGGACAAGGTAACAGTTACAAAACACCTGTGGGCAGTAGCACTGAAGAAGGATAGCTTAAGGATCCGATGGATTCATACCTTCTACATAAGAAACAAGACAGTGAAAAATGCTCCAATACCCAAGAATGCAACATGGGTAGTTAGGAGATATTGGAGACCAGGAAATTTATTCTTGAGCTACAAGGTATTCAAGGGGAACTAGTTAGTAGACTTATCCAACTACAAAAAGGTGAAGCCTTCAGTATAAGCAAGTTATATCACATGCAATTCCCTCAACTACAAAGGGTACCTTAGAAGAGTATAACTATGTAACCACACCTGCACCCTAGATACAAATTCATACTATGGTTGGCACTACAGATGAGATTAGCAACTGTGGACAGACTTCTCAAATTTGGAATTCAAGTACCTCAACAGTGTGTATTCTGTAAACACTCTGATGAAGTATTTGAATACCTATAGTTTGAATGTCCAACAGTAAAAGGAATATGGACCAGGCTGCTCAATTGGCTAGGCCACCCTAGACCTATTTAGGATTGGCAAGGAAAAGTACAATGGATAAACAAAGGTGCAAAAAAGAAATCTGGTCACTGGGAGATTGTAACCTGTGTATTTGGTATGCTGGTTTACACACTATGGAGAGAAAGAAATGTGATTAGATTTCAAGGGGTGTACTTAAAAATGATAGCATTTGTAGAGAGATTGTGATGCATATACATATCATAGGAAGAACAATACAGAGATGGAAAGGAGCATTGCAACAGCTGGACTACTTTCCTTTAGTTTCTTAGGCTTTGAGAGTATGTAGATGTTATTGTCTTCTGAAAATATTTTAAGTTGATGAAAATAGCCATGCAGGAGATATGTAAATAGAACATTAGACTTGCTGTAATTAGAACATAGAGATGTAGATGGTCAACATCTACTTGATTTGTAAAGTTTTTTTTGGAATGAGTAGAAAGTTACTATTTACCAAACAAAAGTCCTAAAATTTAGGAGAGCAACTTAAAATTACAAATTTATCCAATGTGATTTTTTTTAAAAGGTAAAAAAGGCGAACGATATTTCGCTAAGGACCTTCGTACTTTTAATATAGTATAGATAATAGTAACAAGACATCCATTATATGCTAAAGATCGTTATATTCTATCAACATTGTCACATAACAATCAAATTTTTGAGAAAGCATTCTATACGACTCAATGACCTTTGTTTTTTTTCAATATTTTCCTTTATTTCTTCTTTCTCTGTCAATCTTCTAACACGGTATTAGTTAGTATATGTAGTGGGAGCGCGATTCTCGGTATGTTACTAGTTTAGGAAGGGTACTTAAGTGGCATAGCTAATGATGATTGATAAGAAAGATATGTGGCAACTGAAATGACAGCTTTCACTACATTTACATATAGCCATATAGGTGAGTGGAGCTCTTAGGAAGACAAAATAAACATGAAAATGGACAATCATCACCGTTAGTAGGAAATGACAAATACAACTATATATTATATATATACTAGGTACAATGTCTTTGCATAAAAAGTGTGAAGAATATTTTGGCCTCTTGGGCAATATATACATGAGAGGAGCAGTGGAGGAAGGAATGAAGCTTTGCCATAGGATCGATCAGTATTTGGGGCAGAGATGGAGTATTTGTAATTAGAAAATTTATTAAATATATATAAATTTTTAATGATTTTGGCTCCGCCCTACAGATGTGATCGCCTAGTCATGTCCATAGGACAGATTCACTTTTCCAATCCTCCGACGGCGAGTAAAAGTATATTTGTTGACTTTAGCTTGAGTTACATGCGCCATATAATTAAGATTATTAAACTATATACTATATTTATGCTATATCCAAATTATTATTACGAGCATATATTATGCACAATGAAATTGACCGTCTGTTATAATTTGGACATCAAATATTAGTTCAGTATTTCAAATACCAAAATTTACGTATTTGTAAATGTTGGTTTGATCATAAGTTTTTTTAGACATTGTGCTTCAATCATAAGTTTCTTTAGACATTGTGCTTCAGTATTTGAAATACTACCAATTTAAGAAAAAAATATAATTAAATAAGAATGCTTACTCACAAATTTTTAAATTGCATGAATTTTTTATGAAGTTCATATTGAAACTTAAGTTAAATTTTTCAAATGCTATTTTTCATATTAATTTTAATCAAATATTGTTGAAACGTCAATTTAAATAAATTCTTCACTGATGAGAGTTATGATGAAGTTATAAGTACTCATTCATTATTAACCCGAAGTCACGAGTTTAAGAGTTTAAACCCTAAGTATGGGGTATCTTTATTAAAGAACAATTTATCCATACCCTAAAAACATTGAACTTCCGGATACGAATTTAAATTTAGTTGGGCTCCAATGCGTATATTGAAAAGGGAATCTTACAGAAATGTTCCAAATAAGTTCCAACTTACCAACCCCTAGCCATTAATCATACACTTACCAAAACTAGTAAAGCACATATAAAAATTAAAAACCTAAATAAATAAGCTTCTTTCTCTCCAAAAATCACACGCAAATATCTCCTTCTATATTTTTAAGCGTGATCAACAATATTAGATGCAAGACGGAAAGGAAATTTTATGGATGAGGTAGCAAACAAGGTGAAATACAAAAAATTATATATAGAAGATTCCAAAAATCTAAGCAAAAAAAGAACTTTTTCGATGAGTATGGTTGAAATTCATTGAAAATACATAAACGAGTCAATATATAAAATTTGAAGAAGATTGGAGGTGATTTGGACTGATTTGGTATCAAAATTTGTAGTTAAAATCGAGTTCAAAAACTTTTTCTGCAACACATGTATAACACATAGGAGTGTTCATAAAAACCCGAAAAAGTGAACCAAATCGACCAAAAAAACGATACTTTTTAGGTTTGGTTTGGTTTTGGTTTTGAATTTTAAAAATCGATCAAATTTGGTATGGTTTTAATAAAAATAAAACCGAAAAAAATCGAACCAAACCGACTATGAAAAAATCGAACCAAACCGACTATAAAAGTAGCTATTTAAATTTATTATTACACACACATACACCTGTACATATGTATATTTTTATATAAAGTTTCTAAAATTTTATAGTACATATTAATCGTTTATATTTTTAATCTAGTTTTTTGCTATTATAATAATCTAATTCTTTGCCTTTACATTCTAGTTTGGTTGATAGTTTTCTTTTGCTAAGTACATGAATTTATTTCATGTTAAAAATAATCGATTTTTAATTGAGTACCTAAATTATTCATCACTATTTGATTCAATTATCATCAATATATCTTGGTAAATAATAGATTTCTCAAAGAGCAATTGGTTTGATAGTGTTACGTTGAAAAGGTAGTCTCCAGAATATGTGCTTGATAGTGTATGTCTTATATTAAAAATCGATAAATAACCGAAAACCAAACCGACCAAAACCGAATCGATAAAAAACCGACTGAATTGGTTTGGTTTGGTTTGGTTCCAATATTTGTAGAACCGACTTACTTGGTTTGGTTTTTTTTGTTACACCCCACATTTTCGTATATGAAAGCACGCCATAAATAAATTGATGAGAGCTCGAAAATGAGATGTTACATCCCGTATTTTTTTTTGTACGCTAATATTTCGTCGTAAGTTAATCGACGTAAACTCAGGAACGAGATTATTTTGGGATTATAAGTATTATGCTATTCCAAACAAGTGATGAGAATATTCATGAAGGAGAGAGGGTAAGCAAATCGAAGAAAATAAAATTTCTCGAAGTTTGACAATTTGGGATAAAATACGGTCTGGGCTATAATACTTGTTATTTATGGATTAGTGTCATATAAGGTACCATATGGCCATGATAGTATGATGTATAAAGTGTATTAAAAAGGAGTAGTATTTTAAGTAATTTGATATAATTCTTAATTATATGGGTAATTGGTTAATTATCGGATAACGGGACGTTACCTAGTTAATTAATAAATTATGAGATAAGACTAAAACCCCTCCCAAAAAAACAACGTGGCAGAAAGGGGCTAACCAAACAAAATGACTAAGGGTCAAATTGACTTAGGTGGCTACCTAGGGTAACAAGACTTTAACGCGTAAAGTAAAGACATTCAAGTTTGGTTTTATCTTATACAAGTTTGGTTCATTTGGACATTAGCCATTCCTACAATATGAATATATGTCATTCTTACAATTAGAAACAATAGCCATGAATAAGCACTACAGAGCATTAACCATTCTTCAAGTTTTCAACAAAGACGTGAATTCTTGCAACCAAAAGAAATCCAACGAGAATTGTTAGCAACGTAAATTTTGCGATTCTAAAGGAGTACGGTATAATTTTTTCCCTTCTCCAAGTATGTTAAGGCTATTCCTTCTTTCTTTTTGGCATGATCAATATGATACAAACGAAACGAGCAAATGCATAATTTCCATAAATGACTCTATTCATAGAAATATTAGGGGTGTCTATATTCTTGATTCTCCATGTGAATTATTATTATATCTTCTTTTCATGGTTCTCAGAAAAATACGTATTTGATAAAATTTATCCGACATACATATTATTTTTATGACATTTCGAGAAAATCTTATTAACGTATTTTTTAAGGCATATTATTTTTATGACATTCCGAGAAAATATTATTAACGTATTTCTTATGCATTTCATGCATTTATATATATACATTGACCCATGACCAGATGGCGTTATATATACGTATATATGTATGTGTGTGTGTATATATATATAGGTGAAGATTTTATTAACGTACTTTTCATGCATTGCATTCATGTACATTGACCCATGACCAGATGAAGTTATATACGCATATATATATATATGTATATATATGTATATGGGATATGGGAAAGGTTATGGCGTTATATACGCACCACCACCTGATCAGTTGGTATACGTTGATGATTTGCCCACAGTGGCTGAAATGATATAATGGGATGCCCTCAGAGGCTTGTTGATGTTATGAACATATATACCTTATGCATGGTATGATATTTATACGCATATGCATGACATTATAAAAAATAAAATGACTCACAGAGCTATGCACACGTACATGTCGAGTCTTTTACTCCATGTTTCTCGCATGTCTATTATTTACTGATTTTCATTCCTTACATACTCGGTACATTATTTGTACTGGCATCCCTTTTGCCTGGGGACACTGCGTTTCATGCCCGCAGGTCTCGATAGACAGGTCGAGAGTCCTCCAAGTAGGCGATCAGCTCAGCAGAAGATATTGGTACACTCCATTTGCTCCGTAGTTGCTTGTTTGGTCAATATGATTTAGATGTGTATGGTTTGGTATGGCGGGACTCTGTCCCGACCTTTATTACATTTATGTACTCTTAGAGGCTTGTAGACATATGTCGTGTATGTGAAAGATTGTACGGCCTTGTCGGCCTATGTTTTGAGTTTATAAATGATGATGTTGGCCTATTAGGCCCGTATGTCATGTGTATATGATGATGTAATAAGAAAGATACATTACGTTGGTACTCGGTTGAGTAAGGTACTAGGTGCCCGTCGCGGCCCATCGGTTTGGGTCGTGACAAAAGTGGTATCAGAGCAGTTCTGTCCTAGGAAGTCTACAAGCCGTGTCTAGTAGAGTCTTGTTTATGGGTGTGTCGTGCACCACACTTATAAGCAAGAGACTACAGGGTATTTAGGACTATCACTCTTTCTTCTTACTCTAGGTCGTGTGGTAGAGCTCATTTATAAGAAATCAAACTCTTAGCTTCTATTTTATCCATAATATGACGATACCTCCAGTTGGTAAAAGATTGTATACGGATATGGAAGAGTTGAGTCAGAGGAACTCAATTTTTCATAATGCTTATGATGAGAAAATGTAAGGTCTTTAGTAAATCATGTGTGTACTAAAACGTGTAAGCCTCTTGATAAGGAGCCTTAAGGTAAGGATATTTATCCACCCCTATGGTGAAAGGCAATGAGAATTCAGAAGATAGTACAAGTATCAACAAGTAAATAAAGCAAGGTGAAGAAGGGTACGAGGCGCCCAGTTAATGAAGACTATCATTATTTACCATTCATGACGGGAGATATAAGCATTTTAAGTTACCTTCAATGGTAGTAGATGTATGTAAAACTGGCCACACCCATCTCATTTATGCCATATGGAAGCTAACAGAAGTAGTATAAGAGAAGGACGAATATCAAGGTCCGGCGGGGGTTAGAGTGACCCAAAAAGGGTGGATGGAATATTTAAGTTGGTTGACATTTCCGAAGGATAGTGCAAACGTGGTAATGGATCTCCTGGTGAGACACCTCAATGGTGCACACTAAAATAGTACAGCTAGATATGAGTACTATAAAGATAAGCACTGGAAGCCTGAAAAGCACTCTAGAATAGTAGTGTGGCTCCCGTCCCTAGTAGAGAAAGAATGTTAGGCAACCCGAAAAGCCAGTAGATGAAGCAAGGGGAGCTAAAAGCAAGAGAATGTCTTGTTGAAATTTTCAGAATAAGGTGATAGACAGAGATGTTAGCAGGGAAATAAGAAGAGAGTTAATAAAGCATTATGAGTAAGATGTCAACATGGATGACAACGATAGATCATAACAAAAAGGCAGTATTATAGAGTCAATAGTCAGGGAAAGGAAAATACGAGAGGCGACAGGCCTTGAGGCAATAAAAGAGTATAGGCCATAAAGTTATATCCTCACTTCGAAAAATAAGTTCGTGACTCCAACGCAATTACCGGAAGGAAAAGTTAGACCCCAGAATAATAGAAATTAGTATGGGCTAGTGAACAAGATAAATTAAACATGAATTAGGGACTGAGTGACTTGATAATAGTCAGCATCACGAGAATTTCATATTTGGGTTCCGACGATAATAGAATGGACAACAGAAGACGATTCATGAGAAATTCATAAAATGGTCATTTAGGAAGACGCTTCCCTAAAGCAAGCAATATGAGCAAAGTTAAGCTTAAGGGATTGTATGTGCCAGTTGCACTAAGTATCACCATTGCGAGTAAGGGAATTTTTTATCCTGGGTACAGAAGGATTACCGCAAGACGAGTAAGGGTCATTGATGTTGTGAAACGATGCCAAAGATGAAGAGGTAAAACATCTATAGGTAGATCCGCGTGGCTTCAGCTCTTAGCACTCCCCTAAAGGTGTGAATATGGAGTTACGTGGCATTAAGTCGGAATTAAGTAATTCTAGTAACTTTGGAATGGTAAAGGAAGAGTGCGACAAAAATAAAAAGGGGATGAGATTGCACATATTCAAATCCTACAGATGTGCTACGATTCCAGAATATTATGCAAGCACAACGTCAAGGAGAGGAAGTAAGGATTCCTGCCCGAGATGTTATTGATAAATAAGGAGCATGTGCGAGACATAAGTTAAGATAAAGGCAATGACCCAAGAAAGATTACGCGGAATATTGATATGAGAAGGGGCCAACGAGTAGTTAGTAGTTGATTCAGGAAGAGCCTAGTTATAGCTAAACATGGGGTTACAGACGAGGTAGCAGATCGTACAAGATGAACATAGTAAAACCCAATATAGGGAATTCAGTCTCGCCGACCTCGGAACCCTTGAGAAATATTCAGATAGAAGTTGGGGTAGTTAAAGGTGACGTATAAGTGTTACGAAAATAAAAGAAGATGCCACTAGAAACAGTCAAAATTTAAGTTCAAAAGCAACCCTACAAGCACACGAGCGTAAACTACGAATAATTATAGGAGAGAAAGGACATTAAGTATTCAGCATAATTAGCTCGCAGCTTTACTCTAGAGAATCCTCCCTAAATACTACAATGAAAGACTGGCTGAGAAAGTAAGGAAGAAGACCTAAGGAGGAAATGGTCTTATAACAACAGTCTCACAACAACATTGTATGCACTCCATAAGAGAATGGCACCTATTGTGGCTAATGAACGTGAAGTAAAATCAGAAGTGATATTCAAGATCATATGAGTTGTATGGAATTCCAATATGCATGCGCATGAAGATAAGCTAAGTATGCACGCAAAAAGGGGGTAGAAAGACCAGGAAAAGTAATTGCTTACGTTTGAAGAAAGCTGAGATGGAACAAAAAGAATTATTAGATTCATGATCCATAGTTAGTTATGTTATGAACGCACTTAAGAGTTTGGAAGTTTTTATACATGCAGCATATACAGCCGTAGAAGATTCTGGTATAAGTTAAAAGAAAGAATTGAGCCCAGGTCATAGATGAAGGATTGAATTATTAAAGGATTGTATCATGGACATTCCTCAGCGCTTATGAAAGGCTAAACGTAATAACTAATACCATGAGCCGCTGATCAAGAGATAGCTTAAGCCTACATAAAGACTGATCAGAAGAAGGAGGAAACTAAAGAGTTATATCAACAAAGTAATTCAAGAATCTGATTATTGGATCCACAAAATTATAGAAATCGTGATTGAGAGTATTACAGGATCACTCTTAATATCAGAGGTACTAGAGGGATAGTACAACAATCATATTCTATAACGGCCCTACGATAAAGCCGGTTAGAAAAGTACCAGCCTCATAAGAAGTCAGTACGAAACTCCCATCGGATTGTGTATGCACCAGAGGTGCAAGTATTATAATAGAGCTTCAAGCTATGGACGTGAATTATACCTATGGGGAAGGGAGGTCATGAAAGAGAGAGAAGATACGATGCGAGATTTTAAGGTAAGTAAGGTAAAAGTGAATAACGTACAAGATACTCAAATCCAGAAGGTCGTGAATAGTACATGCTTTGGATAGAAGGCTAGAAGCACTGGGATTCAATATCCAAGAACGATAGCAGCGTCGTCAATGGCGTACCTTCCAGCCTATGGTTTCTAAGTACCGAGAGATCTAGTCAAGAGAATAAAGAAAAGTTAGAGACGATGTGATGTCTTGCTTAATGTTCCAGAATAACATAAGGGAATCAATAGTGCAAGCAAGTTAAAGGAAGGTTGTGAATAATATAAATAGATACGTAGAGGTCGCAAGCTAAAGTATAGTAAAACGACAAGATTTTATGACAGGAGTAAGAATGAGAAAGGACGAGTAAGAAAGTGAAGAGAATGGGTCAGTTCTCGGGATTAAGCCCATGAAAACATGAGAGCCGATGGGTTCTCTAAGTTATAGAAGGCTCAGTATAGCCGAAATGAACTCAAAGGAGTCTAAAACTAGTAGCATTTAGAAGAGATGGAATGATGCCCTGGTAGTGAAATGAAAGTGTAATTGTGACAGATAAAAGATAACGGTTGGGCCTTCGACTGAATAATGATTTGAAGAAAGAAAAATAAAGGGGAGAATGAGAAAAGATTTCGCGAACGGCACGAGATCAGAATACCCTCATAAGGAGAATCACATCGAGATACTATGAAATACGATTACAGAAATCACTTCAAATATTCCTTGATGTAACGTAAGCCCTAGTAGCAAGGTTTTACGTAAGAAGTTTCAAGTTATCAGTGGTATATTGTAGATCAATATTGAGGTGAATCAATAATGGATGGACAAAAGTCACAAAGTACGAGATGAGATTAGACTGTCTTTCTTAAGATGAACAGTAATGAAGAAGCATTAAAGAACTTAGATTTATACATATGGGATAAACAATGGGAATAACCTGGAATTTGGTAGCAGGCCTCAGTAACGATAAATCGAAGTAAGTGTTATGGTATATTATGACCTACCTAGATGCAGTAAAGTCACACAGATGGATAATCGGGGCTACGAAACAAGATATAGCAATAGTAGTAAGTTCGACAAAGTATCGAGGGAAGGACTTCAGTATACCTATAAATGCCCAGAGGGACATCTTTAGTTCTGTACATGTTCACAAAGTGAGGCCTAGAGATTGGCTAAAAGCCGAAGGAAAGAGTCGCATAGGCGCATTTACAAGGTCAGAGTCGTACAAGCTGCATGATAGAAAGTAGCAACAGTTACGAGATTGGAAGGATTCCGACCACAAGTCATGGTGTGAGAAAGAGGCCTAAAGGGAGGGGATGCCATGGCCTTTGGATTTATTCACAGAACAGTTGCCTAGATGGCAAGGAGAGTAATAAAGTATTCAGAAGACATAGGCTATGAAACTGATCAGTGCACCAGTCAATATTCCAGGACGAATGTTTCAAAGGGGGGAATGATATTACACCCTACATTTTCGTATATGAAAGCACGCCATAAATAAATTGATGAGAGCTCGAAAATGAGATGTTACATCCCGTATTTTTTTTGTACGCTAATAATTCGTCGTAAGTTTATCGACGTAAGCTCAGGAACGAGATTATTTTGGGATTTTAAGAATTATGCTATTCCAAACAAGTGATGAGAATATTCATGAAGGAGAGAGGGTAAGCAAATTGAAGAAAATAAAATTCCTCGAAATTTGACAATTTGGGATAAAATATGGTTCGAGCTATAATACCCGATATTTATGGATTAGTGTCATACAAGGTACCATATGGCCATGATAGCATGATGTATAAAGTGTATTAAAAAGGAATAGTATTTTAAGTAATTTGAGATAATTTTTAATTATACGGATAATTGGTTAATTATCGGATAACGGAACGTTACCTAGTTAATTAATAAATTATGAGATAAGACTAAAAAACCCTCTCAAAAAAATAACGTGGCAGCAAGGGGCTAACCAAACAAAATGACTAAGGGTCAAATTGGCTTAGGTGGCTACCTAGGGTAACAAGACTTTAACGTGTAAAGTAAAGACATTCAAGTTTGGTTTTATCTTATACAAGTTTGGTTCATTTGGACATTAGCCATTCCTACAATATGAATATATGCCATTCTTACAATTAGAAACAATAGCCATGAATAAGCACTATAGAACATTAACCATTCTTCAAGTTTTCAACAAAGACGTGAATTCTTGCAACCAAAAGAAATCCAAGGAGAATTGTTAGCAACGTAAATTTTGCGATTCTCAACGTAAATTTTGCGATTCTAAAGGAGTACGGTATAATTTTTTCCCTTCTCCAAGTATGTTAAGGCTATTCCTTCTTTCTTTTTGGCATGATCAATATGATACAAACGAAACGAGCAAATGCATAATTTCCATAAATGACTCTATTCATAGAAATATTAGGGGTGTCTATATTCTTGATTCTCCATGTGAATTATTATTATATCTTCTTTTCATGGTTCTCAGAAAAATACGTATTTGATAAAATTTATCCGACATACATATTATTTTTATGACATTTCGAGAAAATCTTATTAACGTATTTTTTAAGGCATATTATTTTTATGACATTCCGAGAAAATATTATTAACGTATTTCTTATGCATTTCATGCATTTATACATATACATTGACCCATGACCAGATGGCGTTATATATGCGTATATATGTATATTATATGTATATGAAATATGGAAAAAGGTTATGGCGTTATATATATATGGGATATGAAAAAAGGTTACGGCATTATATACACACCACCACCGGATCAGTTGGTATACGTTGATGATTTGTCCACAGTGGCTGAAATGATATGATGAGATGCCCTCAGAGGCTTGATGATACTATGAACGCATATACCTATGCATGGTATGATATTTATACGCATATGCATGACATTATAAAAAAATTGAAATGACTCATAAAGCTATGCACACGTACATGTCGAGTCTTTTACTCCATGTTTCTCGCATGTCTATTATTTACTGATTTTCATTCCTTACATATTCGGTACATTATTTGTACTGACGTCCCTTTTGCTTGGGGACGTTGTGTTTCATGCCCGCAGATCTCGATAAACAGGTTGAGAGTCCTCCAAGTAGGCGATCTGCTTAGCAGAAGATATTGGTGCACTCCATTTGCTCCGGAGTTGCTTGTTTGGTCAGTATGATTTAGATGTGTATGGTTTGGTATGGCGGGGCTCTGTCCCGACCTTTATGACAATTATGTACTCTTAGAGGCTTGTAGACATATGTCGTGTACGTGAAAGATTGTACGGCCTTGTCGGCTTATGTTTTGAGTTTATAAATGATGATGTTGGCCTATTAGGCCCGTATGTCACGTGTATATGATGATAGTAAAGAAAGATATGTTACTGTGGTACTCGGTTGAGTAAGGTACCGGGTGTCCGTCGCGGCTCATCGGTTTGGGTCGTGACATTCTTTTTGGGGAAAAGCCGATCCAAACCAAATCATGAACACACCTAATCACACATGTATCTTACACACAGGTATACATGGATATACATGTGATACACATATTTTTTTTTCATGTTCATCTTCTCCATTGAATTTTCAATTCAAACCATCTCAAAATTCTACCAAATCATTCTAAAAATGAGATTCAAGCTTGTTAAGATGTACCCGATCTATTCATAAAATTTGACTAATTTTTATAATAAGTTACGGAGTTTCCCAATTGAAAATCGGGTGACGAAACAAAAAAATTAAATCCGTGGTTAGGACAAACCCAGAGCGAGGCGAGCGTGGGAATTGGGAAGGAGGTGCAGAGGCATCTCAAACTGTTAACTTATAGTTCACGGGGAAAGAGAGTAGACAGAAACACTCTTCATTGATCATACGTGCTGCGGGACCCACATTACCCATTGTTGTTGTCACTCTCACAGGTCACAACAACAAACCCACCCCCTGGCATTTTGGACCCCCCTTTCTCTCATTTTACTATTTTAACCCTTCACTCTTTGTTTTATGATTAAATTAAATTTAAATAATGTTTTATCATCTAGTGGACGGTGAACACATCTATATATTGTGGTATTTATCAAATTAAAACATGGTCTATAAGTTGGGAAGAAGAGTAATTAGAAAGTTGTTGAAATTGCATGAATTTTTTAGCCCTTTCCTGCCTAGAGAGATTATGACGAGCTAATTTACTTGTGATATCGAAATTATTCATTTATCTACTTTGAGTAAATTAAGTTTGTGCCTTTTATTTTTCCAATACATATGTGTGTATAGACTTATAGTTGAATTATACACTTAACAATAAATTTTGATTAGATTAGCAAGTTATATATTACTTCAATTGCAATTAATTTGCTCATTTAAAAGGAAAATGTGATCTTTTCAATTACTATATATTAACATGCTTAATGCTTCTGCCACTTGTATTGATAGTTAGAGTAATAAACCTCTCATATTTTCACAGCTTGCGAGAGACATATTCGAACTATGGTGATTTAATTATAATTTTATCCAAATTGTATAAGCTTTTATAAAACCGTAAGAAATAATTGAATTTGTGCTTTAGATTAATTTATTACGTTAATTACTTTGGTCAATTTAAGAAAATAAATTATCATTGAGCAATAGATATTAATTTAACTTTATTTTTTTCCTTTTCAAACGTTTAGCTTTTTTCATATTTAGAAAACAATACACGAAAGCATAGTGAAAGGGATGGATCATGTTCACCGCTTATGAGATCAATGTAGTTCTAAATAAAATTATTGAATAGTTTCACTCGTAGGAACAACAACATTCCAACTCAACTTCTAGCCATAACAATTTATAGGATGTTATGTATTCATATCTACAGATTAATTAGCAATCAACGCTAACATGTATATACTTGTTTACCCTAAAAAGTGGATAACAATTAAATTTATATGTGTTTTAAGGATATGCGGATTAATTCAATACAAATGATAAATTGCGTTGGATTAAACAGATAAAAGACGTAATAAACTATCAAACCAATAAGGAGAGTGATCGCGGACTCAGTAACGTCTTAATGAAATGCCTGCCTTCGATCCCGGGCTCACACTAATGAATAACTGATGAACAAAAGTAAGAACTTTGAATATATAGAAAATAAGAGTATATTGCCTTGATATGCGTGTTACAATGTGTCGTTATGAATAATAATCTTTCCCTTTTATATAGTATGGGAGTTTTACCCTAAGTACAATTCTAAAAAAGGAAAAATCTTCCGTTTCGCCGATCACCGATACGAGTCGAAATTCGTGTCGTGATATTCGGTTAGGCACGAACATCACGACCCTTTGTTAGTCATGCGCAGCTATTTGGTAATGTTCTCCGAAGTCTTCAATTTTCAGGTCGGCCCTCAAGGATATGGCCCTGATATCCCCGAGGGTAGGTGCCTTGCCCGAGCCCTAATACGAGGGGTTGTTCGTTCTGACTCTGATACAATACGATCATGTTCCTGTTCCGATTGGCTCACCGGGAAGACAAGTCATACAACGGGCTCGGTTTTACCCGTATACAATACTTATCCTATTTCATGCGCATAATGTTTTCTATGTTAATGAAAATATAACTTTACAATTTTGAATTCAACTCTTCTTGAACACTTCTTTTGATACAATTTAAAGTAAAAAAATAATTGCAAGTTTTGTTGACTTTTCTTTATTACTATTCTGTCTTTGGTCTTTTTCTTAATTAGAAGTGAATGAAATCCATCCGACCTCATAGTAGGGATTTACCAAATCTGAATACTTGATGTGCGTCATACATGTATGATTTACGTATACGATATATCCTTGTTAGTGTCCATTCATCTCACAAGAGTTTTTCTTACTTCTTATGTTATAGATTTTTATAATATAGTATTCAAAATAAATTCGTAATCTCAAGAAAATATACAAATCAAAAAGAAAAAAAAAATTCTCTTATTAGTGGATTTCATAATAAGATTCCTCATATATAACAACTATCTAAACTCATAAAAAATAAGACCATCCAGCCAAAACATAATAAAAAATTTAAGGGGTTTCAAGTATTACAACCATTAAATATATTAACAATTCAAGGGGTGTACACTAATAAATACTACTTGTTTAGACAAGTAATAATTCAGTTATTTATTTAATATATACATGTAACAATGTGAATATACATTACTAATATTATAATAATTTTTTAACATATTATTTACTATATTTATTGTTATTTTAAAGATGCTGATAATTATATGTTATTAATTATTATTTATTTATGGTATAAAAGTATACTATTAATGTACATAAGTTAAACTCCTCATGTTCAACATATATATTTATAGACGTACCTCATATTTAAGAAATTTGACATTGTAAATTAACTTTCCTAGTACACCTCTCACACCATCTCCACTCCAGCATCTCGTCGACCCCCTTTTCTCCATTCTCGAGAAAAAAGAAAAAAGAAAACCCAAACCCACTCTTTTACTTTCGACTCTCTTTCTCCTTCTCATTCGCCCTTCTTTCTTCGGACAACAAGTACAAAACTCCTCTAATCCCATCTTCCAATTTTGGCCCTTTCTGCCCCTCTCCCAATTTACGTTACAAAAACACACTGTTTTCTTCTTCGATTCCCAAAATCCAGTCGGTGGTCTAAAACCCCATCACCCCCATTTTTTTCTCATATAAAACACACACACACACACACACACACACACACGCATATAATGCTTGTTGATGTCTTTGAAAAATTTCACTCCAAACAAATTTATTTGTACCTGTTCTTCAAAAAATGGATGTGAATAGCAGGGCTTTGCCGTTTCACATCGATCTTAACGAAGCTCCTCTTCCTTCACCTAGGGAAACCGAAAGAGGCCCCTTCTTGGAATATCCTGAACCGGCCCGGGTCAAGAAGGAATCGGTTGAACCGGGTCAAAGAAATGTTGTTCGGGTTTGTTCTTCATGTGAGTTGGGTTCTAGTCGTAGAAGTAGTAGGGACGACCACCAAGAGGAGGAGTGGAAATGCTTTAAGTGTTTGCTAGGTAACAGCAGCGGCGGCGGTGGAGAAAGAGTGAGAGATGGCGGCGGCAGTAGAGGAGGAGGTGGCAGCGGAGTGGGGCTGTTGGATATTAATGCTTCGCCTCCGCGGGAACCGGAGGGGGAACGGGAACGTGTGTTTGTGGACTTAAATGAAGATTTGGTTGTTGCAGGACGAGAAGTGGAGGAGCAAAACCATGGGGCCAAGTATGAATTTTACTTCTTTATTTATCCTTTCTTTTCCGTTTAAAAACGCAAATTACGGGTTTATTTTAGCAATGCATGTTGTATATATACATGAAAGGTTCAAACTTTGTGATTTTGACTTGTGTATCTTGATGTTAGACTGTGATTTTTCTTGTATTTGATTGATACGTTCTTTAGTTCTAAATCTTTGTTAGGTTTCTTAATAGAATAATTGCATACTGTGTGGTGCATTGATAAATAGTGGAGTATTCTTCTTTTTTAAACGATGGTGGTGTTCGGGCCAGCTTGTGTGCACCTCGCCTATTCTATCTGGGGAGAAATCACTTATGGGATTTGATAGTGCAGGAGTAGTCTTTGGACATCCATTCTACGAGCTTCTAAAGGAATTCACTGAAACTGAAATTTGTAATTGAAGTGTGGATCGACGGTTCAATGACTTGAAAGTCTTTACTTTCTGTTGATTCTTCTATATTTTTAACTGGAATTTTAGAAAGTATGAACAAGGCAAAGATTTATATTAAGATCTAATGACCACATTAGAATTCAAACTCTTTTTGGTTCCAAAAGTTAAGTTCTTGTAGCTTTCTTAGCTAGGTTTTCATTGGTTTGTCTTATGAGTCTTATAGAAACAGGGAATAAGATTCCTCTTGATGATTCCCTGTCGATGTCCCTACTATATGTTTTTTTTTGTTGATAAAAAGTCCCTACCATATGTAAATTGTCATATGTTTTAATTATTCGAGGGTGTCACCTTGACCAAAAAACATGAAGAGGGAAACCAATTACTTGACTGCCAATGTATTGACTTCTTCCGTACTAAATGCAAGATATATGCCTATCGGAGCTTTGATATCAGACCAATTCACTGTGCCTTCAACTTAAGTTAGAAGATCCCTGATGGTGCCTCACATTTTTTAGACACCATCGTAGTCCCTTCGTCCTATTTTGTATAGTGTTATTTGACTGAATTAGGAGTTTAAGATGTTAATTTGGCTTAATATTATATATTAGTGGTAGCGGAGTAAAATATGAAAGCATTGTTGGAAAGTTGGTTTGATAAAGTAAAAATTATATCTAAGTTTTAAATTTCAGTATTTACATGAATCTGAATTGTTGATAATTATGGAACTTTTATAGAGTGATATTATTAATAGAATGGTGCAAATGTTTTGGGACGTCTAGAATGGAGCCGTGGAAATTTGGATATTTAGTCCCAAAATGTATTTTTTCTTTTCTCTCTCGCTTCCTAACTATTTAAGGGTCTCCCTACCTACATGTATGAGGTATCTTTCAGGTACTTGCAAAGGTAGTCAGAAAGCTAGATAAAAACAAGAGAAATTTCTTTTGGATGACAATGTTATTAAATGTCATCGCCTCATGATGCAAAGCGAGGGGTTATCGCTGTATTGGGGAAGCCATGCGCTTTAGAAATGTGTGCGCTTCAAACAACGTGGTGCAAAGTGATCCTGACATGAATCCTTATGAAAAAAGTGATCATGTCGTGAAGCAGTCTAGTCCTTGATTCTCAACTTTGAGGAGTTGGGATTAACATCAATGCTATTTTATATTAGATGCTAACCAGAGTTATTTTAGTTGCACTTTTATCATTATATTGCTAAATTCATGTGTTTGGTAGTTTTTAATTTTCCGTAGCTTGTGTATTTCACTTTAACGAAACGTGCGCTTCGTTTCTCACTTTTCGCTTTCAGCTTGATAGACCTTGTCTCTTCTTTGCGTTAAACTTTTAAAATCAATTGTTGGATGGTAATAACGAAAGAAATCATACCACTTGGAAGAATGAGATATAGTAGTGTTAAGCACGAAGGACGATGAGGAACGTGGAACTTCTTTTTGGGATAAGTAATCGAGGATTTCAAACTTGACCCCGAAAGCTTGCTTATTAAATGGTTATGGAGGTACAACAGAGAGGAAGAGATGATTTGTGAAGAAGTTAATTAATTAAAGTATGGTGAATAAGTCCTTGTTGTACCAGAAAGTTAATACTTCCTATTTACCCTTAATGGCATGCTTTTATAGCCACAAAAATCTCATGGTCTGTTTTACACCACGAGTTCCAAACATCTTTCTCTGTGCTAACTTCTAAGTCAAAACCGTCCATAAAATGCGACAGAGGGAGTAGCTCACATGGGGTAGGGATCAGGGAACGTATTAGAAATATATGACATGTATTTTTTCATTATCGTGCATTTTGATGTTGTGGATGGAAGGACAGTTAAGTTGGTGGCATAATTCCTGGCTAGGCCATACCTCCTACAGAGCAAGTTATTAGGTTTACTTTGAACATCATGGAGGCGACCACTGCTCAGTGTAGTTCAGAAATGGGTGGGACTGGGTGGGACTAATATTTTAGAAGGAATTGATTGTTTGTTTGACTGGGAAATTGAGATGCTGGCCTCTTTGAATTCAGAAGTTAGTTCAGGTGGATTTTGTCGATGAATCATTGTCATAGATCGCACATTGTACTGGCGGATTCTCAGTGCAGTCATGCTATAGAAAATCTAGATTGGGGAACCGGCGATGTCCGACAATGGCCTTAGAAAATGATTTGGTGAGCCAAAGCTTGAGAAGGTTGCATGTTTTTGTTGGGTGTTGGCTCTTATGCATGTCTTACTCAAAACAATGCAGAAAAGGTGAATGTAGATGTAGATCTGTAGAAGATGCTTTTTCTGTGCAGAAGAAATTGAGAAAAATAGCAAGCACCTTTTTTTGCATTGTCCTAGACAATTGTGGAACAATATCAAATATGTTTTGGGCTGCGATGGGTAATGCGCCAATGACTATGCAGGAATATTTTTGCTGCCTGTATAGGATGTAGAAAATAACTGAGGAAATTATGAGAACAGTCCCTGGTTCTGTGTGCTAGCTGGCATGGATGGGAGGAACCATAGAGAGTTGTTGCATGTAAGCAATAGACCATGAAGGTCAAGATATAAGATTTCATATATTGTCAAAGGGAAGAAAGAACATGAGATCTATATTTTGTTCCAAGTATAGATTAGTAATTTAGCAACTAACCATGAAGGTCAAGGTAGAAGATTTTACACATTGTCTAAGGGAAAAAACCTATTAGATCTATATTATGTTTCAAGTATGGATTAGTAGTTTAGCATCTGGGGTGCAACATAGTGATCTATGATGTTGGAATGAAGACTACGGAAGACCAGGGTTCAAAACTAAAACTAACATGATTTCCCCCCCATTGTCTAAGGATTAAAGGGTAGGGTTACTTGATTCCTACACGGGCTGTACTTGTGGGAGGATGTCGGTACCCGGTTGAATAGTCGTGGTGGCATAGGCTGGCCCAAACCTCACAGTGGTTAAAAAAGTATGGTTAGTAGTTTAATCTATTCGTTGACTACTTATCCAAGATAAATTTAGTCTATGTGTTCTCTATTTATAAGAGGTAAATATATTTGTATCTATCACCCCAAAAAGATGAAAAATGAAAAAAGAAAAGAAAAGAAAAGAGGTCTCCTATTTGTCACATGAAAATTATTATTTGTTAGCTTTTGGTTCAACTCATATTGATCAAAATAAAAATGATTCATTAGTTTGGACAGCCAGCAAAGAACACGATTCATTAGTTTGGACAGCCAGCAAAGCTAGGAAATTCTTAGCCAATAATTATTACAACCTGTTAATGAAGAGAACAAATCATTAGGAAACAGATTGGCCTTGGAAAGTGATTTGGAGAAACAAAGCTGCTATTAAAGTTGCATATTTTGGATGGACTGCTGCTTGAGAAGCTTGCCTCAAACGCAGTCTTCAGAGGAGATGTTTTTCACTGTGTAATAGGTGCTATCTGTGTGAGGAAGAGATGGAGACTGTGAACCACCTTCTATTGCACTGCAGTTTTGCTAGACAGTGTTGGGAATTATTCTTCCGTATATGTGGGATCTCATAGATCATGCCTCAAAGTGTTAAGGCTTTATTGTAGTGTTAGCAACAGCAAAGAACACAAAGCATTGAAGCAGATTTAGAGAACCATTCCCTTGTGTATCTTCTGGACTATCTGGCTAGACAGGAATAGAGCTTGTTTTGATGGGCAGAGAGATTAGATTGTTAGAGTTAAAAGAAAATGCTTGCATAATTTGTTTCTTTGGTGTAGTAGTCTAATTGATAATATTGATCACTACCTGGACTTTCTGGAGCAGTTAGAAAAATGTTGTAACTAACTGCATGGATATTCCCAGTGGTGTTTTGTTACTTTTTGGTACCATCTTGGTACTAAAATAATGAACCTTTACCTTATCAAAAAAGAAGTTATTTGTTAGCTTTTGGTAGCATCTCAAAATATTCTTATTTGGATAAATATGGAGTGGCTCATCTCGGATGACTTTTTTTGTTTACTTCTAGGACCTATCCTTGACCATGTTTGCTTTGGTACTTTAGTGAAGGTGATTCTGGTCGTTCTTCTTCTGGATAGGTGATTCTGGTAGTTCTTCTTATGGACAGGTTTTCTTTGTCCATTCTTGTTGCTGCTTCGAGCAAGAAGGTCATGCCTTCAATGGAGAAAAACGACCTTAACTGCGTCTTTGAGCTTTATCTTTGATCATATATTGATGATCTGGATATCTTTATTAGCCTTCAGGACTATACAAAGTTGTTGGGTTGTCTAGATACCTTCCGTTCACTTGGTAGTAATTTGAATTATCTCAATTTCACTCAATGGGAATCTCCATCTTCCATTTACATGAAAATTCCTACTGTATCTTCTCCTCTTATTCCTATTCCTTTTTTGTTAATTAACTTTATTTGGTCGAGAATTAAAAATCTAAGATGATGGATGATATTGTCCCTTTTTCATTGATGTCTGAAAAATCATATGGATAATATTTTAGCTTCGGATTGTTGATCATTTGATCCATTTGCAACTAGTTATTTTTATCTTCAGCCATGAAAGCCAAAATGTAAGTAAGCTTCGCAAGTAATTAAGCTTGGATTCAGGAAAAGCATCTTTTATTTAAAGATTCTGGCCATGCGTACACACTAACCTCCCCAGACCCACACGTATGGGATTAAGCTGGGTTTTTTGTTGTTGTATTCTGGACATGGTAGCACAAAAGTTCCATTCCCTTATTTACTAGAGAGAATTCCATTTGCTTAGGCTTAGTTACATTTCTTCTTTGGAGGAGATTGTTTTGGATGGGCGCTCTTTTTCTCATCCATGAATTTGTCCACTAAGCAAGTTATTTATTAGAAGTATCGTAGGTGCCTTGGGAACTGGAAAAAGATAAAAGGAGAGAAATGAGAATAGCTGGTTTCTTTATTTCCCATGTGAAACTACTACATTTGCGTCCGGTGTAAACCAATTGCCCATTGTTTCTGGAGTGGTTCAACTACACACCTTTTCTGCACATATGGTTTATCTCAAAGAGGTTGTATTTTTTCGGTTTATTGGTATTGGAATGCTGGAAACATCTTTCACTGGAAGTGGTCCGATAATATTATATGCCACTACATAGCTTGGTTCTCTTTGCGCGCACAATTCAGCTATGGAATAATTTCGTGAGGAGAAACTTCGAGAAGAGAAATGAAGTTTATAATCTACCTCTGCGCCTGCTTAATTGATCTTATCACTAGTTAAATAGGGTTAAATCATCCAAAATTTGAATCACTAGTAGACCATCAACACAGAGACACAATATATTCTACGGATCTTTTATCAGTACATGGACAATTATATAGTTTAACGGGCTTTCCAGCTTTGATCGTTGCAGAGAGTGTTGCAAAGGTGAAGTTACTGCCCTTCATTTTCAAACAAAAAGGTGAAGTTACTGCCCTAGGCTGAGGATCCAGGAAATGCAAATTTTGGATGCGCATATTGATTATGGCTGGCTGATGAGAATCAACTGGCATATTGATTATGGCTGGCTGATGAGAATCAACTGGTTTAGGGTTGAGTTGAATAGGTTCATAATAGGGATGCAAATTAAAAGGAAATAAGCTACTTCAATTTTCTTTTAAGATAGGTTAGCAACATGTATATACTCCCTACATTCTTAACATCCATTCCTTTTTTGTGCTGTCCAAAATTTTGTCCACCTTTTAAAAGATAAAACTTTTCTTTTGACACTCATCAATGCTTGCTCGAAACTCATGGAAAAAATGGTATCTCCTTTTATACTATAGGACATGCATGTATCAAAAGTATCTTTGTCTCCACTTTTAATTCATTTCTATTTAAATCTAATAAATGATGTTATTACCTAACGCCGAGATTAAGGGAATAGCAAATTGGATCGATTTGAACATATAAATGTCTTGATTTTATGAAGGGGCTGCAATATTTTCTCTTCCTAATTCTGTTTTTCTTATAGGTCACAGAAATACATTAATGAGACACCATCGTGGTGTCCAGCCCATTTACTAAGTTATACAATGGGGTTGCAAAAGAAAGGCAGCGCCTTGCCGCCTTTTTTTTTTTTTTTCCCTAAGAAAAAGAATTCTTTCTTTCCCATCTCCTTTGCAAAATAGCAATGAACTTACTCTGACTAATATAGACGAGGGAGCAATCATGCATTTGAGCATCTTGCAAATCATAATGCAGATCTTATAGATTTATCTACTTATTCTGCTTGACATAACATTTAGTTGTGAAATAACTGTGTTAGCTTATTTCTTTAAATCTAGTGTTCTGTAAAATGAAAGTTATGCTTACAAATCCTTTAGCAGTAATTTATTTTAATCTCAATGTGTTCGGTATAATACGGCTATATATGTAATATTCCTTGACGGTTTTCAACAAGGTTTGAGGGTGTTATTCTTTCGTTATGATTGTGTACAAGCTGTTATACAGAAATTTGACTCATTCTGCTGTTGTCTTCTTTGCTATTTTGCCATAAATCATATTAACTCTTGCTGTATAAGGTATTCTATTTATTGTCATTGTGCAATGCTAATGATTGAACCATGCGAACTTTATTGTTGGTGGTTCAAATTCTTAAGGCAAAGTCACATTTCACCTAGGACAGATTGGACTCTGCTACAACCCTTTCAAAGACAACTTTGCTTATGAAAAATTGTTGATCAAAAAGAATTTGCTCATGAAAGAATGGATATAAAACATTTGTGTAGCCGATTAAGAAAAAGATATAAAACATTTCAGTAACATGAGACATAGAATCTGAGACTCATGCTCTATGCCATACTTATCAAGAAAACGAGCAAGCTGTGTTTCCAGGTTTGGTATTTTAAATCGTTGTCTTACCTTCTTTTTCTGGGGGTGGGGGGTTGGAATTTTTACAGACTTCAATATTTATCATTTTATCTATGTTTCAAAAATACGAAGTTGATGTCTAATATTTACTAAGTTATTCTGTTCTTTCTTTTCCTTTGCCTCGAAGGGTTAAAGGGCACCAGAATGAATCTATATACTTGAGCTTTATTTATTTCCATGTGTTCCTTTCGAGAGAAAAGTGAGCTCTAATGTTGAATGAGGACTAGGCGTATCCATGTGGCAATGAGGACAAAAGCATGCTTTTATCAGTGAATCTGTCCTATATAAAGTACATGGAGTTTTTACTTGTTTTGCTTGCTTGTTGGCTTAAGGCAATTGGCACATAAAAGTGCCTCTACTGAAACACGAGTAAAAGGAATTAACATTTTATTTCCTTTTTGAAGAAGAAAATTACTTGTATTGCTTGATTCCTTACACTTTCTTCCATTAAAAGCGGAACACAGACTTAGAAGTCCTATTAATTGGTAACTTACATTTATCAAAAACAGAAAAGGAAAAAAGAAAAAGAATAGTATATGGTAATAGTATATCTTACTATAAATGATATCGTTCTTGAAGGCTTTTCCTTAAATTTCTAACAGACAAGGTGCACAGTTGTGCTTTGGTTTAAGAAATTGTAGCTTAATCTGTTATACGTGGGTTGCTTAACTTATGCAGTTCCATATCTTTTAATTTCTTTCCATTTTTTGATAATCGAGAGTTCCCCGAGGACAAGTGGTGCACGTTTCGAAACTCGGTGCATAATGAGCCTGCCTTCTACTTCTCCACTTATATACTGGGCTTTTGTCTGCAACTCGGTTTGAACCCATAACGAGTGCCTAATCAACGCATCACTCGCTATGATCTTACCATAATGTCGCACCTAAGATTTGAACCTGGGACCCAGAGCAATTTTATAACTATTTTGTTTGTGCATACTGTAGGGTAAGCAAGCAGTAGATGCTATACCTTCTCTTGTACTCTTTTCTTTTATCTCCTCAATAGATTCTTTTGTCTTGCCTAGAGCTCATTGACATTCTCTCCCCTAGCATTTTTCTATTTGGTTGATTGAGTTACATTTGTGGAGAGCGATATCGTTCTATAGCTCCTTTAGTTATGTGTATAATCCCGTATGCAAGGTTTTTCCCTTTTTGTAAAATGGTAAGTTAATATACTTTTCAAATAAGCTTTTTGTGGCTGATTGCAAAAAACCTGTACTTTTCTTCAAAATTTAGTTCTTTAGGTAGTGAAAATTGTAATCTCTTCTTATTCTTACATGTGATTGAGTGGGTCATTACTACTTGGCTTTGAAATTGTTCGATGCTTTTAATTTTGATATGTATTTCTATGACCTTCAGATCAGAAACCTTTACGAAGTTATACCTTATATAGGTTGTACCTAAAGGTGTGGCTTAGGCGTCAATCAAGTGGGTTAAAACCATGAGACATCAGGGGTTTAAAGAGTCAAAAGTGCTGGGCAATTTCTTGCCATCTGCCTAAGCCCTAAGCATACTAGCTCGGACACCACTGTTATAAAACAAAGTTATACCTTATATAGGTAGTGGTGGAGTTGGTGAAAGTACGAGTCAATGACCAATATGCTTGCAGATTGATCTAGACTCATCCTTTGTACATGCACATAATGCACCTTTCTTCCATATGCATACCACCTTTATTATCATGTTTAATTGAAATTCTTTCTATTTGTTGGAGAGTAACTCTTTGTTATGGTATCAATTGAATTCCTTCTTCTGCTTTTGGATGTGCGAAAATAGTATTTACTTCCATTTGCTTATAGATGTAAAGTTTTTGTCAGATATTCTTTTTGGATGGTTTCAGTAACTTTGGAGAATTACTAAATGTGAGATTGATCTAATTAAAAGAACATGGAACAAAATAAAGGTTCCTCAGTATGTTATTGTACAATAATCCACGTCATTAACATTTCCCAGATTTGCTGTATGGAGGCACAAGCAGGTCCATTCTTTTATTCTTACTACCAAGAGGTTCAGCTGTGTTTTAGAGAATATTGATTTTTTCTGCACGGATATTTTTGGCAAACCATGAAGAAGTAAATGTCTTCCTTGACGCTACTCCTTCTGTCTTCTTTTTTTATTTATCATGTAAATGTACTCCTGTCTTCTTTCTCCAACTTTAATGACTTGGCTGCATAAAGTAACATTTAAATTCTGTTTGCATTAGTCTTCCTATCTTAAATCTAGTTGGATTGGTAATGTATTTGGATATTTAAGTGCGATTTTCTTTCATAATATCGAAATGCGGTAGAGCAGGTTTATCTAATGCTTTGAATTCAATTTTTTTTTCCTGGGCGTGCTGCTTTAGGAGTAACTGGGACATTTTAATTGATATTATGAATATTGTTGGTGTTCACAGAGTTCAAGCTATGAAAAGTTCCTTTTCTACTGGCCATTCCTTCAATGCCCCAACAAGCTCTTTTTTGGTATATAGGGAGAATGTATTTAATTTTCAGAAGACTTCTCTTACAGGGGATATTCATAAGTCACAAATAGAGGACGCAGTACTCCATAGACCTCATTCTGACCAAATAAACCTAAGCATGACTGATCCAGTATTGATGTATGATTCAAGGTATCGGGCATGTCATTTTACTGCAAAGAACTGTGTTCCCCAAAGTGCGAGTCAAGTTTATCTTCAAGGCCTTAGAGAATATATTGCTGGGATGGGAGGTTCTTTAGGTGATGGTTGGCATGTGGAGTTTAAGTATTGCGACAAAAGATGCAAGACATATGCAGTATATGTTGGACCAGACGGAAGTCCCTTTGAGTTGCTTGATGATGTTGCTCGACATTTGGGGTTGGATCACTCCATGGAGGTTGAGAATGGAGGTAATGGATTTACTTTTGTTCATGAGGGATTATCAAATATCCCAAGGAGTAAAGAAGCTTCAGGTTCTGCTAAAGCTCGCAAGAGTGGACAGAGTCGAAGTTCTCCTGGGAGCAGCTTCTTCCGTAATGGTAGCTCTATCTTCAAGTGTATATATCCAAGTGTATGTTCATCCTATTACTTATTTGGTTTATACTGCCCTGCTAGTTTTTGTAATTCTAATCTCCTTATTGTTGGAAGAATCAGTTAGTTTGTTCTGTCTTAAGTACTTGGCAGTCTTACTGACTAACATTTGACTGTTCTTTCAGGATGTCTTTCCAGTTCAGTTTCAGGACTTCTTTCTTATTTCAGCTGGAAATATTGACCCCCGACCATCATATCACAGCACTAGCGAGATATGGCCTGTGGGTTACATATCTAGCTGGCACGATAGAATTACAGGATCTTTTTTTGTTTGTGAGGTTGCAGATGGAGGTGATCCTGGCCCAGTTTTCAAGGTCAGGAGGTACCCATGCACCCTGCAGTCTATCCCAATTGGTTCGACGGTCCTTTTAACATCTAAAGGGGATTCACATATTGGTGAAGATAATGTGGAAAATTGTAATTCAGCAACTTCTAGGCTTGTTGATGAGGAGAGTATTTCTATCCAGGTGATGCTGGAAGAATGCAGCCCACCAGATCTGAATAATGACACTCATGCTGCTGAGAATCTGCAGAGGGTGAATTCATTACCTGGAAACTTCGGAAATATATGTCCTGGTATTATTGGTCAAGGGGATAGTGTAGGGGAATTTCTTGTGGAAGGGAGATCATCATCATCTGTGTGGGAAATGGTTTCCCAGACTCTTCTGCATGCATACATTGATGCTTATAAGCAAAAAGGTGTAATTCAATTCTGCTGTAGTCATGATGTATATAAAATGGATGAAAAAGAGCCGAGTGAAATTGGTTCATTATCCAAGTTCTCTTACTTAGGTGGTCCCTTCAATTTCCCAAGACTAGCGCAGAGCAACTTTGAGTTTAAAATTGCTTGTGAGATGTTGATGAAGTGGTTAGAGCAAGACAGATTTGGACTAGAGGCAGACTTTGTGCAAGAAATTATTGAACAGCTTCCTGGTGTGTGTTCTTGCTCAAATTATAGAATTGTTACTAAAAGAAAGCACAACACAACTCTGCAGACAGTCGGAAGTGGGTTCCTGCAGGCTAAAAGAAAGAATCACATGCAGGATGAGACGGAAGCTGTTGAATCTTTCAGAATTTCTGGAACACGCAAAAAGCATCTGGAAGACTCTGACATCAGAGGTCCCTGTCCTTCAGGAAAGCCATTTAGCGCAAAGATTCCAAATTTTTTGATAGGTGACGCGCTCCAGGTATTTTGAGACTTTCGAGTTTGTTGTCTACAAAGGAATTGGATATTCCATATACTTACTATCTTTTTATTGTTTTTTCAAAATCAAATGTGTTTAGGTTTGGGAATTCTTGTTGAGGTTTTCAGAGGTCTTGGGGCTGGAAGCTCCATTTTCATTTGAAGAAATTGAGGAGGAATTAGTTAGTCCATGGATAGACAAAACAAGTTCAATGGAAATGCCTGGATTTGAGATCCAAGATGTCAGAGAGATCACCTTATTAAGAGGTGAAATGGACTCTCTGTCTGGTAGATTGGGTTTTCATCAATATAGCCGATTTACTGGTCTTCTTTTGGCAAAACTTCATGGTCTACTGCTCAAAGCTCTTGTCACCGAGCTGCTCTCAAAAGTTGCTGTCTATGTAGATCCGAATTTCGGTGCAGGAGGATTCAAATCTAAAAGAGGCAGGAAAAAAGATGCTGACAATTTAGCTAGTCTTAAGAAAACTAGACTTGATATGCTTCCCATTAATGAAATTACATGGCCTGAAATTGCTCGGAGGTACATGTTAGCGTTGTTATCCATGGAAGTTAACCTTGAGTCTGCAGAAATTGCTTGCCGAGAGAGTGGGAAGGTTTTCCATTGCTTACAAGGTGATGGTGGGATACTTTGCGGCTCTCTTACGGGAGTTGCTGCATTAGAGGCGGATGCAATGGTAAGATCGATTCATGTGCTGTTTGTTATAGCACATGGTTCCTCTCTTGATTTGATGAGCTAAAGTTTTTGTCAACTGAAATTTAAATAAGAACTTTTTGCTGTTTTTTTCCTTGTTTTCATGTCATCAAAGTAGTTTATCTTCCATCACAATTCTTGATGATGCTATGGCATGTGTTGCCAAAACCTCTAATTGATTTCACATGATACGATTAAGGCCCGTATTTTGGACTTATCAGAATCTCAAGATGTAATTAATTTTTAAGAAATGCAAATGAACTATTTTGTGAGGCAAAATCTAACATAAGTCAGTCTTTAAAAGTGTTTAGGGTGTCGGTTTTCTTACTTGTGAAGGACACCAAGTAATTAACTTTTCAAAAATAAAAAAACATCTTAACTTGGAAAACTTAATGCGAAATACTACTAACCACCAGTTTAGAATTACAAAATATTTCAAGTTATTAAAAAGCTTGGTCAAAGAAGAATCTGTTTGACTCACTAAACAGTAACCAAGTTCCCCCCCAAAAAAGGTGGAAGTAGTAGTTGATTATGGTGCATTAAGAACATGCAAGTATGTCAGAAACATCTACCATTTCATGTGCATTGCTATTACATGTTTAACAAGTTAATAACAAATATAAGCTCATTCTGTGAAGTAGATACTTGTTATATGGTGCAATCTCTGACGTGATGTAGTAACCGTAATATATGAGAATATGTCTCTTTTAAGCCGCAATGCTAAAGTTTATGCCTGTCGCATGTAGGCTGTAGCATTCTCATTCTCTATACTGAAAGTATTGTCTATGATAGTTTATTGAAGTGTGCTTATCAAACAAAAATTGATAGTTGATTGAAGTGTTGGGGAAAATCACCCACATACAAGGTGCATACAGAAAATATAGTCTTACAGAAAAAAAAAGACGTGGGAAAACGTGATTCTCCGGAAAGAGCATCCAATCATCAATATCAGTTATCATATTTGTTCCAAAGTGTATGGGAAACAGTAGTGTGCCAATAATATCCTCTACAAATGTTTGTTTTTCGGTTGTGATCTGTAACTTGAACTGTTGCATACTATTGATTTATAAATCTTTTAGTAAGTGTTGTTAATACATATATCCTTTAGTTGAGATTATTCTGTTGGTACTTTAATCCATATGGAAAAACTCTAAAGAGGAGATCTCTCAAAAGTTATTTCTGCAGTCTTGAGGGTTTACTACAGTCAACTTAATAGTTTAAGCTTCTTGCCAATGTTAAATTGATGCGTTTGTTCTTGTCATACCTGCTTTGTGTTTCATACCCTACTTGAAGAGTGCCTTTGTTGTGTCCATTTTCGAGCCCATTTGGCTGTGCTGTCTCTTCTTTACTAAATACACTTGCTTCTCCTGTTATCTGAGGTCTGTCAAAATTAAGATATTCTGAAGTGCGTGATTTCAGCTTCTTGCAGAGGCTACAAAGAAAATATTTGGATCACTTAAGAGTGGTAGCATTTTTGTTGCCATTGATGAGAAAGAGTCTGATGCCAAAGGAGTTGGTGCTGATGATGGAGTCCCAGAGTGGGCAAAGGCGCTGGAGCCAGTAAGGAAGCTACCTACAAATGTCGGGGCTCGAATTAGAAAATGTATCAATGAGGCTTTGGAAAAAGATCCACCTGAATGGGCAAGAAAAATATTGGTGCACTCTATCAGTAAGGAAGTTTACAAGGGAAATGCATCAGGGCCAACCAAGGTGCTGCATGATGAATATCTTGAATATATACTGAATGTGTCAGCTTTGTTAAACGACTTATTTTTTTAAATCAATATTAACTGAATGCAGAGAGCAGTAATTTCTGTCCTGGCTGATGTTAACCGCGAAAATACTTCGCCCAAACCTGAGAAGGAAGAAAAGGTAAAGAGTGCTAGCTCTGTGTCTGATATCATTATGAAACAATGCCGGATTATACTACGGCGAGCTGTTAAAGAAGATAAAGATAAAGTCTTCTGCAATCTTTTGGGGAGAACAGTTCTGAACCCTAATGATAATGACGATGAGGGGCTTCTTGGGCATCCGGCAATGGTATCTCGGCCTTTAGACTTCAGGACCATTGATCTAAAGTTGGCTGCTGGATCCTATGGGGGATCACATGAATCTTTCATCGATGATGTGCGGGAGGTAATGCTTTTAACATATATGTGTGGTCTCAATGATGCGTTAAGGAGAATATGAAGATCCAATTCTGGTTTCTCAAATAAGATTTTAGTTGCAGTTTGAAATTTTGTGTAATTGTTGGCATCCATGTTCTTTGATGTCTGGGATTTGCTGGATCATTTTACTTAGAAAGATGCATGATTAGCCCAAGTGTTTCTGCAGATTTTCGTTCAATCCTTTTCGTTTTCCTTCAATATTTCAAAATTGCTTATTCTTTGTTTCTTTTAGGTTTGGCATAATATACGGACTGCATACTGCAATAAGTCCAATTTGCTTGAGTTAGCCGGATCCTTATTGCAGAAATTCGAGGAAGATTATGAAAATGAGGTTTGTTGGTCTTCTAGCCTTTCCTTAGGCTTGTGTTATCCTATTATTTTAAGCCACAGTAAGGAATCGCTTTGCATTTAAACTTTTTTATAATGTTTGTTCCCTTTTAGATAAGCATGATGTTTGTTCCCATTAAGATAAGTAGCGAAATGATACTGCCTGAAGGTAATTCAAATCTTTAGTTTAGGAAAGGAGTCCGCTCCAAGAGTTAATCTTCTTTTATCATAAAAATCTGATGCAGTTTGAAAGTGTCGTGGTAGTTCAGTTCGAAAGGAAAGGCAGTTGAGGCAGTCCCCGATATGTTAAGATCCTCTCGCTAGTCTTCTTTATATCCTAGCATGAATGATTAATGCTTCTTGAGATAGCCGCAAAAGATGAGCCATATGGTACTAGAGTTGGTCCATTTGCTTTTTCCGCGCTTTGATTCAAAAACCTATAGAATATGATATTGTTTTTGGGGATATTTGATTTTGAAAGTTATCCAATGCAGTGCAGTTTTTTTATAACCTATTATTTTGGTTGAGCAGTTGAGCCTTGCTCCATTGAGTGTGTGATTCAACTTCTTCTTTGGTTATACTAGTAGTCGTGTTGTCATTCTTGTTGTTTAACTAAGCTTTGGCTTGCTCATTTCTCCCCAGGTTCTTCCCTTAATCCAGAAAATTGAGTGTTCAAATGACGGTAGTTTAAGCAGTGAAGATGCAAAAGTGAGAGATGAACTCCTCGCTCATGTGAATGAGAGCTTACTTCCTAAAGCTCCTTGGGAGGAAGGACTCTGCAAAGTATGTGGCATGGATAAAGATGATGTCAATGTTCTTCTTTGTGATGGTTGTGATTCGGAGTACCATACATATTGCTTAGATCCTCCACTTATTAAAGTTCCTGATGGGGAGTGGTATTGCCCATCTTGTGAAACGAAGGAATCACAGTCCCGGAATGCTTCAGGTTTTCAGATTCTTCGTCAATGCGTTAAAAGGAGGTTGCACAGGAAACTAACTCACAAGTTTATGGAGGAACTTTCTCAATTATCGAGAACCATGGAGTTGAAGGAATATTGGGAGCTTTCACTGGAGGATGTACGTTCTTCTACTTTCTTCTGTATTTATATGTTGACATCATAATGTTAGTTTTATCTTACCCTGTTTGCAGTTGGAAGATGTATGAAATAATATTATTGCTTGATCCTTGAAAGGATTAGCATTTGTCTCACATGTCTTCCTTTTTGTTTCTGAAACGTCTTCCAAATTTAATTGACCCGTAGATTATATTGGTAGTAGTAGAAGAATTTCTTAAAGTAATTATTGGAGTTTGTCTCAAAATGTATTCGACCGTTGACATGTCACTCGTTAAATTTGTATAACATGAGAAAATGCATGGAATTGTTAAACAAGTGCTGAAGGATTTGTAGATATCTGAAATTCATGTGTCATAAACAATTGTATGGGTTTGTCTACATAAGTCCAGTTTGCACTGGAACTTGTGCACATTTTACTTGCTTGCACTGTTTCTTGGCATGCTGATAGAAGGCTTCAACCTAAATGATGTCTCCACCACAAAGCAAGTTAAGCTAATTTGTGCAAAGAGGTGATGGTGTCCATTTGAGAAGTCGTAAGTGTAAGATCTGCGGAGTAAAAAATTTTTGTCGCATAATGACCACCGAATAATACTTCGGACAACTTTAAAGGCCTCCCTCAAACAATTTTAGGAACATTTTTCCACTGCTATTCCTGTATGCTCAAAGCTTCTCCATTTAATCTTGCTGGCACTCGTGCATTCAGCTTTTGGGTTTTGGCGGAAGGAAGGGCTACTAAATAAATGATTTCCCTTGCAGTCTTCATTTTCAATGTAAGTAACACCATATGCATGCTTGTCCTTCGCCACTCCTGTTTTGTTCCCAGTTGCTTTAGGTTCTTCCCTAGCCTCTTCTGATCTCTGCTTAGACCACTGAGCTTTGTACGTACATACATGTTTAATGTTCAATTTTCATTTGATGAATTTATGTGCAAATGCTAGTCTTCTAATTTATCTGTGTGATGAGAATTCTGCCTCATGCATGAATATTTTGTTAAATTCTAGGATTGCGTACTAAGCCTAACAACGAAGTAGTACATGAATTATGTGCAGCTTTTCCTAACCTAATTTGACATGTACAATTTTTCTCAATGATGCAGAGAATTTTCCTTCTTAAATTCTTGTGTGATGAGGTGCTGAATTCAGCCATTCTTCGTGATCACATTGACCAAAGCGCCTCTCTGTCGGCTGAGTTGCAGCAGAAACTGCGTAGCCTCGGTGCTGAACTGAACCTTCTAAAATGCAGGCAGGAAATTTTGACTGCAAGCCTTGCAAAACTGAGTAGTAATGCTCGGAACAGTGGAGACACAGGATCAGACGCATTAGCGTCTCTACGGTCCAATGACTGTAAACTGAAGGTGCAGGAGCCTGACAGTGGCAGCCATAACTCGTCCATCTCTGGTGGTTGCAAACAGCTGGATAGTGGCACTCAACAAAATGAGTGTAATGATTACAGCAAACAACCCTGCTTGTACGGTTCAAAAAGTATTCAGGACAAAACTTGTGCAAGTGGCAGCAATCAAATTAGAAACTCTCCTGATTCGATCAACCATTTACATCAACAGCAGTCTGTGAAGGAGAATACTGGGTCTAAGAATACTTCATCCCATGCAAAATGTGGTGCCACTGAAGCTAGTTTGCAAAATGACTTGTTCATATCTAACCCCCAACAAGAAAATGACCAAATTCCTGGCAATTGTTTGGAGTCGGCTCAAAATAGTTCAAACGGCCTGGTGCCGTCTGCTGCTCACTTTGTGTCTGGCAATACTTTGTCAGGCTCCATCAGCAACCATATGGTTGAGCACACACCTACTACAAAATATAGCCGTCAGTGTTCCATACAAGCTGACCCAAATTTGGCCCAAGCGTACCTTCTTGAGATATCCGCTCTGAAGAATGAGATTCGTGCTTTGGAGGACTCAATTGCTGCCAAAGAATTAGAACTTCAGGAGGTTTCTGTTAGGAAGAAATACATGGGACAGGATTCTGAGGGCAGACTCTACTGGACTTTTGGCAGGTCTAGTTCTTCACAGTTAGTAGCTAATGCAAGTACAAGTACCCAGCCAGAGTCCTCTCGACATTTGTGGTCTTATGGTGTAGAAAGTTCAAGACAAAGTGGTATTTTAGATTCATCTGCTCCTTGGGAGAATATGGGCGTGCCTAATCTTGGTCAGTGGACATCTTATCAATCTGATGCTGAGATTGAAAAACTTCTTCGATGGCTAAGAGATAATGATGTGAGAGAAAGAGAATTGAAAGAGTATATTTTGCAGTGGCGGAGCAATAGAACCAAGGAATCCAGCTATTCGGAAAGTCATATGCATAACAAGGTAAGAGAGAGCACTTCTGTGCCCTCTGAAGATTCTGGTTCCTGTTTCAATTCTGATTCTCTCGTCAGCAGAGCCGTTGCTGCAATTAAATTGAAAATTAGTGGTTGTTTAGCAGAGGAGGAAATGGATATCTGTAAGGATATGGGTGTCAAAGTGAGAGTCTCCTGTGATGGTGGATTGTACAGGTGCGAGTGTCTAGAACCATTATGGCCGTCTAGACCTCATTGTCTCTCATGCCACCAAACGTTTTCCACTGCTGAAGAACGCCTGAAGCATGCAAATGACAAGTGCAGGATTGGTTCAACCATTCAGGGTAGGGGGGAAACAAATGAACGACCCACCAAGCGGAAAAGAATAGCAAAAAATGAAACGCTGCAGGATGATTCTTTGAGCAATATTGATGTTTCTCAAGCTTTCAAGAGCAAGAAGCTTGGTAATGATGAAGCATCTAGGAGGGACAAGCATGTTAATGCACCGGCTCCTGCTGAGAATCAAACCAAACAAGATTGTCCATTTAAGTTTGAGGAGATCAAAGGACAGTTCATCACTCAGAGGTCACTGAAGGAGCTGGTAAAGGACATAGGACTCATTGGATGTAATGGTACACCATCATTTGTTCCATGTGCATCCCTATATCTCAGTGATCCTGCCCTTGGATTGATCTCCCAAAGGGAAGATCAGGTATGTGCAGGATATTCTGCAGATTTGCTGTCTTCAGAGCAGGAATCACAAAATGGAGCCAATATTTCTCGCACTAATAACTTAAATATCTCAGACAATCCAAATTGTACTAGAAATGGCTTAGCTGAGGTGGGACCAATGTCCGAGAGACTAAATTCTGCAACCAAGAGGGGGGGAGATCAGTTTTCTTTTACAAAGGATAAAATATTTGATTTTGGGGCTAATAAGTACTTTGTTATTCCGGAATTCTCTCTACATCCTTTAGTAGGTCGGGCTTCTGAAATTTTACAGTGTCTTAAAATCAACTTGCTTGACATGGATGCGGCTTTACCTGTAGAAGCTTTGAGAGTGTCAAGGTCACAATCAGAGAGAAGACGTGCATGGCGTGCTTTTGTGAAATCTGCAGCTACAATTTATGAGGTAAATGTTTCACTCTTTCTACTGAAATTAGATTGTACGATAAGATTGAGTATGTGCGTATTCTTTTTCTTTGAAGGATGCTCTTGTGCTCTAAAATGCTTTCTCAGACTTGTGAGCCTTTTGAAAGTTATGTTCAGCTGTGCTAGTTCATGAGGTCATAATTCTGCAATCTGTGTGCATATACAGTTTATTTATCTTATATTTTGCAGTTCAACTCCCTCCCAACTGCCTTTCTTAGGCTTTCTGAGCATTAAGTCTATGCGTTCCTACATAGACCCCCTGGACTTTGGTTCCATTCAATTGCAAAGGTAATACAGCATGGGATGTGGGGTAGGCATATGTCACTAGTTTGGATTCTCTGTATTTAAAAGAAATGGATAGAGAGGGAGCATTACAAACCGTATTTCGAAGCTGGAAGCAGAAGATTTCTTGATTATCAAAGAAGAAGAAGAAGAAGAAGAAGAAGAAGAAGAAGAAGAAGAAAAGTTGTGTTCCTAGATATAAACAGAATATATTTCTTGTGCTAAATCACATAATAATTTCTTTGTTAGATAAACCTCTCAGCGAATTTCTCTGTTTTCTTCTTTTTGGTTCCAAAAATCTCATTCAGGGAATTTCTCTGTTTTCTTCTTTTTGGTCCCAAAAATCTCATACTTAAGATTGCTCATTTATGTCCTTCAGATGGTCCAAGCCACAATAATTCTAGAGGACGCCATCAAAACTGAGTATTTGAGAAATGAATGGTGGTATTGGTCATCACCTTCAGCTGCAGCAAGAATCTCCACACTCTCAGGCCTCGCTCTCCGCATGCATGTCTTGGACTCTGCTGTTTTGTACGAGAAACTTTCATGTCAAGATGCTTCAGAGACAGATTGCAAAGAAGAAAGAGAACCTCCTCATAATTCTGTCCCCACAAACACAGGCAGCCCTTCAAGGCAAAAGCTGCTCGACTCAGAGCCTGCTGAGACTTCGAGACCCAAGGGCACCAGGACAAGCAAGAGGAGAAAAGATTCAGGTGGGTAAAACTGGAAACAGGCTTCAGGTTTGCAGGAAATGAAGCAGAACATTGTGATCTGCAGTTTTACCAAGGAATTCACTGTACCCTTATCTATACCAGCCAGGCCAATGCCTGTACAGCAGTTGAAACGATTTAAGCAGAAAGGACTTGCATAAGGGGTGTAGCAATTCTATCCAAAAATGCGGGAGCAGCTGTACACTAACTCTATCTATTGTTTGGCAACTCGAAAGATGCTGTTTTGCTCTTGATTTGGGAGACCAAATTCTTGCTTTGAAGGAGGAACAGAGACTTCTTTTGACACACAGCCTCTCTCCTCGTATACATGTACAAGGCCTTTATGCTGATAAAATTGTGCATTTGGGCATTATCATACTCTTGAGATACAGATTGGGGGGAGGGGGTGTTAAACAGTTCCACCTGATGTACATAGAAAAGCAAGTTTGAGCAGTTGTTAGTCCATTTTGTAAATAAGCTTTTTATATAGACAAGTGATGTTGTTCATCAGATACCTTCCTGATAAATGAAAAGGCAACAAGTCTTCTGATATCATACTATCATATATCTCGACTTAGCAAAAAGAGAGGAAGTTTTTTGGAAGTGTTATTCTGCAAATGGATAAGTGCTGCTTCTTAATTTCCCCCTGTGTGTTTTACTTTTCGAAGGTCCAATTTGATTTCATTTTAGGTAACTGTCTTCTACAGTAATGTTAAGTGATTTAGAAACAAATAGACGGGTATATATATAACGTATCATTATCATTCTAATGTATTATAGCAAAGGAAAATTCCTTTGGGCCACACCACTTTTGGCCACAATGACTCAAATGGGGTTATTAAAGTAAAATCATATCCAAATTAGGGTTTATGGACAAACTTTATATCGAAAATGCCCTTACCACTAGGTTTGAATTTCTCTCCATGATTCTCTCTCACCCAATTAATGCTTGTCTTCCCAATGGAAAATATCAAGCATGCAAACCCTCTTTCCCATAAACCTTTTTTTTTTAAAATCTTTTTATGTATTTTTTTCATCCTTTTTTTGTAGTATACACGTATATATTTTGAATATATTCATCTATATATATATAAATTTTTTTTTTAGAGAAAATACTTCTTTTTAGAAAAGAGAGTTATAATACTTCTTAATTTTTAGTGTAAAGAAAATATATTTTTATATTTGATATAATAATAAAAAGATAGTTATTAAAAATTAAGTTGAATAATAAGATATTGTTAGCTTCGATATTTCATTGCTAAATGTTAGCGCCACTATATTAGCGATGAATTTCACTTTTTTTTTGTAAAAAAATCCATATTTAAATTAATATATTTTCTTTTTATTTAGTGACGAAATCATAAATATAACATTATTTCATAGATAATTAGTTAGGAAACGTCATCAGCCACTAAAATTAGTTTTTCTTGCACTAAAACTTTAATATATGAGTACTTATTTAAAATAAGTGTTTAGATATATGAAATTATTTTAAGTACTTATTCAAAATAATTCAGGACCACATATACATAAATAAATATATAAAGTCTTCACCATATAAATACTTAAATTAAGAGTTTAAATATAAAAAAAGGCACTCCAAATACTTATTTAATAAAATAAGAGTTTAGATATAAGAAATTACTCTAAATACTTATTTAAAAATATTAAAGGACCAAACTTACATACACGCACATATGAGCTTGATAAGTCAAGGAGTCAGTTGATAATATATATATATATATATATATATATATATATATATATGATAAGTCAAGGAGTCAGTTGATAAGCTTTGAGGCCTTAAGTATACTGATCTATTGCTTAAGATTAATTTTTATATTTTACAATTTGTTATTTGAGAATTAGTAAATTCTTTGATTAAATACAATTACTAAATAGTTTATATTTTAGAAAAATCTAACTTTTATATTTAAAATTCATTATTCCTAAAATATCTCTATTTTCTTTTTGGACTAGCTCTTGTAATGACTTTGGTAATCAAAGAATAATATTTATTTAACTATTTATTGTAGTTAAATAATACTATTGATATGGTAAATGCATGACAAAAAGTACTATATGCTAGCGGAGTTTATTGTCTCTTCGAATTTTGTGGCTATATTATCTTATCATAACAAATAATTATAGTTATTAAGCAAACTATTGCCATGATTATTTATGACATAAATAAAAAAAAAAATTTACATTCAATATTTCTTGCAAATTATGTTAATTACATCGTTGCGATTCATGTTAATTACATCGTTGCGATTCATCGTTGCCAATATATAATTTCATTCATTAAGGTCATACGTATCGGTCACTAGTTATTCATAGCAACTATATAACAACACATTCATCAAAATACCATTATTAATTATACTAGCATTATACAATATATAAGACCTCCCATTGATATGTAGTTAATAATTAGAAATACATACTTGTAATATATTTATATTTGAAATGTTTATTGGTACTTGACTTATACCATCATTATACAGTTAAATATTCAACGGCAGCAGCAGACGGCAAGTTTTGGCTGAGAACAAAGCATCATGTTTACTAAAACCTTAAGAAGAAAACCCTAAACTCTGCGTCTGCGTATGAAAGGTGAGTAGCAAAATTTACTGAATGCATTATATTGTGAAATATATAGGGAACATTAAATATGGATCAAATATGGAAACTTTCAACTCTATTTAATGCAAACCTAGTTTCTTCAAGTAGGTGTAATTACTTGTTTCCTAAATGTTTAATCTCTTAAACTAACCAAGTGTTTCTTGTAATTCAAGTAATTATACTAGTGATTTTCAGTTTGCTTTACCTTGTTATTTATGATATTATTGTCCTTTTCAATATTTTGGTAAGGCAACGCACATAAAAAGTAAACCCATTATTATAGGAGATACTTATTACAAATCAAATGATATTATAAAGTATCGACAATGTTGGAACGAAAAAGAGGCCAGAGACCATCACAACGTACAAAACATTTACCATCAATTTAAAATGGTTGTGCTCATCAATTTCTTGGACTGAATAAAATTTATACTCAAGAGGCTTTAGCTAGTCTCATAGCAGGTTATAGGGATTTAGTCGCATTCACTTTAGCATATAGTAGAATGTATACAGTGGGTGGTTTTGATTTATTTATTAATGGGTAATTATTTCGCAGAAGTAATGAGATCATGCTGCATTAAGAAACACATATATAACTTTGATCTTTCATCTCATTAGAAGGAAATCATTTACATGAACGGTATAAGCTCCAGGAAGGGAACAAATTCGCCCCCCACCCCACAACTTCCTCAACAACTATACCCAAACAGAAGGGCAGGCAAAAAAGAATGTTGATCAGCAGAAATATCCCAAGTCCTATTATCTTGGCAAATGTACTTGTTGCAGCTTCTTTTTTCGAAAGAAAATAGTCAGATAATATGAAATTCTCCTACATCTTCTGATTCCTGTAAAATGTAGCTTCTACCAAAGGGATCTCTACAATTTATCTCTTATGCTTCACAGCGTTTGGTGAGAAACTTTGCTAAACAGAGAATGCAGAGAGAAGTTCCAGAATCTCTAATGAATCGGGGCATGTGAGCAACAGCAATATCTAACAGTTAAGCTATACAGAGTCGGGCACTTCAGGAGTGGTGGTAATAAGCAGTTGCTCCATTGATGCCTGATCCGGTTAAGAAATGCTTGTCAAGAGCAGCAGTTATCTACAGATGGTAGGTGACCAAGAAACATTATTTGTCACTAGAATTCTTAAATTTTTCCTTAAGTATGTTACGGATTTTCCACCTCAGACTAGACGCTTCTTCAGGTTCGAACAACTTCCTTCCAAACTGAAAATGGGACAAAACATTACAAACAAAGAAACCGATGCATTATCGGAGAGAAAGATGGAAAATTCTATAATTGAAAAAGAAATAATACCATTGCCAGATCCTTCTCTTTAAGCCTTTCATGAACTTTAACTATGAAGCGTTCGATAAAGAAAAGCACAAAGAGTCCACAGTCATACTCATTTCTTTGTTGTGGGACCTGTCAGAGAAGTTGACAGAACAAGCAGATTACCATGAAGAGACGTGATCATGAAGTATTTACAAGTTTACTTATTTCGATTGCAGAAAATACTCAAGTACAAGTTGACAAACTGAGCCAATATTTTCGACTCCAACCCCCCCGCCCCCAATTCGGCCTAGTATGTGTTCGGAGGATCTCTTTTCAGACAACCAAAAAGAAAGGCAAAGAAAATGAATAAGGGGAATAAAAGCAAAAAAGAGAGGGAAAATAAAATAAAAGCTGGACTGAGCCAATCTAGCAGAGAATTTCACAAGTCTTGAGACAACTAGACACATAAAACTGGAGGTCATTGCAATGGAACACAACCACTTGCATTTTCAGTGTAGTGTGAAAACCGCTCTCTTTGTAACAATATCAGTTTAAAATGGTTGTATACATCGAATGTTGCTGAAAAAGTTTAACCTACCAACTGAACGGTAACATGGTGGTTCTTGATTGCAATGTTGTAAGGTATGAAAAGTTTTTAAGCCCGCATATATTCACTGCTAAAGCTCTCGAAAATATAGGACAAATGAATCTTGTTTTATAAGACAAATGAATTCTTAGAGAGATGTCCAGCTGTGCAGCTGAACGGCCTTGCCACAATAAAAGGGCAGTTCGGTGCACTAAGCTCCCGCTATGCGCGGGGTCCGGGGAAGGGTCGGATCACAAGGGTCTATTGTATGCAGTCTTGCCTTGCATTTCTGCAAGAGACTGTTTCCACGGCTCGAACCCGCGACCTCCTGGTCACATGGCAACAACTTTACCAGTTACGCCAAGGCTCCCCTTCCGGCCTTGCCACAATGAATCAGAAAATAAAATTTCGCATTCCATCTGATGCCGAAACCAATTCTGCTACCTTATATATATATATATAATATATGCATGAAAAAAGTTCACAAGATTGATTAGAAATAAGAGACGAGAAAACTCTAAAAGAAGGATACCTGAATAATAATATCATCTATTCTCCGTGGAAAATCATCCCATATTTTGTCGGCAATAGGAACATCTTCCACTTCTCCTTGTCTCAAGAATTTCCATTCTTCCACCAAAAATCTGGTCCAAAATTAAAACTTTGAATGAAAATGAACCTCCTGAGAGTAAATGATGTTTCCATCGGTCATATTAGACTAACATTCATGATCATGTTACACCAGGACTTGAGAATCTTTTCTATGAAGTAATAATTTACTAATGTGGGAGAAACTCCCCATATACAAGTAGTATATAAAAAGTAAAGAACCGAGGGTGCGCACCAACTGCCCAGAAGTTATTTAAACCAAAAAAAATGGTTTTCATTACAGATGGGTAATTTTGGTCTTGAATTCTAAAAGACCACTAGATATGGTTTTAACTTGATTTTTCTTTAAATCTGCCAAAATTTGCTCATATACACCCCTAATAATAGTTGCAGTCCCGAACAAGCTAATAATAATTAAGCAAAGACTAGAACTTCACAAGAAGTAAATCGTGTAGCATGCATGCATGCCTATTATTTAACAGCCGATGACAGAGCTAAGCTTACTTTTTCATGGTATCAAATAGAGACCTGCTGCAGTGGAGCCCCAATGAATCCAAGTGAAGTAAAATTGGCCCCAATTGGTCTTCCTTATCTGGTATGCAAATTATCACCAAGCTCCAGTGAAGCCTACAGAAAAGAAAAAGAAACAAGAGGATATGAGCAGCAAGCTCCAGGAAACTTAGTGGGAAAGAACAAATAGCTATCTTAGATTATAGAGAGAGAGAGAGAGAGAGAGAGAGAGAGAGAGAGAGAGAGAGAGAGAGAGAGAAGAGAGGGAGAAATAAAAGAAAATAAAAAGAATCTGAGCAAAGCCAGTGAGGCTATTAAAAACTCAAATCTTTTCAATTACTTAGCAAAATGCGGAAAAAGTAAACAAGTCCCAATATATGATCCACATTGAACAAGCATCAAATTTGACCTAAATAATGTAGTTTCATAAATTGATTAAAACTGCTAAACTAGGCCAAGTATAAAAGCTCGGCGGACAGCATAATTGACCCAAGTACTGAATCCTCATGAACCAATGAAATGGCAAATGCAACCTCGAAAACTTACTTTTCATGTATGGGAAGAAATATATAGGCTTTCTCAAATATATTCACCCCCTTCCACCACCTCCTTAATTTGACAAACGAAGCTTCCTTGTCATTCTGCTGTTAAAAATTAGGAAACCAAAAATTATTCAGATTTACATATATAAGATGGATGCTAAAAGAATTTCTTATTTACCGATAAAAAAAGGATGGATGTAAAATGGAAGTTAAGATGGGTGTGATGTCATACAAGATTAGACAAAATTAGAAACGAACACACCTAACAAGGAGTGAACATAGTACACACGAAGGATGAAATAAGGGGTCGCTTGAAATGATAATGCCATATCTAATATAGACCTCCAGACAGCAGGTGTGCCGATGATTGAAAGTGATAAAAAGTGATGAGGTAAACCTAAAATCACACATTATAAACTTCTCTTGAGAAGCTTACAATCTCTTGTAATCACTGCAGACTTAGCTAAGCACACAACACAATGAAAGCAAAGGATCCATCCAAGCAATGGCAATTAGGCAGGATACAGGCTTAGTAGTTATTTGTTACACTAACATTAGGGTGTATTAGTCAGTAGTCTTTTAATTTTGATTAGAGAACTATATGTGTGACTAGGCTAAGCGCAAGATTTAGAGAACCACTGGTTTTGGAGTACCCCTATTTTGCCTTAAGGAGAAACTTTAAGATTTTTGAATGAAATGAACCTGAATAGAGCAAAATGATACGGAGAATTCATATAGGCATCTGGTACTAATTTAGAATTAAGATTTAGTTGATTAAGTCGTTGATATAGTTGAATAAGTGCAAGAGCAAGGAAAAGAAGAGAGAGAGAGAGAGAGAGAGAGAGAGAGAGAGAGAGAGAGAGAGAGAGAGAGAGAAGCAATCCTCAGAATTCATTTTGGTTTCTATAAATAAACAGTACTCCCTCTATCCCATTTTATGTGACACTTTCTTGTTTAGTCTGTCCCCAAAAGAATGACGCCTTCTACATTTTGGAAACATTTTAACTTTAAAATTTTCATTTTACCCTTAATGACATGATTTTATAGCCGCACAAAAGTTTATGGCCTGTCTTCAAAAGTCTTTCTTTCTTAAATTCCATGCCCAATCGAACACCGTCACATAAAATGGGGGAGTATTTGGTATATTTTATTTGCATGATCATAATACAAGTACAAAGCACAGAGTTATCCTGCACCACCCATCCCATAGCAACTCTATATTTGTTTCTCATAAGGGTATCCAAACAGACAATAAAAGCACACAAGTAAGACGAGAGAAACAACATCTACCTGAGAATCAAATGGAGTCTACAAGCAATTACAGGTGCTTCTTAACTTAAATCATTTTCATGCACGTGTGTATCAATTTACTGTTAAAAAATGTAAAATCCAACTCCATATTTGTCCAATAAGTAAAAAAGCTGCTATGGAGATTAAGTGCTTAAGTTTTCTTCTCCTTATGATCCGTTCTACCAGGATTCATTATATTACACAAACCAGTTAGTTAAGTTTACAGTAAGGATTTAGCAGAGAAGAAATATTACCTTACTGAAAACAGACTCTTTGAGCTTGTTGTAAAAATATGTATTGAAAAAGTGATATGCGCACCTTTCACCATCTGCAAGAGACTTTGTCTGCTGGAGGTACCTATCCAACAAGAGAAGGCAATTAGGGAATAACAGATTTAATAAGTCATTGTCTAGCATCCTCTATCCTCTACCAGATGACTTTGGAATCAATAGAACAACAATATCTAACTTAGATTACTAAAACAAGGTTGTCGTGTCACACAAACTCAAGGAGTATGTCTCATAGGCAAAAAGGTCCAGTTCTCACACTCCCAAGATATCAAGCTACCATGATCATCTAAACGCCAATTAATCCAAATATTATCTCTCGAGTGATTATTTCATGATGCTAACAAATTGAAGAAGCATAAGTAGTCAATGGGAAGCCACCAATACATCGCGTAGGAAGGATTAGTAAAGAACTTCTATACATACATAAGTAATTATGTTTAATCACTTGATAGAAAATATTATCATTCTTTTCCACAGAGTCAACATTGATCAAGGTTAAAAGAGTATCGCATACCTGCATCAGCATCAGTGCCACTGAGGACTAAAAAGTTTCAAGAAAAGATATTTTTTGTATTTAGTGGTTTTTGTGATATTAAAATGCTGTGAAAGACAAAAACATAAACAATGATAACTTAAGATTTGATCAAGTTCATGCATTCAAAAGGTATCATTACTTTAATTCCATAAAGACGGACGGAGGAAACAATCTAAAAGAAGCTGCTAAAAATTAAGTTGTCATCCAACACTGTTTAGTAGGTTAGTCAGAAGTTTTGTTTCATTCACGGATTAATTATGCAAGAATTATAATACATGAATAGTTATGCAGTGAAAAATAATGGATGGATGGTTATGCGGTGAAAAATATGTAAGGACTGCTATGGGGTGAACAATAATACAGGAATGATTAAGCATGGATTGCCTTCTTTAAGGGCATTTTTTCTTGAGATACTCATATTCGTGTTTTTTATAACCAAGAAATTCCCCAAGGCCAACAGGCACATGGTTCAAAACTCGGTGGATATTGGAACCACCACTCTACCTTTCTCCACTTAAATACCGGGTTTTTGTTTGCGGCCAGAAATAGGTCTTACCACTTAGATCGAAGTCTGGGCGTGATACCTTTTTTTTTTATAAGTTGGCGTGATACCTTTTTTTTTTTATAAGTTGGCGTGATACCTTTATTCATGTTGCTAATACGTTTATCTGTGTTTCACATTTTTTTTCCTGTATAAATAGTAGTTAATTGCTGCATATTATGCCAATATTAGCAATACAGAGTTCAATACCACAAACCAAAGTTGCATTGTTTAAAGAGAGTTTCATACCGGAAACTGAACATTGTATTAGTTATGCAAAGATTAAATTCATAATGCAGAGTTTTATCTTGTAGGCCAAATGTTGTATTAGTAAGCAGAATTTTATGCCTGTACTATTTTTCTTATGTGGCCAACCAAACGACCCCTTAGTTTGTTTTCACAGGCAGCTGAGTAGAATAACATGCGATCTGCTTGTCTGGGAAGGATATAGAGTACAAAAATATCTGAGATATCCACAGAACATTAACATAGTAATATCTAAACATAAGAATCTGTCACAACAAATTATTCAATCAGCTACAGTTCGTATTTTATATATTATGGTAGGTATTGCTGAAAAAGCAGTTTGAAGAACACCTTTCTATTCAAAAATGGATCTGTACTTTGTGACTGACAGCTAGATGTGCATATTATCTATCTATGCCAGACATATAACTTCTATGTTTTCTAATCAATTCAGTAACTAGTCGATCAGAATCTCTTTCACTTACCGGATGTAAAAGTTCATTATAGTAGATGACAGATATGCTTCAGGAGCAAGAGATTCCATGTCTGAATAACAGATTTCGACTGATTCAGGATCATCCCTAATCAATGTAAAAGATGGTACAGATATCATAATAAAAAATGAGAGATAGTGCCCAAGGTAATAAGTGATGCTGATAAAAAATGCTCATTCAGGACATACCTCGACGGATAGTATATCTTGGTTGCCATTGTGCTGAATGAGGTATAAGAGTAATCAATAATTGCTACCAGAACTAAAACTAGGTGCTTGCTTACGTGTCACATGAAAAGACAAATATATCAGTTCAATACCTTTCAACCACATGAACTTGCTGCCTTATCTCAACAACATCAGGTTCCTCCTCATCCACTAGAACAACAGCCTCATCCTAAGAAAATAAAGAACGTCATAATGAGACCCGGGACCATATTAGGAGTAAATACAAGACTGACACACTTCTAACCTCGAACATGAACCATACTGAAGATAGAAATTTTTATCTTGAATAAGGGGGAGAGGCTACAACAATTCACTGTAAAGTCTTGTTACTGTTTATTGACAAGAAGGTGTACCAGATTTATCATAGTGTGGAATTCTAAGGCTCCAACAAAGGTAATGTGTTTTGTATGGCTGGTAATCAGAGAAGTGTGCTTAACTCAAGACAATTTATAAAGAAGGGGCTTCCAACTTGTCAACAATCTGTTACTTGTGTGGAAAAGAGACTGAATCCAGCAATCATCTTTTTGCATTGTCTTTACACTGCAGAACTTTTGGCAGATGTTTCTGAATATTTTGGGTAAAAAATGGACCATGCCAAGGTCAGCTGCAGATCTCATTCAATGCTGAAGGGACTGCCTAAAGGAAAGAAAAAAATTGGAAATGCCATACCTGCTTGTATTTGGTGGCGTATATGGAAAGAGAGAAACAGAAGAGGCTTTGAAGGCTACAACAACCCCATACTAAAGACCTATGATTGTCTACTTTTGGCTTTTGGTGTAAATTGGAATGCGTAAATGAGGCTGAGCCCTTGCTACAGTTCATAGAATCTTTTGTAAAGCATAGACTGGGCACTCCTCCCCTTTGTTACTAGCTCTTTTTGCTAGTTTTTTTCTGTTTTTTGCCTGTACTTTCAGATGTAATCAGCACTTTCTTTGTGCTGTTTTTTTTACATCAATAATACTTACCACTTCAAATAAAGTAGAAGTTCGAATAAGCTAATGAATCCATGCATACACGATGCTACTAACCATCGCCACCGCCAAAGGGAGAAAAGAAAAGAGGCAGTGGAAATGACTAATGATTGTTTCCTCTATCAAGGATAAAGTAGCCATTATCATCCCTTAATCCATACATAGGAACAAAAACGCACGCAATTTTTCTACTCAATGAAGAATGTACACGAGGAAACCAAAAGGAAAGAAAGATACAGGGAAATCTTACATTCACATGCCTCAAAGTACATGAAGATTGGGCTTGAGAAGCTTTCCACCTGAGAAAGTAGCAGCAAATCATAATCAAACACATTTTCCTTTTGTTCCTTTATTTCATAACAAAGCTCCAACAACAAGTTGAAAGTTAGACTAAGGGGATGCGGGAGAAGCAAATGAATGGTCAGCAAATTCAAATTCATGGCTCGTTTGCACAAAGATGGGTTTCGGTTGAACATATAATGATGCAATCTTCCGGCTTTTTACCCAAATGAACACACAAAGATACATTGTGAGTACAGATGTGCTGTTTTAGAGCATGAAATAGACTGATTTTCCGCGTAGTGTTGGAACTAGAATGTGGAAACGACTGGATCTTCAAAATGTCATCACTGGAACTGCACTTCTCTCACCGCGGGTGGTTGCCACATAAGGAATAGAATATTGTGGGGATTATAAATCCTCCTTCGGAACTGTAGTTTGGTTCAATTCGTTAGGGAGAAATTATAATCCAGATTCACGTCCAGCATTGGTAGCTCAACCTAACAATTCATTAGGCTTACAATGAGGGGATTAACATTTACATTTGTGTATCTGTTGGGGTGCCGCGGAACAGGGGATTTTTAATCTAATACCGTCACTCCTAGCAAGGCACAAAGATACTATTTTACACTCTTCCCCTTACACACCCATCCTCATAGCAGCACATCTTCCCCAATCAAGCCCTCCATATATTTTTATTACTTTATCCTTTATATGGTTAGTCGTAGATACAGAAATGTGATTAAAAAAGGTAAAGTTAATCCCACGTAAATTTCCGCACCTAATCCATAAAGAAATGTGCTGCGAAAATTTACCAATCATAATTCCAATTCCCCCAAGTATTATCCCATTCACAATCACCTTACTAGCTGACAAGTGACAACGCTCCCTCTAAGCAGGTAGGTAATATATAATCCACCTTTGTCTTGGCCATGAAAGCATTGACAGAACAAAACAACCCCTCAGATTTGTCCCTTTGACAATTTAATTCTAGTTCGGTCATTGTTGTTGTTGTTGTTGAGTAATATCTTTGAAGTATGAACATGTTCATAAAATCAAACTTGGAACTAGAAGGTGCATAGTCCAAAAAGATAGTAGCTGAAAGAAATATACACACGGAAAGATCAGCGAGAACAGGGTTAATGGGAATGCATGATATTTCTTACTCTTCTTATTGCTTGACCATCAATTCTAAAGAAACTAATGTACTTCATCATAAAAGAGGTCTCAGCTTTCAGTGTATCTAAAAAATTTCATCTTACAAAATATTCTTTTTTTAGTAAAATGCACACAAGATATCCCCACCAGGGTAGGGGTAAGATTTGCATACGCACTACCCTCCCCAAACTCCATTTGTGGGATTATACTGGGTTGTTGTTGTTGTTGCACCCCCAGATTTTGTTTAACTCCATTAATCAAGAAAATAAGAGCAACAGCAAAGTATTCCAGTAATATCAGAAAAACAACGGCAACAATAAAGTGCTATAAAATAAAATCTTCTGGGAGCGTTAGGTAAAATAAGGAGGGAGACAGAAAAATCACATACTTTTCTGGGAAACAGCTAGAGAAACTTTCTTCAGAATAACGAGTAGAAATGTTTCTTCTCTTTCGGTCAGCATAAAAATCTTGTTCATCTATGTTTACACGGAATTTAAAAGGTTCTTCTCGTGAAGACAATGCTATCTTATGTCTTTGTCTTGTAGGAAACTGCCTGTTTAATGTCCTTTTGCGGCCACATGGATTTAGAGCATGTAATTCATTTTGGAAAGCATTTTCTGGCTTAGTGTCTGCCTGTTAATCAGTAAGAAAAAAAATACATATATGTTGCCGTAAGTGCAGAATAACATTTACTATTTTCAGATAAGATTTATTATTAAAGTAGGGCTATACTTTTTCCTCCAGCTTGTTTGAAAAGCACGCAGCAAACGCAGATTGCGAAGGGGATGCTGATTGTGTTGACCGTTGCCCAAGGCCATCAAGTGCACCTACAAAATTCCACCTGCCTTTACTTCTCTTTCAAACAAATATTTTGTAAAGCAACTCAAATCTTTTGCCCATCTAATTCCCATGTAGCTGCATGCATACATTTACATAAAACCAGAGTCGCACTCATGCTCGTGTAATGAACTCATAAAGTGCCTAAGTCAGCAGTAGACCTCTCCAAGCTGGACCATGGGTACACTTGGTATGCTAGAAGTTCTTTTGCATATATCTGTTCTCCCCACTAAGGAACTTCCCTTAATTCGTATAGACAAGAACTTGTAACAAAAGAAAAGCTTAAATTGTTCTTTTAAAACAGAGAAAGGCTTAACATAGTCCCAAAAATGCATAAAGAAAATATTGACTTACCAATAGAACCAGACTTGTGCCTCCCCCATGAGGCACATCCATTTTCCTGTCAAAATGGTGTAAGCAATAATGCTCAATTACATAACCAATCAAAGAGGAAAAAGACACATTTGTTCGAGAGAACATATTCCAAACATGGATCTATCACTATGCATGATTGACAGCACCATTATGATTATACACAAGTTATTGAAAAAAGTTTTTCTCTCTTTTATTCGTGATAGATTTTTCATTAGAGTATTGTAATCCCTCTCTCAAATTATGACACTGATGCCATATTAGTTAAAACATACTTATAAGCAGCTTTCACTTATCAACCAATACCAGAGTAACATAAAGCCCACCATTTGCTATGCGAATGTGGGTCAACAATTTTTACCTTTTCATATAAGAATTGTGGGTCAACATAACTCACAATCAGGTTTATTTGGGAAAAGCAAATCACACTACCTCAAGTTGATAATGCGGTAGTGGTCGATGAAGTGGGAGGAGACCCATGAGGTCTCAGATTCAAATCCCAGTGGAGGCAAAAAACATTTTCTCATTTGCCCAAGCCTTGATGCGTAGAGTTACCGGTTACTTGTGCTAGTGGGAGGTAGTAGGTACCCGACGAAATAGTCAAGGTGCGTGCACAAGTTGGCCCCGGACCACCGTCATAAGAAAATGATAATGATCAAATAATACAACATGTTAATGGTGCAAGGACTCTTTTTAATAAAGTTTATAGATGGTCACCCTATTCACCAAAAATCCAATAAATGCAGCAAATGCATGAGCCAAAGTACACGTGAAAAACAAATGCACACATTTCCCACTACATTTTTGTACTAGTTCTAAAGCAAAATTTAATTTAGAAATTAGTCCATAATTCAACTACTCCGCAACACTCTTATATGTAGGGTTCTTCAAAATTTTACTCTCTTCTTCGAAAATCAACAAAATCCAGTGAATGTACGACCAACAGTAATAAGTCCCAAACTAGTTAGAACTCAGAGTCTCACCTTATCGGATTTTCTCCGCTCCAATTCATCCTCGTGCTTTTTAATATTTGCCTTCAACTTCTCACCGCCATCAGGTAACATAGCGCCTCTGGAGCCAAGCAACTTCTTGAGCCTGGCTATTTTGTCGGTTAGTTCAGCATTCGTTAATATCGAAAGTTCGTCACTTTGTTCTTCTCCGTCAACGGCAATCGTCGGTTGGTGTATCTCCGCCGCTGCCGCCGGCGGTGCTTTAGTGGTGACCACGAGCTCTGCTGGAGGCTCGTCATCGGCGTCGTTGATCAGCTTATTCCAGTCAATAAGTAACCCTTTTTTCATGATGCATGTGATTAAGGTGACACATTTACAATTTTTAAGCGAGTGTGTGTATCTATGTTGATTAATAGGTTTGATACCTAAAATGACACCTCAACTTGTATCGTTTTGCAAAACGGTTGTCATAACCCAACCCGTATAATATGACCCATGTTTTAGAATCATGTTCATCTTGCATAAATAAATTATTTTATCATTTATACACCTATGTGTAAAAGATAAATAAATACTTAATATTTTGAAAATCAAAATATATTTTCTTAAATAACAAATTAGTATTTAAATTGAAAATACAAAAAAAAAAAAAACAATTGGTGGGGTGGGTGGGTGATGCAGAAAAAACGAAAAAACAGAAAACGGAAAATACAAAAAAAAAAAAGGGTGCAGAAAAACGAAAAAAAAATTCCAAACTATTTTGTGCAACAAACAACAACAACAACAACCCACTAAAATTCCACTAATGGGGTCTGGGGAGGGTAGTGTGTACGCAGACCTTACTCATACCCCGAAGGAGTAGAGAGGCTGTTTTCGAAAAACCCTCGGCTCAATAAAATAAAAAGACAAAATGACAAAAAGGAGACAATATTAGTATCACAACAACAATCATAGGATAAATAGGAACACCATGAAATCCAGAAGAAAGATGCAAAGCAAAGGGAGACAATATTAGTAAATATTAGTATCAACACAACAATCATAAGAAAAATAGGAACACCATGAAATCTAGAAGAAAGATGCAAAGCAAAAATGACAGCTAGTAAATAGGACATGCACTGAAAAGCGAAATAGTAAGCCACAACATTGCCACTAGCTATCTTAGACAAAAACCCTATATGGCTAGTCCCACAATGGTACGAAGTAAGGCATGACTCAACTACCTCCTAACCTACAACCCTAATACTCGACCTCCACATCTTCTTATCAAGTGTCGTGTCCTCGTAAATCTGGAGTCTCGCCATATCCTGCTTGATCACCTTTCCCCAATACTTCTTAGGTCGCCCTCTACCTTTTCTCGTGCCATCCACAACTAGCTGCCCATACCTCCGTACCGAAGCATCTGGGCTTCTCCTCTGAACATGTCCGAATCATCTGAGCCTTACTTCCCGCATCTTGTCATCAATGGGAGCCACATGCACCTTCTCCCGGATATCATCATTCCTAATCTTATATATCCTAGTGTGCCCGCACATCCACCGCAACATCCTCATTTCTTCTACTTTCATCTTCTGGATATGTGAGTTCTTAACGGGCCAACACTCAGCCCCATACATCATGGTCGGTCTAACCACCGCTTTATAAAACTTACCTTTGAGTATCAGTGGCACTCTCTTGTCACACAAGACTCTAGATGCTAACCTCCACTTCATCCATCCTACCCCAATACGGTGTGTGACATCCTCATCGATCTCGCATCCCCCCTGGATAACCGAACCAAGGTACTTGAAGCTGCCTCTACTCGGGATGACCTGCGAATCAAACCTCACATCTACGCCCTCTTCCCCTGGCTCAGCGCTGAACTTACACTCCAGGTATTCCGTCTTCGTCCTGCTCAGCTTGAAACCCTTAGACTCGAGAGCCTGTCTCCAAACCTCCAACCTCTCGTTAACATCGGCTCGCGACTCATCAATCAGAACTATGCCATCGGCGAATATCATGCACCATGGCACATCCCCTTGAATATGGTGTGTTAACGCGTCCATCACCAGGGCGAATAAGAACGGACTGAGCGCAGAACCTTGGTGTAACCCCATTACAACCGAAAAATGCTCAGAGCCGCCTCCTACTGTCCTAACTCGAGTCTTAGCCCCATCATACATGTCCTTAATCGCCATAATGTAGGGAACCGACACACCTTTTGCCTCCAGGCATCTCCAGAGATTTTGTGCAACCAAACAATGGAAAATGGAAAAATATTTTTCGAAAAATATTTTTCGTCATACCAAACACACCCTAAAACTTAAATTTTTTGATTCTCATTTTTAAACTTAGACACAAAAATTAATGATTTGGCAACTAAGTAAATTTCTAGATAAGTTCGGTTGAGATTCTTTGTTTTGGGGTGAGCTTCATGGGTTATATTTGGGCTACTTCATGGGTCAGAATGAGCTATAAAAAATAATGGGTTAACTTGAGCTCAGCCCAAATAGACCCATGAGCTAAAATGTTATAGCCCAACCCATTAATCTCTTGGCGAGTTGGGCGGGTTGAATGGGTTTGGGTTCAAATTGACACCCTTAGATTGGACTTGTACCGTTTTGCCAAAACCAATCCTTTAACTCTCAGGGTCTTTTGGTACGTGGGATTGGAAATAATATCGGGATTAGATGTAGAATTATTTTATCTCACATTCCATTGAATTTTAAATTTAGGAGTAGTAATTTCAAGATTAGTTAATCCTACAGTTGGGTATTATTCATCCCACATTGATAATAATTTCGGGATAATAATTTTGGAATTAATTAATTTCGAGATAAACACTAAAATAACAAAGATGCACTTCTTCAAGGCTCTTCCCCAAAGTCTTTAGACAATTCAAGGTTAAAATTAAAACTAAAGTTTATCACAACTTATCTATTATACGCCAAACACATATTTATATTATACCTTGTATATTCCATATCTAGTCCAATAAATCAAACATCTTCCAATAAAAATATATTCACTATATAATTTTATCATCATTTACTCCTTATATTATAATCTTATTATTATAATCTCGGGATAACTTGTTCCCCTACCAAACGTCCTCGCTTTTTTAACAAAACTAGGTTGGGGTATGGGTGCTAGCATGGGCCAACATGCTAAACAAGAAAATATTGAAGTCATCATAACTTATAATACTTCAATCACAGTTGTCGTAATTTTTAAATTTTTACTCCTTTATGTCCCAATTTATATGGTATTTTTCGCTTTATCAAGAGTCAACGAAGGTAAATTGGAACAAATTAACTCAATATTTTAAAATTAAAATTCAAACATTTAAAAATTATACAAAAAGTTATTTGGTATGTGTGAACAAAGTCACACATGGAAGTAGAAAAGAAAAAGAAGTCGCTTATAAGGAGCTAGATACTCTAATGGTGTGAGCCCTTTTGGAGAAAATCGTGCGAGTTTGGCCCAAAGCGAACAATATCACATCATATTAAGAGTACTTTTGGGTCGTTTTAACCCAATAACGGGTATTAGAGCCAATGGTTTGGCGGTAGAACTACGGAAATGGCGGAGTGTGACGTGGGGGACCAACTTTGTGCCTTTGCTCGTCTAAGGGGTTTATGACCTTTACCCGTAGGTTTGAAGATGCATACACAACTTTGAGCATATAAATTTTGCCCTATTTAAAATTACTCCTAAAAATACTCTAGATTAGTCTTTTAGTTATTTTTAGTTTTATGGGATTTTTATGAATTTTTATTTATTTGTTCTGCATAATTAATTGTATTTTGGCATTTAGTGGCATTTAAGTGCATTATAAATCATAAAATTACCAAAAAATGTAGTAGTCTTTCATTCTGCATCATAAGAATTGTTAATTGCATAATTAGATAATTTGTTAGGTTAAGTGACGATTTAATCATTAATTAGGTAGTCTATTAGGTAAATAGGTTAAAAGTGCAAAAAATGTGTTAATTGGAATTCAAGTTGGAATGTGGCTGATTGGGTAAAAGAAAAGAGAAAGAGAAAGAGGTTTGCCTTCGTTCAAAGACTCAGCCTATTTCGTTTCAGCCCAGTTCAATTCAGAACCCGTCTGCTAAAGATTACTTTTAGAGGATTAAAACGATGTAGTTGACTTCTAAACTACATCGTTTTAGTCTAGACCTGTCACGACCCAAAATCTAACCTATCGTGATAGCGCCTATCGTGATACTAGGCAAGCCGATATCTCCAAAACACTTTCAATATTTAACAGAAATGAATTAATATATTTAAAATAACCGGAGTCTTTCATAAAAATAGGGTAAAACCCAAAGCATAAGTGCGGAAGTAAAATAGCCCGACATCGGGATGCCACTGAGTACATGAGCATCTATACCAGGAGCAGTCTAATACAACATCTAAGGAATAAGAACTGAAATGAGAATAAGATAATGAAGGAGAACCAAGGCCTGCGAACGCCATGCAGCTACCTCGATAGTCTCCGGAATCAGCTACTCAAATATCAATACCCGCTATGACCGGGAACTCCTGGATCTGCACACGAAGTGCAGGGTGTAGCGCGAGTACAACCAACTCAGGAAGTAACAAAATAAATAAGGAATTGAGAAGGTAGTGACGAGTTATACAAATACAGTTCATTTTCAATAGTTCCAGCAAAGAATAGACATGCTTTCAAACCCGACAGTTTAAGTCAACTCAGTTTTATACAGTTCAAGTTCAGGTAATCCAGATATAGAATCTTTCAGAAATTTCACAGCAATGACAGATAGCAACTAAGTGCATCAACAAATGAAAAAACAAGTACAGCCTCTCAGGGCAACAGTCACTCAACTCATCACAACAACTCAAATCACTCGGCTCTTAGCCCTCACTACTCACACTCAATAGGTACATGCGCTTACTGGGGGTGTGCAGACTCCGGAGGGGCTCTTTTCAGCCCAAGCATTATATCCGCACGGATAATTTATATATTGCATGGACAACTCACGTGCTATAGTATCAATATACGGATCCGCACGGACAACTCACGCGCTGCACAGACAACTCACGTGCCATAGTAACAATACCTCATAGACAGGCCCTCGACCTCACTCAATCATCAACCTCTCTAGTCTTTCGGGCTCTCGGAAATCACAAAAATCGGCCCAACAAAGATAACATAGTATATCAACAAGAATCAAGAAGAGGCTGAGATATGATACTCAAGTAAAACCATGACTGAGTACAAGACAACAATTAGCAAGTAATTCAACAAGTACGCGACCTCTGTGGGTCCCAACAGTACCATCACATAGTCTAAGCATGATTTCTAACATGATTTGCAGTCAACATTTCTATAACACAAGAAAAGAATATAGCTAGAAATAAGTTATTGAACTTTACAGTTTCACGGAATGGACCAAGTCCCAATTCCTATGGTGCACGCCCACACGCTCGTCACCTAGCATGTGCGTTACCTCCAAAATACTCACATAATCCAATAATCTGGGGTTTCATACCCTCATGACCATATTTAAAACTGTTAGTTATCTCAAACCGCGCAAAATCCTACTATGCAATGCCTTTGCCCCTCGAGTCAATCTCCCAACGCTCCGAATCAAGCCACAAGCAACACGATATAATTAATATAGGCTAAAAGAATCAATTCCACAAGAAAAATACGAAATTATAAGCTAAAATCCGAAATAGGATCAACCCGCCCCCAGGGCCCATGCTTCAAAATCCGACAAAAGTCACAAAACCCGAAAGCCCATTCACTCGCGAGTCTAACCATACTAAATTCATCAAAATCCGACATCATTTGATCCTCCAAATCTCCAAAATCCACTCTCCAATTCTCAAGACCTAAACACCCAAATTTTACTTCAAAATCTCGCTAATTAGGTGGGGAAATCAGTGGGGAATCAAGATTTATGATTAAAAAAAAACGAGTTCAAGAAGCTTACCTCAATAATACCCTCGAAAATCTTCTCCAAAATCGCCTAAGTCCGAGTCTCGAATGGTGAAATAAGACTAAAATCGCGAACCCTTGCTTTTAGATGTTCTGCCCAGACTTTTCGCATCTGCAGACCCACTGTCGCATCTGTGGAAAATCTATTGCAGGTGCGGATTCCACTTGAAATCCCATATTCCGCTCCTGCGGATACAAGACCGCATCTGCGCCTATCGCAGGTGCGGAAACCCATCGCACATGCGGCTAAAACTCGCACCTGCGCCCAGCTACCCGCTTTTGCGACCATCGCAAGTGCGGAAAAATCTTCGCACCAATGACCTCTGCTCAACTCATCTTTGGCCGCTTCTGCTGCTCCTTCCCCGCTTCTGCAGGCTCGCACCTGCGGTGCCCACTCCGCAGGTGCGGTCACACCAGTAGCAACAACACTTTAGCTGCTTCATCAACTCAAAATCAAGTCCGTTAACCACTCGAAATTAACCTGAGGCCCCCGGGACCTCAACCAAATATACTAACTAGTCATATGACTCAATACAAACTTAGTCGAACCTTCAAATCACCCAAAACAACATCAAAACACTAATTATACCCGGATTCAAGCCTAAAGAACTTCTAAACTTCCAAATTCCACAAACAACGCCAAAACCTACCAAACCACATCCGATTAACCTCAAAATTTGCATACGGGTCATAAATGACACCACGAACTTACTCCAATTCCCGGAAATCAAATTCGACCCCGATATCAAAATTTTCACTGCCGGCCAAAATAGCCAAAATTCCAACTTTCACCAATTCAAGCATACTTCTACTACAGACCTCTAAATCACAGTCCGGACACGCTCCTAAGTCCAAAATTACCCAACGGAGCTAACGGAACCGACATAACTCCATTCCGGAGTCGTCTTCACACAATTCCGACTACGGTCAAACTCCTAAAACTTAAGCTTCCGTTTTAGGGACTAAGTGTCCCAAAACACTCCGAAACCAAAAACAAAACCTCCCGACAAGTCACACAAGCATGATTTCTAACATGATTTGCAGTCAAAATATCTATAACACATGGAGAGAATATAGCTAGCAACAAGTTATTCAACTTTACAATTTCATGAAACGGACCAAGTCCCAATTTCTACGGTGCACGCCTACACGCTTGTCACCTGGCATGTGTGTCACCTCCAAAATATTCACATAATTAAATAATTCGGGGTTTTATACCCTCAGGACCAGATCTAAAACTATTACTTACCTCAAACCGCGCAAAATCCTACTTTACAATGTCTTTGCCCCTCGAATCGATCTCCTAACTCCCCAAATTAAGCCACAAGTAACACGATATACTTAATATAGGCTAAAAGAATCAATTCCACAAGAAAAACACGAAATTGTAAGCCAAAATCCGAAATAGGATCAACCCGGCCCCCGAACCCACGCCTCAAATCCGACAAAATTCACAAAACCTGAAAGCCCATTCACTCGCGAGTCTAACCATACTAAATTCATCAAAATCCGACATCATTTGATCCTCCAAATCCCCAAAATCCATTCTCCAATTCTCAAGCCCTAAACCCCCAACTTTCACTTCAAAATATCTCCAAAATCGCCTAAGTCCGAGTCTCAAATGGTGAAATAAGACTAAAATTGTGAACCCTTGCTTTTAAACCTTCTGCCCAGACTTTTCGCATCTGCAGACCCATTATCGCATCTGCGACGCCGCACCTGCGGAAAATCCATCGCAGGTGCAGATTCCACTTGAAATCTCAGATTCCGCTCCTGCGGCTATAAGACCACATCTTCGCCTATCGCAGGTGCGAAAACCCATCGCACATGCGGCTAAAACTCGCACCTGCGCCCAGTTGTCCGCTTTTGCGACCATCGCAGGTGCGGGAAAATCTTCGCACCTGCGACCTCTGCTCAACTCATTTTGGCCGCTTCTGCGGGCTCGCACCTGCGGTGCCCACTCTGCAAGTGCGGTCACACCAGTAGCAGCATCACTTCAGCTGCTTCATCAACTCAAAATCAAGTCCGTTAACCACTCGAAATTGGTTGAGGTCCCCGGGACCTCAACCAAACATACTAACTAGTCATATGAATCAATACGAACTCCACCCAAAACAACATCAAAACACTGATTACACCCGGATTCAAGCCTAAAGAACTTCTAAACTTTCAAATTCCACAAACAACGCCGAAACCTATCAAACCACATCCGATTGACCTCAAAATTTACACACGGGTCATAAATGACACCACGAACCTACTCCAATTCCCAGAAATCAAATTTAACCCCGATATCAAAATTTCCATTGCCGGCCAAAATAGCCAAAATTCCAACTTTCGCCAATTCAAGCCTACTTCTACTACAAACCTCCAAATCACAGTCTGGACACGCTCATAAGTCCAAAATCACCTAACGGAGCTAAGAAACCGACATAACTCCAATCCGGAGTCGTCTTCATATAATTCCAATTACGGTCAAACTCCTAAGACTTAAGCTTATGTTTTAGGGACTAAGTGTCCCAAAACACTCAGAAACCAAAAATAAGACCTCCCGACAAGTCACATAAGCAGAAACATATATTGGGTAAACAGTAAATAGGGGATCGGGGCTAATACACTCAAAACGATCGGCCAGGTCGTTACAAGACCTCTATTTAATAAAAGAACATATTAAATATCGTGTTTTTACACCTTCAACCCTAAATCTCTTTTGTCTCCGCCGAATTTGAGAGGAGATTGAGCAATCAGAGACCCTTTACGCCACCCTTTCCGTTACAAACCACCTTTGTTTGACTCTTTCCCCTCTCCTCTACCCCATCCTATGAGAATCAAGCTTCAAATTTGCCCCTTTACACCAAATCGAACCCCAAATGGAAAACTTAGCATGTCTTCTCCCCTTTTGATTTTGAATGAAATTGGCCACTAATTAACCTTAAAACCTACGTCAATCGATAGATCTCTTTGAGGTCTATCTATTGAAGAAGGATTCATGTTATTTCGCGGTGGCCGAAGCTCGGTAAAACCTCCGTTGACTAGCCAGGAGTCGCTGGAATTTCTCTTTCTTCTATACATCCGGTTCACAGTGGTTATCATGATATATACCACTGACTAAACCGTAAAGATTCCAAGCCAGTGGTCATGTAACGATAACCACTGTTGGCTGAAATTTTCTTTGCCGGTTAGTTTGAACATCCACATGTAACACTTAGATCATTTTCCTATTTAATTTCTTCTACCCTTATTTGTTCTCGTATGTCAACATTAGTCCTCCAATTTTGTTTTATTAGGTTTTCTGTGTCTTCCTGTGATTGCATGTTAGAACGATTAAGATATTTAGTTGCTTAAAATTGATTGCATTATTCAATTCAACATTGTTAATTAAAGTAGTTGATTTCTCTTTATTGTTAAAAACATGGTTAACTATAAACGTTTTATGTTTTGATTTCATTTAACTTGTTAATATGCATGTTGCAGTTTGGGGTCTGTTTAATTAGTTGAGATTTGAACTTTTGGTTCGAGTATTTGAGGTATACGAGCCTATCAGTTGGGTCACTAACATGCCCCAACTTGTATTTTACTAGGTTTTGACCTTGTAGGTGGTCTATTGGATTTGACCCAAGCCCTTGAACCACTCTCCTAAAGAGATAAGATTGAGCTGAAAGAGGGTAAATACCAAGAGCTGGAGGGGTATTAGAGGAATTTGATCATGGAAGAATCTTATATACCAGGCAGCTGATAGGAAAGTAGGGGGAGATTTGTAATGACCCGACATGTCGTTTTGAGCTTTTGCATTCAGTTCGGTAGTTTGAGATCATTAGTAGCTTCATATGGTTTATTATGACTTACGTGTATCGTCGGTTTTGATTTTCGAGTGATTCAGGATTGATTTGGAAGAATGATTCTCATTTTGGAAGCTTTAAGTTGGAAGAGTTGACCTAGTTTGACTTTGGTGTATTTGACCTTGGATTGGAGTTTTGATGATTCCACTAGGTCTAGATGGTGATTTTGGACTTGGGTGTATGCCTGGATTTTCATTTGGAGACTTTTAGAAGGTTTTGGCCATAATTGGCGAAAGTTGGCAATTTGAAGGTTTGGAATATTCATAAATTTGACCGGGAGTTCACTTTGATGTTATCGCCCTCGAATTGTTGTTGCATGAGTTGGAATAAGTTTGTTATGTCATTTGGAACTTGTGTACAAAATTTGAGGTCATTTTGCGTTGATTTGATGAGGTTCGGCACGAGTTTTGGAAGTTGAAAGTTCAAAAGTTTATCAAGTTTGATTTAAAGTGTGATTCATGATTTTGATGTTGTTATGTGTAATTTGAGGCCTCACATAGGTCCGTGTTATATTTTGGGACTTGTTGGCATGTTTGGACGGGGTCCCAATGGGCTCGGGTGAGTTTTGGATGGGTTCCAGACCATTTTGGGCCATGTTAGTTATGTTGGTTTGTGCTGATTTATGGCGCTTCATTTCTTCTTTGAGTTCGCGTCCCTATCTTCACGTTCGCGCATTGTTAGGGGTGGTCTTCTTCACATTTGCGTCCCTTTCTTCGCGTTCGCGTAGTGTTGAGCTGGGTTGGGCAGGTCATGATGTATTCCTCTTCGCGTTCGCGCTGGCGTCTACGCGTTCGCGATTGTCTTGCAACTATGTATTCGTGTTGCGAGAGTTCTTCCGTGAACGCGTAGCGTTATTTCGTGGCAGTGTATTTTGTGCATCGCGATCACGTAGGGTACCACTAGGCAGAGCATATAAGTATTCTATTTCGGACCTTGAGCTTATTTTATCACATTTTGAGTTATGGAGCTCGGATTTGGGCGATTTTGGAGAGGATTTTCACCATATGGATTATGGTAAGTATTTTCTACTTGGTTTTGATTATATTCCGTGATTCAATCTTCGATTTTGGTATTGGATTGATGATTTAAAAGAGAAATTGGGGTTTTTTTTGTATAAACTTCTCTAAAGTGATTAATTGAGTTTTGAACATCGATTCGAAGTCATATTTGAATAATTAGTATGGTTTGACTCATAATTGAATGGGTTGTCAGAATTTGTGAGTTTTTCGATTTTGGGATGCGGGCCCGGGTTGGCTTTTTGGTTGACTTTGAGTATTTGATTAAAGATTCGACCTTTTTCGTTTAGGTTTATTTCCTTTGGCATTAATTGATGATTTTGAGTTGCGTTTGGCTAGTTTCGAGCCGTTCGGAGATTGATTCGTATGGGATGTCATTTCTATAGTATTGTTTGGCTTGCTTGGGAACTTGATTTGGCTTGTTCAAGGTAAGTAACATATCTAAACTTGGATTTGAGGGTAATCATCCCTGAGAACTATGATATTTGAGATGGGTTGGGGTGACGCACGTGCTAGGTGACGGGCATGTGTGCGTGCAGAGGCGGAGCCAGGATTTAAATCTTGTGGGTTCGGGGTTCTACTCCTTTTAAGTTACTGGGCTCTAAATAAATAATTTGTACATATTCATGAATCTTTTAAGACAAATATATGGATTGGACCAAAATGACTGGGTTCGGCCGAACCCGTACTCCATGGGCTAGCTCCGCCCCTGTGTGTGTGCACCGAGGTATTCATGATCTGGGTAGTTCTTATTCTATTATGTTCCTTGTTTTGCTATCATGCTCCTTTGATTTCATTTTTTCTCCATTTATATGACTACATGAGATATTATTCATGCTAGAAATCATATCTAGGCCATATGCTTAATTGTTGAGACACGATAGGACTATTTTTCCATGTTGAGCTAATTACCTTAGCTACAGTTGTAATGTTTCAGTCAAGATAGTTATATCCGCATGTTATATCTCTACCTCTGTGCATTTTTTATATGCTATCTCACTTGTTATTGGTGTCTTAGTACGTGACACAGGTTGATTTATACTTAAGGCACATTGTGATATTCTGTGTTATATGATTGTATTATATTTCTGTGATATATTGACATATGGAGACTTTGGCGGATTGATGACTGATGTGGGCAGTAGAGCCGTGTTGTGACTTATGTTGGATCGGATTGCACATCGCAATAATTATATTAATATTAAGGTGACATGTACGTCAGGCCCCATATTGGGATAAGTATTACTGATTTTGATTCTACGTGTGCACCAAACCATATTGACTAATGACTAGCACTTGGGCAGGATCTGCCTCTCCAGTCTGACATACCAGGAATGGGCGCAAGCACATTATTTTATACACGTGCTTTAGTAAGGGGCATTTATGGCAAGCACACGTACACTGCTAAGTGTTGTTGTGTGTGATGGTGAGGGCCTTGGACCAGGCACCGTGAGTGTGCTAAGTGTGGTTATTCTTGGTTGTTTCACTATGATGTTATTTAGTTGATATGTATATTTTACATGTAGGCATAGAGATGCATTTTCCTCATGCTAGACAATTTATGACATTTGATGACTTGGCATGTACATTGACATGTAGGTATAGAGATTTATATTCCTCATGCTAGATGATAATATAATATTTGAGGATTTGACATTTATATTTGACATATATGCATAGAAATATATATTCCTCATGCTAGGCGGCAAATGATAATTAATGACTTGACATGTATATTCACATGTAGGCATGGATATGTACTTTTCTCATGCTAATTGATAAAAGAAAATTCTTATCTGGTATTTTGAATTGGAAATATACAATTCTTTTGATAAACTCATGTTTAGTTGATTTCGGTGGTAAGGTTTGGACTTTGACTGTCATACTTGAAAATCATGTCTATTTTTTCCCATAACTATGATCGAGTTGAGCATAATATTTTTCTGAGTTGTTACTGTTTACGGCATTATCATATCTCATGTTATTATCGATTATTTGATGTTGGACTCCGACTATCTTCTGAGTTCGTCACTGATTTCAACACGAGGTTAGGTTTGTTACTTATTGAGTACGTGGGGTTAGTTGTACTCATACTACACTTCTGCACCTTGCATGTAAATCTTGATATTGATGCTGTTGTGTATGGCGGGAGCTGGCATTGAAGATGTACCCGCTTTCCGGATATAGCTACCACTTGTTCTTGGTAGTTTTAAATCTTAAATTCTATTTATGTATATTCCAAATAGATGTTATATTATTTTATACCAGCTTTGTAAATCTAAGTCTTTGTGACTCGTGACTTGTACTACCAATCCTTGGGGTTAATGCATAGAACTTCAGTTATACATTTAATGAGTTTTTATTTATCTTCTTTGAAATTGTGGAATTATTGTTTGGCTTACCTTGCAGGTTGAGTTAGGTTCCATCATGACTAGTGGATGTTTAGACCATGACAAGTTTGCATTAGAGCTATAGGTTCATAAGTTCTACGAGTTATGAGTAAGTGTCTAATAGAGTCTTGCGGGTCGGTATGATGACGTTCATACCTATCTTCGAGAGGCTATATGGCATTTAGGAAATTTTCCCATCTTTCTTTCCTTATCAGGTTGAAGCGTATCTCTTGAATTTCTTCCATTCACTCGTATGTTATGTGAGCGCTCGGTATCAGCTATGCGTCAACGGTTTATGATTACATAGATGAGGTGCAAAATGTGTTTTCCGTATTTTGGTGATGTGCCAGTCTGGACGACTTGAGGCCAGGTTTAGACCGCAACTTGGACTCGATAGTTTCAGTGGTGTAAGTATATGCTTTTGGACTTATATATCCGGCAGTGTCCCCTAGGAGTGGGATTTATGGCTCGGTGAGTGGTTGGATAGCTATATGATGAGTATTATGTGAATGTAGAATGTGCTTAGATGGTTTAGATGTAACGAGAAATTTTTTGCTTGGGATGCAAAGGGAATATGGCTGCTTGATTTCTGTCTTGATGTGTTGTACAAACTCAAGTTATGAGTGTGTTGAAGGATCTTTCATGTTGTTCATTTGTGAGATGAAGCAGATTTTTGTGTCTTGTTGACGAGTTCAGACTCTGGAAGATTTAGTGATTGCATAGTGGTTGTGGCCATGAAAGGGCATTGAGAAATATCGGTTTGAGGCTAAGCAGGTAGGTTATCTCCTGCGGGATGTTCTAAGGTTTTGTGATTCTTATGATGATTTCGTGGAGAGTTTCTTTCTATCGGTGGGTTACATGTGTTACAATTTGAGTTTGGATCACTTGAGGAATTTGCACGACTATCACGAGGTTGGATATGTGCTTAGATGGTGATTTGAGGTATTTTATGATTAGAGCTACGTGAGTGTATGAAGGGGTTTTGTTGAATTCTAGTACGAGATTGTGGCATTAATCAAGTAAGGGTATTGTGTGTTATCAGATGTTGTGTTCTATGGCTTTGAACTAAGTGGGGAAGTTTTCTATCAACGATTAGGTTGCATGATTATGTACTACATTAGTTTCGGCCTGAGGCAGGTTTGTGGATCAATTATAACTTGAAGAGGTTGATTTTGAGGATGACTTGAGCAAGAAAATTTTTGGATGCCTGATGTATTACACTTTATGGATATATAGAGATCTTGGAATGGTTTAGGTTTGTTATTCGTGATGGATGTAATGTGCTAAGAAAAGAGAGTCACTTTGTTGCATTAAGGTGAAATTACTTCTTTGGGTGTTGCTGTGCTAATGGGGAATATGTCGTTCGGCTCGTTTGGGCGGTGCATTTGAGATTTGGATTGGGTGGATGGCTCTCGAGAAGGTTCTAATTGGTTCAAGAATCATATGTGGTATTTGAGAAATTTTCGGATTTGTAAATGGCTAAGATCTAAAATTTGCATTGGACGGTGTCAGGACTTGCGGTATTTCTGTATCATTTGTGATTCTATATTTCACCATCAAAGAGATTGGAGAAACAACATTAGATTTATAGAAGGTCTCTTCAGAGTGGGCATTTCGATTACGGTACTACGGGGTGTTTAAGAGAGAATACAGTGGCTTATGGCTTTAGGATGACGTGGCTTCATGCTAGGATCTCTTGAGGTGAGCGTTGGGTTAGGGATCGTAGTGTACAGGCAATGAGAAGAGTTATCTTGAAGGCAATTCAGAAAGAACTCAGAGAAATAAGACAACTTGGTAGTAGGTTGGATCAGCATGATAATAGAAATAATCGGTTATTTTGATTATTTTGATGTGGTGGGCCTCTACCGATGTTTTGTGGCAATACTATTTGGTTTGGTGACCCGCGTGACTTGGTTGAATTAAGAGAAATTCAGTTCTGATAGCCTGAATATGTGCATATGGTTTCGAAGAGTTTTCGATAGTGTTGACCACGGTTTGGGATGGATATTTCTACATCCATGGGGAGTTTGTTGTGCATAGTGATTTTCTCTTGGAGGAGATCCAGTGGAAGATTTATGGCTGATTGAGTATGGATTCTACTTGTGACTCAGAGTTGATAATGGGATTCTCGTGCTTTCATATGATTGTATGTTAGAGGCGGTGAGTCGCGATTGAGATTTGCATGTGCAAGTTTGCGTTTCAGTTTCGAAGAGAAAGTAATGAGTTCTAGACAGTATTAACAGTTTCTGATGTGTAGAATGATGCTGGCACTATCTGGTATCACTTGAGAAGAGCATGTATTTCAGGAAGGCGCACTGTGCTTTGACTTGTCGATGCTTGATTGGTATTACGTTAATCGCCTGGTTGATCGACTACTGATGTTCAGATTTTTCTTTGTGGCATGGAAGAATTATGGAAGTAATTCTTGTGGGATAATTCTGTATGAGGGACGTGTCTGTCACTTGAGTGATCTAGTTGGGATTAGATATCGTCATTCTGGTATATTCTAGGAATTTGGAGACTGGAGTTCTCGGAGGCAGATTGTTTCTTGGTTGCAGACTGTGAAGGTATGACCAAAGTTAGATAGCTAATTATATATGTTATGGATAGGTTATTGTGGATTTTGGAGGGTTATTTATCTATTTGTGGATGATCGGAGTTGATTCGGGGACCCATGAGTAGGCCTAATGAGGATGTGTATTCTACACCGGGTTGGATTTGTTGACCCAACACTGCTATTATCGAGGTTTGTGTCTTTCGGTTAGAGTTGAGCTTGTTCGTGTTCTGATATATTTTACGTGTTACTCTTCTATGCTATGATGGGTTGTGATATTTTGGTTAGTTGCACATATGACGTGGTTCTGTTTTGGCCTTGTGGCGAAAATTGGGCGAGATGGTTATTGGGGTGTTGAATGATTGATTGCGCCTGGGTTATGGCCTACCTGTTATGGTATATTATGTAATCCGTTTCTCTATGGTCATGATCGTGCACTTCACATGTTTGTTGTTGTTATGTATATAGTTATTAATTATGAGCATCATGGCTCGAGGTATTTCATATGGACCGATGTTTGAATTGGGTCACGCATCACATCAGAGTTATGTTGGGATATGACCTTTTATGTTTATCTCGTGTGGTTTGGTTCTCCTTTGTGTGATCTGTTTATAGCAGTGTGCTTGTGGTGGTATATGTTGAGCTTGCGGGACGGTTCTCTCATTTGAATTCTTTTTCCATCATTGGGTATATTCGAGTTGTTGCTTGTCTGGTGCACGGATTGCACGGTATGGGGCTATAAATGGTATTGGTGTGGCATATAGATTTAGCAGCTCGTACTAGACGAGATAAGGTTATTGGATCTGGAATTAGTACTATCGGATTTGGTTAAGGTATGTTTGGAAGAATAATATTAGAAGTTAGTTTATAATTTGGCAATGGTTCTTATCGGGCGAGAATGCTCCATGGCTGGTTGATCTGATGGGTGATTATGAGTTTTTTCTTGTTTTATTCATCATTGGCAGTGTGCAAAGGTTCAGAACAAGGTTTTACTTAATATGAGGTTTGTTAACGGTATCAGGTTTGTTATTGAGCAGTTATTATGGTCGGACGTTATTGCTATGGGTACCTGAGTTATGCGGTATAGCATGTGATTATATCTTGAGTTATGGTTATGGCTTGATACAACTTGTCCAGACTTGCACAATATATAGATACACGAATTAGGTCTTATAATGAGTTTCGGATGTTGAGGATTTGATTATAAGGCTTATGGACTAAGGTCGTAGTTAGGATCTTCAGTTAGTTTGTGTTGTTAGACTTATATGGATTGGAATGACATGGGATCACCTATGTGTATACACATGGTGAGTTTATACAGTGATTTGATGGCTTTGGAATGACTCTTGGCATGTTCGAGGACAGACGTATGTTTAAGTGGGGGGGGGGGGTGTAACGACCCGACCAGTTATTTTAAGATTTTGCATTCAGTTAGTGGTTTGAGGTCATGAGTAGCTTCATATTGTGTATTATGACTTGCGCGTATCATCGGTTTTGGTTTTTGAGTGATTCAGGATTGATTTGTAAGAATGATTTTTATTTTGGAAGCTCTAAGTTGGAAGAGTTGCCCAAGTTTGGCTTTGGTATATTTGACCTCAGATCAGAGTTTTGATGATTCCGTTAGATCCGGATGGTAATTCTGGACTTGGACATTTGCCCGAATTTGTATTTGGAGACTTCTAGAAGTTTTTGGCCATAATTGGCGAACGTTGGTAATTTGAAGGTTTGGAATGTTCATAAGATTGATCGGGAGTTGACTTGGATGTTATCGGCCTCGGATTATTGTTCCGGGAGTTGGACTAGGTTGTCATTTGGAACTTGTGTGCAAATTTTGTGGTCATTTCGAGTTGATTTGATGAGGTTCAGCATGAGTTTTGAAAGTGAAAAGTTTAAAATTTTATCAAGTTTGATTTGAGGTGCGATTCGTGATTTTGATGTTGTTATGTGTAATTTGATGCCTTGTGTAGGTCCGTGTTATATTTTGGGACTTGTTGGTATGTTCGGATGGGGTCCCGAGGGGATCGAGTGAGTTTCGAACGGGTTTCTGACCATTTTGGGCCATGTTAGTTATGCTGATTTCTGGTGCTTCATTTCTTCTTTGCGTTCGCGTCCCTGTTTTTGCGTTTGCGCAGTGTTAGGGGTGGTCTTCTTCGTGTACGCATCCCTGACTTCGCATTCACATAGTGTTGAACTGGGCTAGGTAGGTTATGACGGATTCCTCTTCGCCTTCGCGCTGGCGTCTATGCATTTGCGATGGTCTAGCAGTTGTGTTCTTCGCGTTCGCGAGGGTTGTTCCGCGAATGCGTAGCGTTATTTTGTGGCAGTATATTTTGTGCATCGCGATCGTTAGGGAACAACTGCAATCGCGTGAGGTATCACTGATAGAGTATATAAGTACTCTATTTCGTACCTTGAGCTCATTTTATCACATTTTGAGTTATGGAGCTTTGATTTGAGCAATTTTGGAGAGAATTTTTACCACATGGATTGGGGTAAGTATTTTCTACTCGATTTTTATTATATTCCATGATTACATCTTTGATTTTGGCATTTGATTGATGAATTTAAAAGAGAAATGGGGGGGGGGGGGTTGTCTAAACTTCTCTAAAGTGATTAATTGAGTTTTGAACATCGATTCAGGGTTGAATTTGAGTGAAATTAGTATGATTGGACTCATAATTGAATGGGTTATCAGAATTTTTGCCGGGTTCCGGGATGCGGCCCGAGTTAACATTTTGGTTCACTTTGAGTATTTGATTAAATATTTGACCTTTTTCGTTTGGGTTTGTTTCTTTTGGCATTAATTGACGATTTTGAGTTGCTTTTGGCTAGTTTCGAGCTGTTTGGAGATCGATTGCGCGGGATGGCATTTCTAGAGTATTGTTTGGCTTGCTTAGTATTTGATTTGGCTTGTTCGAGGTAAGTAACATATCTAAACTTGGATTTGAGGGTAATTATCCCTGAGAACTATGATATTTGAGATGGGTTGGGGGTGATGCATGTGTTAGGTGATGGGCGTGTGTGCTTGCACCGAGGTATTCATGATCTGGGTAGTTCTTAGGCAATTATGTGCCTTATTTTGTTATCATGCTTCTTTAATATCATGTTTTCTCCATTTATATGACTACATGAGATATTATTCATGTTTGAAGTCATTTCTAGGCCACCTGCTTAATTGTTGAGACATGATAGAGCTATTTTTCCATGTTAAACTAATTGCCTTAGCCGTAGTCATACTGTTTCAGTTAGTGTTTTAAAAAGCGTGGGCGTAAGGCGAAGCGTTTTACATATACCTCAGCGAGGCGTAAGCCTCGAGGCACGGGGCGTAATCCCCATAGGTATTTAATTTTTAATATTTTATAAAATAATATAATGACAGTAAATATTTATAAACAGGTAAAATTGCATAAAAATTAAAGAAAACTATAAATATATATATATATATATATATATATGCTCCATCCCCACAAAAAAGTAATCAAAACAATCTATTATACGCTACTTATAAACACAAGTAATTTGAGTAAAAAAGAATAAGGTTTTCTACATGGAGGAACAAAAAGGATTATTAACGTGCAATTTGAACTTTGAACTTGCTGCTATGAAGGAGAATGTAGTTCTCTTTGTATTTGTAAAAAAAAATTAAATATTCGTTGCTTTTAGGAGATATTAGCAGACTAGCGGACAAGATAAAAAATTAGAAAAGACTATGAATTAGGGCTTCAATCAATAAAAAAGGTCTTGACTTTTAAATTTAATACTTTTGAGTTCCTTTTTAAACCTTTTGAGTAATTATCAAACTGACTCTTGAGAATTTGGGTATTATATGAAGGACTTATTCAACAAATTTTATTTTAATTTGAAAAATTCTCTCGGGCTTACTCCTCAATAAAAAAACGTACCTCGAACGCCCGGGCGTACGCCTCCGAACGCCCAGGCGTATGCCCCAATTGTCCGGACGTACGCCCCAAATTGCCGGGCGTACGCCTCTTGAGACTCTCGCCCCACACCATTGCCCTGAGGCATTTTTGGTACGTCTTGCCCCGGGGCTCGCCCCGAAAACGCCTTTTAAAACAGTGGTTTTAGTTATGATAGTTATATCCGCATGTTATATCTTTGCCTCTGTGTATTTTTGATATGCTATCTCACTTGTTATTGGTGTCTTTGTACATGACACGAGTTGAGCTGTAATTGAGGCACATTGTGGTATTCCGTGTTATATGATTGGATTATGTTTTTGTGATATGTTGATGTATGGAGACTTGAGAGGATTGATGACTGATGTGAGCCGTAGAGCCGTGTTGTGAGTTATGTTGGATCGGGTTGCACGCCGCAATGATTATATTGATATTGAGGTGACGCGTACACTAGGCTCCACATTGGGCTAAGTATTACTGACTTTGATGCTACGCGTGCACCATGCCATATTAGCTTATGATTAGCGCTTGGGCAGAATCCGCCCCTCCGGTGTCTGATATTCCAGCAGTGGGCACAGGCACGATGTTTTATATACATACTTTAGTGATGGACATTTATGCCAGGCACCCATACAATGATAAATGTTGTTGTGTGTGATGGTGAGGGCCTTGGGCCAGGCACCGTGAGTGTGCTAAGTGTGGTTATTCTTGGTGGTTTCACTGTGATGATATTTAGTTGATATGTATAGTTGACATGTAGGTATAAAGATATATTTTTCTCATACTAGACAGTTTATGACATTTGATGACTTGGCATGTATATTGACATGTAGGTATAGAGATGTATATTTCTCATGCTAGACAGTAATATGATATTTGAGGATTTGACATGTATATTTAACATATAGGCATAAAGAAGTATATTTCTCATGCTAGACGGCATATGATAATTAATGACTTGACATGTATACTGGCATGTAGGCATAAAGATGTACTTTGCTCATGCTAATTGATAAACAAAAATTCTTATCTGGTATTGTGAATTGAAAATATATAATTCTTTTGATAAACTCATGTTTAGTTGATTTCGGTGGTAAGGTTTGGACTTTGACTGTCATACTTGAAAAACATGTCTATTTTCCCATAATTATGATCGAGTTGAGCATAATATTTTTCTGAGTTGTTACTGTTTCCTGCATTATATATCTCATGTTATTATCAATTATTTGATGTTGGATTCTGACTATCTTCCGAGCTCGTCACTGCTTTCACCCTGAGGTTATGTTTGTTACTTATTGAGTCCATGAGGTTAGTTGTACTCATACTATATTTCTGCACATTGTGTGCAGATCTTGGTGCTGATGCTGCTGTGTATGACGGGAGATGGCATTGAAGATGTACATACTTTCTGAATATAGCTACCACTGGTCCTTGGTAGTTTTAAATCCTAAATTCTGTTTATGTATATTTCAAATATGTGCTGTATTTTTTCATACCATCTTTGTAAATCTAAGTTTTAGTGGCTCGTGACTTGTACTACCAATCCTCGAGGTTAATGCATAGAACTTTAGTTATATATTTAATGAGTTCTTATTTATCTTCTTTGAAATTGTGGAATTTTTGTTTGGCTTACCTAGCGGGTTGAGTGAGGTGCCATCACGACTAGTGAATTTTTTGGCCGTGACACAATTTTGATTGGTCAAGCACTTAGTATCCTTTAAAAGCAGTCGGTTAAGGGGGTAAAATAGGGATAGAATACAAATAAGAAACCGTAGGAACTAGATTTATGGAAGTCCCCTCTTCTCTTTAAAGAGACAGACTTCATCATCCCTTGGAGATTGAGAACATCATTTGAGTGACTCGAGAAAAAAAAGACTTCTTTCTAGAAAAAATTGAGAGAAAAGAAAGGTTAAGAACATGTTCAGCTGAAGAGAAGCATTCTTAGGATTTCTGGGGGTATTTCTCAGGACAAAAGTCCGTTGATTTTCACTATTTGAGTTCTTAACTTCTGGGTATTTCAAGGTGTTAAAATTCCTGAATTTCTGGGGTGTATCAGAGGCTAAAGTTGGTTTTCAAGTTCACTATTACTGTTGTTTGTTTGCCGAGCTCCATCCTTTGGCTTATCTAGCCTTTATTTGGCCAGAAGAGGTGTTTTTTTTTCTCGAGTCTAGGTATTCTCTAAACCCACATGTAAATTTTATCAAGAAATATGGGTGAAATTTGAGTGTTGTGTTTAAATTCATTTTTTACCTGCTTGATTTTCTGATTTTGTTATCACTCGAGCATGACTGAATTTATAGATGTTATATCAAGTTCTTATCGTCTCCAACATGTTAGTATGACTGTGATTACAATGTTGTACTAAGATGGTTTGATAGTAGGTGCCCAGTTCTTTTTCCTTAGTCACATTAAGTTGTATTAAACCCAAAATTGAAGTTGTATACGTTGGGAGAGGAGTTTGTCTATAAAAATTTCAACCATTAATAGTAGAAATTAAAGATTTAGTGGCCACTTTGCAAGGCAATTCTTTAGACGTTTACTAGGAATTCTAGCATGTTAAAAATGCAGCCTCTAATTTCTTTGACATGTAATTTGGTCGATTATATAAATTGTCACATGTTCTTGGTTTATGTGTGTATTAAATTGAATATGGATATGTATGTGTAAGGGCTGGTAATGCAAGTAACATTGTAGTTGTATTTTTTTAACAATAGTGGTTATGCATGCAATTGATTAATTAAGTGAACTAGCGTTTGGTGAAAGTGTTGATTCTGCAAGTAATTTGTAATTTAAGGACTATACGTATAATAGCCAAGTCTTTACTAGATATTCATCTATTTAATGTGTCACGATCCATTTCCCACTATAGGTCGTGATGGCGCCCAACGTCGGTCGTGATGGCGCCCAACGTCGCCGTTAGGCAAGCCAACAGTGAACTACCAACTTAATTATTCATTTTATTTTTTTCGAAGTCTTCAATTTTATTAGATAAAGAAATTAACGCATAAAAATCATGCAAAATTACAATTTAAATAAAATAGATAATAAAAGTGTGTAAATGCTAAGCAAAATCACAAACAAATTTTAGAACATTCCAAAACCCGGTGTCACAAGTGCATGAGCGTCTACTAAAGAGTGCAATAATAATACAACCTCTGTCTGGAATATAAAATAGACATGATAAAGTAAATAAATAAAATTGAGACTCTATGGACTGCGGTGCGTGGCATAGGAAGCAACTCACCATAAAGTCCCCTCAACAGTTGCGCCTATGCGCCAAGATTGCCACCAAATGAACCTGTCAGATCCTACACATTTAGTGCAGAAGTGTAGCTCGGGTACATAAATCGACGCGTACCCATTAAATATCTAGCCTAACCCCGGAGAAGTAGTGATGAGGGGTCGACATCGATACTTACTAGTAGTCCAATAAAATAATATAATAGATTATAAATATGTATGAAACCCAACAGTGATCATGAGATAAAAACTGTAACTCACAGAATATATAAACCTCTCGAATGTCATATGCTATCTCAACTCATCAGAAATATCAAATGTAATCTCAAATGGACAAGGAATACCATACAAATGCCAGGTCTCAATAAAAGGAGCATCTCACGAATATTCAGACTCCTAGCGGTATTATGCACGATTATGCCGAGGTCGTACGATCCGATCCAAAGTGGTGTGTACACTGTCGAGGGTCGGCCGACGTGAACCAGAGATGCATCTCAATATATTGCTGAGGCGTTCAGCCCGATCCACAGGAAAGGAAGAAACTTAACGAATTACGTGTCACGTGCTTACAACACATGTACGAAGCATAAGGTGAATATAATTTTTACCGTTTATCAAATATCTTTCCAAACAATTCAAGGTGATAAAGCTCGGCCTAATATGTTCCTAAATAAATTTTAATTATAAATTTAATTAATTAAGCTAGAAAACTGAGTTGAAATAATTCAAATATTATAAGATAGAGTCCTAAGTCTACCCGGACATAAACATGCTTTAGCTACGTACGGACTCTCCTCACCTCGTGCGTACGTAGCACCCACAACTAGTAGCACATAACAATTTGATACCTACGGGGTAGTTTCCCCCTTACAAAGTTGGACATGAGACTTACCTCTCTCCGAAATCCGATAACCGGCTCCAACGCCTCTCTAACTCCTCAAACCGGTGCCAGACGATCCAAAACTAATCAAACAACGTGCAAAGCAATCAAAATATACTTCAATACTCGTAATTTAACAATTTGTAATAATTTCCAACTCCGCTCGAAAAGTCAACAAGGTCAAACGCTCGAGGTCACGTGCCCGTTTGTAAAAGATTATTGAAAATAAATATTAACCGTAACTTATATAGTATATATCCAGAAAATAATCCAATTGCATCCATGAATTATCCCTCAAATCAAGGATTTACCATTTCTCAACTTTGGGGCTCAAAACCCCAATTTCTACCATCCAAACACGGATAAAAATATTAAGCAACAAAAATAATCCTGGAAAAATATTAAAATAAAGGTCAGATATTTACCCCCTTGTTGAGACGAGAATAATGTTGCGAAAACCACCTCAAACGAAGATCTAGAACTCAAGATATGTTCAAAATACTAAAATATTCGGTTTAAAACACCGCCCAGATGATTTTCGTTCATCGCCTTCGCGGGGGACCTTCACGAAAGAGCAATTTTTCGCGTTGACCGGCCAACCCAGAAATCCTTTTTCGCATTCGCAGAACCTCTCTCGCGTTCGCTAAGAACAAAAGTTCGCACCATAAACCAGCAATATTTTCCGACACGAAAATGGGCATAACTCTCTTATACGACCTCGGAATTCGATAATTCTTGTTGCTATGGTTCTATAATTACGATACGGATATAATGGTTCAATATAGTCACAAATAAAAGGTAGTTTTCTAAATATAGTACCCTTTATGCCCATAGAAACGACGCCAAAATATCAAATAAGAGCGCGACACAACCCAAACACATCTGAAACACACCTGAGGCCCCAGGACCCCGTCCAATCATATAAACCAGTCCCAAAACATAACATGAACCTACGTGAGGCCTCAAATCACACCAAATAATATCAAAACCATGAATCGCATATCAATTCAAACCTAATGAACTAATGAACTTTTAAACTTCTAAAACTCATGCCGAAGTATACCAAATTAACCCGGAATTACCTCAAATTTTGCATGCATCCCAAATGACACAATAGACCTATACCAACTCCTGAAATCATAATCCGGATCTGATATCAACAAAGTCAATTCTCGGTCAAATCTTTCAACCTTCTAAACCTTCAATCTTCCAACTTTTGCTAAAAAGCATCAAATCAACCTACGAACTTCATAAATCTAAATTCGAACATACGCCTAAGTTCAAAATCATCATCCGAACCTAACGGAACTGTCAAAACTCCGATCCGAGGTTGTTTACTCAAAATTCAAACCTTGGTCAACTCTTCCAACTTAAAGCTTCCGAATTGAGAATTATTCTTCCAAACCAACTCTGATCTTCCCGAAAATCTAATCCGACTATATATGCAAATCATAATACATGAAGTGAAGCTACTCAAGGTTTCAAAATACCGAAAGACATGCTAGAGCTTAAAACGAGCGATCGGGTCGTTACATAATGGGTGCAAATGGACTGTGTTTAAATATGGGAAAATCTTGATTTGTAAAAATATTGGGCCAAGCACCATATCTAGACCCAAAAAATTAAGTCTGGATGTAGATAATACAAGGCCCAATAGGTGTCTCCATCTTGAATAACATTTCGCACGCCTGCTAACCCGTGGCCCAAAGCGTAATTTAATGAGCAGGTCGCGCCTTCTAGCCCAAAAGATTACTGTTGATGCTCTTTCCTTTAATATATTAAATGTGTTATAAAATATAACCTAAAGTAACAATATGGAATAAGGAAAAACAAGCTAAGAGATATATAGAGAAAAATATTGGGCCAAGCACCATATCTAGACCCAAAAGATTAAGTCTGAATGTAGATAATACAAGGCCCAATGGGTGTCTCGATCTTGAATAACATTTCGCAGGCCTGCTAACCCTTGGCCCAAAGCGTAATTTAATGAGCAGGTCGCGCTTCCTAGCCCAAAAGATTACTGTTCATACTCTTTCCTTTAATATATTAAATGTGTTATAAAATATAACCTAAAGTAACAATATGGAACAAGGAAAAACAAGCTAAGAGATATATAGAGAAAGAGAGAAGGGATTTTTATTTTTTCTTCAATTGTGTGTATTTTTCTATCTATTACAAGGCCTTTATATAGGCATGAAAAGTGAAGAAAATATGTCATTAGGCATTTGAGATGAAGATCATGGAGGAAGAGTAGAGATCCACCATAATTTGATATTTCTTATAATAACATCCCCCTGGATATTCATAGATAATGTGCCTCGTTAAAACCTTATTAGAAAAAAATCCTTTAAAAAAATAGTGAAGGAAAAAGAGTACACATGTATAGAAATATGCCTTTTGGTTGCCTCGTTAAAAACCTTGCAAGGAAAACCCAGTGGGATAAAATCTTGTAAGGAAAAAAGAGTACAACGCGTATTAACTCCCCCCGATGAGAGCATCCGTTCATATCCTTGAACCTTAGTATCCCAATTTTGAACACTAGTTTCTTGAAGGTTGACGTCGGTAGAGATTTGGTGAATAAATCAGCCATATTATCACTTGAACGAATCTGTTGCACATTGATATCACCATTATTTTGAAGATCATGTGTAAAAAATAATTTTGGTGAAATGTGTTTTGTCCTATCTCCTTTTATGAATCCTCCTTTCAATTGGGCTATGGATGCTGCATTGTCTTCATACAAAATTGTGGGTAGTTTGTTACACTTCAACCAAATACATTCTTGACTTGCTTCGTGAATTGTAATTATCTCAGCATGATTAGAAGAAGTAGCCACAATTGATTGCTTAGTCGATCGCCCGATCGGTCGTTTTGAGAGTTGTAGCCCCATTCTCCTTTTTTGCTCATTTTTGTGCTTTACTGCTGTTTTATAACTTATCGGGTTGGTTGGTTCGGGCTCAGAGAGATTTCAGAGTGAATTGAGACACTTAGTCTCATAATTGAAAGCTTAAGTTGAAAAAGTTGACCGGATGTCGACTTATGTGTAAATGACCTCGGATTTGAATTTTGACGATTCCGTTAGCTCCGTTGGGAGATTTTGGACTTAGGAGAGTGTATGGATTAGTATTTGGAGGTCCGTAGTGGAATTAGACTTGAAATTACGAAAGTTGAGTTTTTGGGAAGTTTGACCGGGAGTGAACTTTTTGATATCGGGGTCGGATTGGAATTCCGGAAGTTGGAGTGGATTTGTGGTGTCATTTGTGTCTTGTGTGTAAAATTCGAGGTCAATCAGACGCGGTTAGATAGGTTTCAACGTCGTTTGTAAAATTTGGAAATTTTAAAGTTCATTAGGCTCGAATCCGTGTGAAATTCGTGTTTTTGACGTTATTTGAGGTGATTTTTGGATCCAACTAAGTTCGCATTATGTTTTAAGATGTGTTGATATATTTGGTTATGGTCCCGGGGGCCTCGGGTTGATTTCAGGTGATTAACAGATAAAGTTTTTAAGTTGTAAGCTGCTAAAGGTTTTCCACTGCTGGTATAATCGCACCTGCGGAGTGGGAACCGCAGGTGCGTGCCCGCAGAAGCAGCCAAGGGCGTGATGCAGCAGAAGGTCGCATGTGCGATGGTTTTCACGCATCTGCATGATCGCAGATGCGACAGAAGGGCCGCAGAAGCGGATTTGGCTTTGAAGCTTGACTCTGTAGAAGCGAAGATTTGTCTCGCAGAAGCGAGTCCGCTGGAGCGGAAAAAGGGACGCAAGTGCACATTTACCATTTTCATGATTTTGAGCTCGGACTTTGGATGTTTTTGAGAGGGTTTTTGAAGATATTACTGAGGTAAGCTCCTTGTGTTCATTTTTCTTCAATAATGATGTTTTCCCACCGATTTCCCACATAGTTGGTGTGTTTTTGAGGTAATATTTGAGGGTTTGAGGCTAGGGATTTGGAGAGTTAATTTTGGGGAATTGAATTCCATTTGATGTTGGATATTGATAAATTTGGTATGGTTAGACTCGTAAGTGAATGAGCTTTCGGGTTTTTTGACTTTTGTCGGATTTCGAGACGTGGGCCCGGGGCCGGCTTTTGACCAATTTTGGATTTTGGCTTATAATTTCATTCTTTTGTACTGCTTGTGGCTAGATTTGAGATGTTTGGAGGCCGATTCGCGAGTCAAAGGCATATTGGAGTAGAGTTTTGCTCGGATTGAGGTAAGTAATAGTTTTAAATCTGGTCCTGAGGGTATGAAACCCCAGATTTTGGTGTTATATGATTATTTTGGAGGTGGCGCACATGCTAGGAGACGGGCGTGTGGGCATGCACCGTGGGAATTGTGACGTGGTCCATTCCGTGAAACTGAGAAGTTGAATAAACTTGTTGTTAGCTATATGCTCTTCATGTGTTATAGAAATTTGACCGTGAATCATGTTAGAGACCATATTTAGGCTTGGTACTGTTGGGACCCACAGAGGTCGTGTTACATGTTGAATTACCTGCTAAATGCTATTTGTACTCAGTCTTAGTTTTATTTGCATATCATATCTCAGTCTCTAATATTCTTGTTGATATATCATATTATTGCTGTTTGGGTTGATTTTCCTGATTTTTGAGAGCCTGAGAGACTGGAGAGATTGTTGACTGAGTGAGGCGGAGGGCCTGATTATGAGAATATTTATGGGATCGGGTTGCACGCCGCAACATGTTTTTATTGATTTATGCCATAATTTGGCTTGATATATCGCTTGGGCTGAAGGAGCCCCTTCGGAGTCTGTACACCCTCCAATGAGCGCATGTACCTCCTGAGTGCGAGTGCCGAGTGCCGAGTGCCGAGTGCTGAGTGACTGTGAGAAATGAGTGGCTGTGAGGAATGAGTGATTGTAAAGTTGGAGTGAATGAGAGGACTGAGTGATTGTCGCCCTAAGAGACTGTATATGATTTCATTGTTGTTGCACATAGTTTCCATATATCATTGATTTTGGAAAACTTCTGAAGGATACTTTTATCTGGTTTTTACTTGAATTTGGCACGAATAAATTGATTTGACTTAATTTGCCGGATTTGAAAGCATGTCTACTTTTCTTGTTGAGACCACTAAAAATGAATTATAACTGTGTAGCTCGTCACTATCTTTCCGTTCCTTATTTATTATTGTTACTTACTGAGTTGGTTGTACTCACGCTACACCCTGCACTTCGTGTGCAGATCCAAGAGTTTTTGGACGCGGAGAGTGTTGATATTTTGCGTAGCTGACCGTTGGAGATATCGAGGTAGCTGCATGGTATTCGCAGTCCTTGTTTCTCCTTCCTTATCCTTTCTTTCATTGTATTTGAATCCAAACTGTTACAGTCATTTCATTTCTAGACTGATTATGTATAGATGATCATGGCTTAGTGACATCCCGATATTGGGAGCTATTTTCGCACTTGTGTTTTGGGTTTTACCCCATGTTTATGAAAACTATGCCTATTTCAAATGTCTTGATTTACTTTTCTGTTAAATATTGGGAGTATTTTGGAAATGACGGCTTACCTAGTACCATTGATAGGCGCCATCACGACATGTTAGGATTTGGGTCGTGACACCAAGATATGACAGTGCCTCCACATGTAAACACATAGCCTGTTTGAGATCGAGCCTTGTGTGGGTCAGATAAATATCCAGCATCGACATAACCAATAAGATCGAGATTGCAATCATTGACATAAAATAAGTCCATCTCTGTAGTCCCTTTTAGATACCGCAATATGTGTTTGATTCCATTCGAATGTCTCCTTGTAGGAGCAGAGCTATATCTTGATAAGACATTAAATGAAAAAGTTATGACAGGCCTTGTAGTGTTAGCAAGATACATTAGTGCACCAATTTCACTAAGATATGGTACTTCAGGATCAAGAAGCTCTTCATTCTTTTCTTGAGGTCGGAACTGGTCCTTATTCACATCAAGTGATCGAACAACCATCGGAGTACTTAATGGATGTGCTCCATCCATGTAAAATCTTTTCAATACCTTTTCTATGTAGGCATATTGATTAACAAAAATTCCGTTTGCCAAATGTTCAATTTGCAAACCGATACATAATTTTGTCTTTCCGAGATCTTTCATCTTGAATTCCTTCTTTAAATAATCAATTGCCTTTTGGAGTTCTTTTGGAGTTCCAATAAGATTTATGTCATAAACATATATGTCAAGTACAATAAACTCCGATGTTGTTTTCTTTATAAAAACACATGGACAAATGGCATCATTTATATAACCTTACTTTAATAAATATTCACTAAGGCGGTTATACCACATTCTTCCTGATTGCTTTAGACTATACAAAGATCTTTGAAAATTTGATTAAAAACATTTCCCTGGACTTTGAATTATGTGCGTCAGGCATTTTAAATCCCTCGAAAATTTTCATGCATATCTCATTATCAAGTGAGGCATAAAGGTAGATTGTAACCACATCCATTAAATTCACGTCAAGCTTTTCATGGACAACAAAACTAATAAGATAACGGAACGTTATGGCATCCATAACAGGAGAATACATCTCTTCATAATCGACGCCAGGCCTTTGTGAAAATTCTTGTGCAACAAGGCGTGCCTTATATCTTTGTACTTTATTTTTCTCATTCCTTTTACGTACAAATACCCATTTATAACCAACAGGCTTAACACCATTAGGTGTTTGGACTACAGACCCAAAAACTTCCCGTTTCGCAAGTGAATCCAACTCAGATTGGATTGCTTCTTGCCATTTTGGCCAATCAAGTCTTTGTTGATATTCTTCAACAGATTGAGGTTCAAGATCCTCATTATCTTGCATAATGCTAGATGCAACATTGTATGCAAAGACATAATCAATCACTATATTCAATCGATTCAAATGTGTCTCAATAACAATTGGATTTATTGATAGTTTCTTATTTTCTTGAGTCTCACGCTCATCGATATCTTCATGAATCTCAGGATTGGTTAAATCATGGGTTTCTTTATGAGACTCTGTCGTAGTGTCATCTTGATCATTTATTTTCCTTTTTCTAGGACTTCGATCCTTAGAACCCAATGGTCTGCAACGCTTTAGGCGTGCTTTTGACTCATTAGTTATGATACTAGAAGATTTTCCAACAAGGACATCAATACGGATTGGAACATTCTCTGCAGGGATATATGATTTCGTTATCCTTTTCAGATCCGTAAATGCATCTGGTATTTGATTTGCTATTTTCTGTAAATGGATAATCTTTTGTACCTCTTTTTCGAAAATAGAGGCACATGGATCAAGACGAGACAATGATGGATTTTTTCACGAAATTTTCCGTTTGATTTCACCAATTTCTCCCCCTAATTTTGGAAAAAATGCCTCATCGAATCGACAATCTGTAAATCGAGCAGTGAACTAATCTCCCATTAATGTTTCGAGGAAGCGAATAATGGAGGGCGATTCAAACCCAACATATATTCCTAACCTTCTTTGGGGATCCATGTTGGTGCGATATGGCGGTGCTACATGCACATATACAGCGCATCCAAAAATTGTTAGATGTGATATATTAGGTTCATGACCCAAAACTAATTGCAAAGGGGAATATTTATGATAGTTTATCGGTTTGAGACGAATTAGCATTGCTGCATGCAAAATGGCATGACCCCAAAGAGAAGTGGGTAATTTCATTTTCACGAGTAACGGTCTTGCTATCAATTGCAGACGTTTAAACAAAGACTCTGCAAGGACATTTTGAGTGTGAGCATGAGCTACATGATGTTCCACTTTTATCCCAATTGATAAGCAATAATCACTAAATACTTGGGATAAAAATTCAACAACATTATTAAGTCGAATAGACTTAATTGGATTATTGGGAAACTGTACCCGTAATCGAATTATTTGTGCCATTAATTTTGCAAATGCCAGATTGTGAGATGATAATAGGCACACATGAGACCATCTAGAAGATGCATCTATTAAGATCATAAAATATCTAAACGACCTACTAGGTGGGTGAATAGGTCTACAAATATCCCCTTGTATACGTTCCAAAAACGCAGGGGACTCAATCCCAATATTTATTGGTGATGGTCTAATAATCAACTTGCCTTGATAACAAGAAGTGCAGGAAAATTCATTATTTAAAAGAAACTTTAAATTCTTTAATGGATGCCCATTTGAATTTTCTATAATTCGTCTCATCATAATTGATCCAGAATGTTCCAATCGATCATGCCAAAGCACAAAAGTATTGGAATTAGAAACCTTTTGGTTTACGATAGAATATGCCTCAATTGCACTAATTCTTGTCCAATACAGGCCACAAGATTAAGATAAGAACTTCTCAATAACGCTTTTCTAGCCAGAGACATTCTTGGTAACGATGAGATATTCGAGATTATTTTCATCTATTGTCTCAATATGAAATCCATTTCGACAGATATCTTTAAAACTCAACAAGTTCCTCTTGGACTTGGAGGAGAACATTGCATTCTCTATGATAAGTATTGTTCCCTTAGGTAGAGTTATATTAGCTCTTCCAGAGCCTTCAATTAGATTACTACTACCAGAAATTGTAGTAACATCTGCCTTACACATACTTAAATGAGAGAAATATTTTTTCTCTTTGAATATTATATGTGTTGTACATGAATCAATTAAGCAAATATTTTTACAATTGAACTTTGATCCAAGTTTGTTTTTAAAGATATCCATATTTGCTTCCCATGGTTTGACATACAAAAGAAGTATATGAATAAATATTAGTATTTTTAGAGAAAAAGGAAAAGAAATAAAGTTAAACCAATAATTCAATAGTGACCTTTTAATGCATTTTCTGGCAAATTCTAATTATTATACAAATAATTACGCAACAAAAATATTACAATTATAAGTACATTACACATATGACTAATACAACTACAATAAATTTATTTACATGTATAAGTTATTTGTATTTTCCTACACATTGTATGAAAAATAATTGATCCGTGTAAGAAAAAAACATACTTATCTGCTTCTCTTTTCTTTATTCATAATATTTCATCCATGTACATGAAACAAAATTGAGGGTGAAGTAACAAAAGTTATTCCAGGGTGCTTGTAAACCTTTTCTTTAAGAGAATTAACGTAACGTAAAGGAAAATCAAAAGCGTTAAAAGATCACTGAGACTAGCACACTGATTACTTAGATATTACTCCTTGTTTGTGAAATTTATGAAATTTCGGAAATATATATATTTTTAAGAACTACATAAGAAGTATTATTAAGTACAATAAAAATTACAAGATGTTTATTCATTAGATACTACGAATAGGAAAACATAAAAATCAAACTGCTCAATCATCTTTAACCACAGATCCATCACCGATCGAGTGGTTTATTTTTTCATCAGGGTGCTCAAAAAAATCTGCCACATCCAAGTGGGTGATGTCAAATTCATTATCATAGACAAAATTAGTTTCAGGGCTTTTATTCTTTAGAGATGCTTGATAAAGCTCAACCAAATATTTTGGTATGCGACAAATATTTGCCCAATGCCCTTTTGCACCGCAACAATAACATTCAGTTTCCGAACCATTTGCCTTTGGCTTCTTATCTTTCTCTTTCCACTTTTGGTAGTTATTTTTCTTTGGGGGTGATTAACAGCAGAAAAATTTCTTCCTTGGCCACGACTACGACCACGAACATGGCCACGATCTTTTCCACGCTTATAATAATGGGAATACACCTCATTCACTTCAAGTAATGGTGTAGACCCAGTGGGTCGATTTTTGTGATTTCTCATGAGCAAGTCGTTGTTTCGTTCAGCCATAAGGCGAAGAGAAATCAACTCATAGTACTTCTTGAAACCTTTCTCTCGGTACTGCTGTTGCAAGACTATATTGGAGGCATGAAACGTTGTGAATGTTTTTCAAGCATATCATAGTCATTGATAGTATCTCCACAGAGTTTCAATTTAGAAGTAATTCTGAACATCATAAAATTATATTAAAAAACAATCTCAAAGTCTTGGAGCCTCAGATGAGCCAAATCATATCGTGCTTGTGGAAGAGTGACTAACTTTAAGTTGTCATATCATTCCTTTAAGCCATTCCACAAAATAAATGGATCTTTGACTGTGAGATATTCTATCTTCAACCCTTTATCAAGGTGACGGCGCTAGAAAATTAAGGCCTTAGCACAGTCTTGGGTAGATGCTTTATTTTTGTCTCTAACGGCGTCTCCAAGACCCATTGCATCTAAATAGATTTCAGCATCCAACACCTATGTCATATAGTTCTTGCCCGAAATTTCAAGGGCAACCAACTTTCTTTTCATAATATCAGTCATAATTAAAAGAGGAGAAAAATTATACCTTAGTCTTCTCAAAGAGCTTCTTGAGACGGTAGAGTTTCGTGCTGATAACGTGTTATAAAAATACCTCAAAGTAACAATATGGAACAAGGAAAAACAAGCTAAGAGATATATAGAGAAAGAGAGATGAGATTCTTATTTCTTCTTCAATTGTGTGTATTTTCCTATCTATTACAAGGCCTTTATATAGGCATGAACAACGAAGAAAATATGTCATTGAATATGTCATTAGGCATTTAAGATGAAGATCATGGAGGAAGAGTAGACATCCACCATAATGTGATATTTCTTATAAGAAAATGAACCTTTTCTCGATAATTTCATTATTAAAGTTTAGTTGAATGAATGTTCTGCTTCTTAGGAATTTAAGACGCGGATTCGTCAAAGTCGCCTAAGCCGAATTAATGTGAAATACTCAGCAGACTTAGAAAATTTATTTAAATATCTGTAATTTAATAATCTAGTTTATTCTCAAATAACTCGCTATTTGTTTGGCGATTATGAAGATAGAACGCTAGTAAGTTAACAAACCCATCTAATAACTTAGATTTATATAACTGGTTTTGTTGATTCCCTTAATTAAAATCCTATATCTCATCCCCAAATGATTTTCATAATTTCATGGCCTCACAACACACTCAAAGTTAAGAAAAAACTCATAAATTATTAGTATGCTTTTAGACACACTCTAAATTAATTACTTATCGTGATTGTGTACACGTTCGTATGACATATTTATAATTTAAATTAAACGCAAAAGTATGTGTTTGCACGAATTTGGAAACATAATCTTCTAAAATAATAAAAGTATATTTAATTGTGTACGCATACGTGTGACATGATTCTTGACACGTCAAACAAAATAATACACGTACGCGTGACTCATTTCAAGATAATTCCATAATTTCTTAAATAAGCAAATATAAGAAGTTTTTAAAAGCGAATAAAGGCAAAAGAATGCATAAAACCTTTCACACAAAAATATCCGGAATTAATTACTAAGTGACCGTGCTAAAATCACAAAACTTAGGAGTGCCTTACTTCTCCCAGATTAACAAAACTTCTTACCCGATCTTCTGTGTTAGAGGATCATAATTCAGAGTCAAAACTTTTCTTCATTAGGGATTAAACAAAAAAATGTGACATGGAACACCAAATTATTCCAAGTGGCGGCTCCTTAATTTAAAATAATCCCTTTTCAAATAATATCACCGACGAGCTCGAAACACACACTTAAATTATGCTCGCTAATCAAATATAGTATAGTATAATATTGTATCCACATAGATTGAATTTAAACAGTATTCTCGTAGTTTCTAGCTTGGTTGCTATCCAAGATGATCAACAATTGTGATTTATATGAATTCTAACTAAAATTAACTAAGAGTCTAAAGCTATTGACTAATGACAATCGAAATATGGAATAAGCAAAGAAAGTTATCAATGGGAGAATGTAGGGTTTTGATAGGATAGGTGCAAGATAATTGTTCGGGATCTAACTTTAGATAATTCACTTCTAATATTCAAGTGAGTCTCTCGAATTCACTCTATTATTAGTTCACACGTTCATCAAAAACTTCTCTCTCGATTAAGTCTCAACCTCGCGAGATGAACAAATTTAAGCACGTGAAGATATGCAAGAATGCGCAGTGGATTGGTCTTTAGGAGAGCCTCTCTCGATTATCCTCCTAACTAGGTTTAATCAATGATTCAACTAGCCTATTTCGATTACGAAGAATAATTAATGAACTCAACCAGCAATATAATACAAAGATATCACAAGTTATGCCTCTCTCGATTACATGAACATGTAAATATAGATGCAATAATTAAATCATCAAAAAATACTTCAATACATAAAACTAGAGTTATAATCCACAAACAACCATCAATACACCGAATCCATCAAACCCTAAATAGAACTACTCTATAGATATGGAAAAATTCATCACAAATAATATTAAAGTATAGAAAAACATAAATTCGATCCAAACTCGGGTCATGAGTAAGGAAGGAATGATGAAATCCTTGTGCTTTTGCTCCTCCAACTCCTCTTAAGCTTCCTTAGGTCTAAAGTATGTCAAAAGTCCAGAAAATAATATTTTTCCATGTATTTATACCAAGTAGGGTCGGGCCCAGACGAAACCACCTTGTCCTATCTGAAATAGGATTTTCACTATGTAAAAATTACACAGGCACACCGCATAGGGCGACGCACCATGCGGGACAATAGTGGGGAAATCCAGAGAGCTAAACATCTGTTAGGCAGCAAGAAATAGGCAGAGTACGGATGTTTCTTGCGTTTTGACATCCAGACTTGGTCCTCGACCCCCGAACACGATCTTGGCTTAATCCCTTGGGCTTTTACTCAAACTTCAAAGCTCCAAATAGCTCGAATTAGCTCCATAACATCTACATAGCTCGAAATCACTCCTACAAGGTATAAAACACACAATAAGTACAAAACACTATCAATTAAAGCTCAAACACGAATAAAGTGCTGTGAATTAGAGTGCAATAAGCGACTAAAACAAGAGATTATAGCCTACCATCAACACCCCACACTTAAACCATTGCTCGTCCTCGAGAAATCAAACTACACTTCATATAGACACGACCTTTTTCAACAACTCTAATAACTAATCACACCAAGAATATTTAAAATAGACTAAGCACAATACCGTAACATCCTTGCCTCAAGATTTGACTCAAAAGCACCATGCATTCTTCACAACCCGCTCACTTACTCCAACACATAGGTTAACGATATTACCTTTCCTTTATGAATCAAGTGCCCTCACCTAACAATAGAGAGTAGTTCCACACACAATAAAATTTAAGAACAATCATGAATTCAAGATAGAAAGAATTCACTCACTCTTAGAAAAAATATTCATATGCCAAAAAAGACGTACCATAAGCTTGCCCGCAGTTTACTACTCTACTAATTGAGCTCATTCAGTCAAGGATCAAATAGTACTTTATTTGGTTATAATGTAGGTCGTCGGACGGGTAGGATACATTTGGATATAAGAGTGACTACACCTCTCTAAGCACTTTAATACATACATTAACCACTTATGTCAAACCATAACTCCACCTTCACATTAATATACATTAACTCCCTACTTTTTTAAGCACGATTTCATCAGGTCACCACTATCAAGGAATATTTTTCACAATTATACACTTATTTGTTTTTTTCTTTCCTTTTCAATTCAAGTGGCCCTTACTTTTTCAAAACATTGCACCTTTCTCCTTATTTCGATAGTTCCACTCAAAAACCAATCCAACCACCCCACACTTCAACTTTTACAAAGTTCATAACAAATTCAAGTGCTCACGAGAGGTATAAGGTTCAAATAGATGGTCAATTCAAACAAATGGGTAAGACTTGTAATGTGGTTTCCAAAGAAACAGGATTACTGGCTCAAGGGGTTAACTAAGATACATAACAATTAGGTGGGTAAAAGCATATAACTGGCTCAACAAAGAAATGCCTATATTACTTCAAAGACTAAATAAAACTACTATTTCGCTTTGCAAATACACGGGGCAAGTTCTAGATATCAAATGCAATGTACAAAATAACACAAAACCTCCCACACACATGGCACATAACTCACTCAGGATTGGACTATCACGACACTCTAGTCAAAGCAGTTAAGCAAAGTTAGGATCATACAATTTAAGGTACTTATACAAGAGTCAAAAACTGAGCCTAAGCGTCACAACTAAAGCACTTACTATTCTCAAGGCATAATAAAGTTAAGATATATTGCCTTCAATTCAAATCACAGCACAAGGTTTCTTACTACTCTACAAAACAAAAATTAACTACAACTGGTTCAAATAAAATCCTTAGAAAAGAACCGTGACACAAAGAAATATCAAAGGAAAATTATTACACTACCTAACAAAGGAAAATTTTTGTCTTTTTTCTTTCGACTTTAATCCCTCAAGAAACCTGTCGATGATATCCATCGTCGGGAAAAATCAAAAATTTTAAATTTTTTATGTTTTTTCTCAAATTTAATTTTCTACTACAACTAACAAAAGACAACTAATATACATACATACATACAACATATCCCCGCCCCACATTTTAATTTGTGGTATGTCCCCGTGACACACAATTAAAAAACATAAGGTAGAAGAAACTTCCCCGAATATCTAGTCGGGGTCTGAGTCGAAGATGGGCTCCATTCCTCGCCTTCGAACTAATACGCACATCCATGCAAACTGCTTCTTCTCAGCCTTTTTGGGGTACACCCCACATTTATCTTTCTCGCTCACCTCATCCTTCTCTTTTGAGCCCTTCACTTTTTACTCAACACTCGCAACTGGTTTTTCCTTTTGTGCCCCCTTTTCTACATCCATCGTGAAAGTCAGTCTTCTCACTTAATCTAAGCATGAGTTTTCTCTCATGTATATCCAATATCGCTCTACCCGTTGCTAAGAATGGTCTTCCTAGGATAAGGGGACGTCCTTATTTTCCTCCATTTTCACCACTATAAAATCCACAGAAAATGCAAACTTTTCCACCCGAACTAACACATGTTCCACTATCCCCTCGGTTATTAAAGTCGTTAGGTCTGCCAGCTGCAACAATATTGGTGTTGACCTAATCTCTCCAATCTCCTTCTTCAATTTCCTGTAAATAGATAGAGACATTAAATTAATTGAGATACCAGAATCACATAATGATTTATCAAAATGAATAGTTCATACAGAGCAAGGTATAGTAAAACTCCCTGGATCTCCACATTTTTGTGGGAGTTTGTTTTGCAATATCACACTGCAATGCTGTGTGAACTTGACCACTGAAGTCTCTTCTATCTTCCTCTTCTTTGTCAGGATTTCCTTCGAGAATTTGGCATAAGCAGGCATTTGCGAGAGCACTTCTGTGAATGGTAAGTTTACATGAACCTATTTTAGCACATCCAGAAATCTTCCAAACTGCTTGTCCAGCTTTTCTCTATATAAATTTTGAGGGAAAGGTAAAACAGGCATATGCTCGCTCTCATCATGTTCCTTTCTTCTCGAAGTTTCTCCCTTCTTTTTCTCAGCTTTTATCTGGCCTTTCTTCTTTTTATCAACATCATTCTTCAACTGCTCCCCACTTTCTTTTTCAAGTTTCACATCGTTTTGGATCGGGGTAGGATCTTTCAATACTTGCCCACTTCTTAGAGTTACAACATTTATTGTTTCTTTGATATTTCTCTCAGTATCAGCGGGGAGAGTTCCTACAGCCCTCTTAGATAATATTGTTGCAATCTATCTCACTTGTCTCTCCAGGTTTTGAAAAGATGTTCCCAACTCTTTAATAGATGCTTCATAGGCGTCCAGCCTTTCATCTGTCTTGATAATGAAGGCCTTCATTAGATCTTCTAGACCAGGCTGAATAGGCTATTGAGGCTGATATTGTTGCCTTTGCTGACTTTGGTATGCTGGAGCTCCTTGTCCCTGGGGTCTAGAGTTATTTTGTTGCCAAGAATTTGCAGTACCTCCAGGTGAACTCCATGAAAAATCGGGGTGCCTCTGACCCATTGGATTAAAATTGTATTTTCCCACAACATTCACTTCATCAGTTGAGGCTTGACATTCATGAGTAGGGTATCCTCTTCCACATATATCACACGCTGCATGAGGCTCATTTTGTATCAAGCCTAAGGTCAGCTTCCTTATTATTTTTAACCATAGCATCAAGTTGTACATGCACAGATGTAGTAGCATCAACTTGGTGAACACTAGTTGATCTTTTTCTTTCAGCACTCTCAGAGGACCACTGGTTTGCATCTTCAGACAACTCATCAAGAATTGTGCCCTCACCTAACAACATAGAGTAGTTCCACACACAATAAAATTTAAGAACAATCATGAACTCAAGATAGAAATAATTCACTCACTCTCAGAAAAAATATACATATGCCAAAAGACGTACCATAGGCTTTTCCGTAGTTTACTACTCTACTAATTGAGCTCATTCAGTCAAGGATCAAATAGGACTTTATTTGGTTATAATGTAGGCCGCGGGACGGGTAGGATACATATGGGTATAAGAGTGACTACACCTCCCTAAGCACTTTAATACATATAATTAACCACTTATGTCAAACCATAACTCCACCTTCACATCAATATACATTAACTCCCTACTTCTTAAGCACAATTTTATCAAGTCACCACTATCAAGGAATATGTTTCACAATTATACACTTATTTATTTTTTTCTTTCCTTTTCAATTCAAGTGGCTCTTACTTTTTCAAAACATTACACCTTTCTTTTTATTTCGATAGTTCCACTCAAAAGCTAACCCAACCACCCCACACTTCAACCTTTACAAAGTTCATAACAAATTCAAGTGCTCACGAGAGGTATAAGGTTCAAATAGATGGTCAATTCAAACAAATGGGTAATACTTATAATGTGGTTTCCAAAGAAACATGATTACATGCTCAAGGGGATTAACTAATATACATAACAATTAGGTGGGTAAAAGCATATAAATGGCTCAACAAAGGAATGCCTATATCACTTCAAAGACTGAATAAAACTACTATTTTACTTTGCAAACACACGGGGCAAGTTCTAGACATCAAATACATTTCACAGAATAACACAAAACCTTCCACACACATGGCACATAACTCATTCAGGATTGGACTATCACGGCACTCTAATCAAAGTAGTTAAGCAAAGTTAGGATCATACAATTTAAGTTACTTATACAAGAGTCAAAAACTAAGCCTAAGCATCACAACTAAAGCACTTATTATTCTCAAGGCATAATAAAGTTAAGAGATATTGCCTTCAATTCAAATCACAGCACAAGGTTTCTTTCTACTCTACAAAACAAAAATTAACTACAACCGGGTCAAATAAAACCCTTGGAAAAGAACCGTGACACAAAGAATAACCAAAGGAAAATTATTACACTACCTAACAAAGGAAAATCTTTTTGTCTTTTTTCTTTCAACTTTAATCCCTCAAGAAACCTGTCGATGATATCCATCGTCGGGAAAAATAAAAAATTTTAAAATATTTATATTTTATTCTCAAATTTGTTTTTCTACTACAACTAAAACAAAGACAACTAATATACATACATACATACATACATACAACATATCTCCACCCCACACATTAAGTCGTGGCATGTCCCCGTGATACATAATTAAAAAGCATAAGGTAAAGGAAACTTCCCTAAATATCTAGTCGGGGTCTGAGTCGAAGTCGGGCTCTATTCCTCGCATTCGAACTAATGCGCACATCCATGCAGGCAGATTCTTCTTAGCCTTTTTGGGTTACACCCCACACTTTTCTTTCTCGCTTACCTCATCCTTCTCTTTTGAGCCCTTCACTTTTCACTCAACACCCGCAGCTGGTTTTTCCTTTTGTGCCCCCTTTTCTATATCCATCTTGAAAGTCACAGTCTCCTCACCCATTCTAAGCATGAGCTTTCTCTCATGTATATCCAATATCGCTCTATCCGTTGCTAAGAATGGTCTTCCTAGGATAAGGGGGGCCTCCTTGTTTTTCTCCATTTTCACTACTATAAAATCCACAGGAAATGCAAACTTATCCACCCGTACTAACGCATCTTCCACTATCCCCTCGGGTATTAAAGTTGTTTGTTCTGCCAGCTGTAACGATATTGGTGGAGAAATTATCTCTCCATTCTCCTTATCCAATTTTCTATTAATAGATAGAGGCATTAAATTAATTGAGGTAACAGAATCACATAATGATTTATCAAAATGAATAGTTCATACAGAGCAAGGTATAGTAAAACTCCCTGGATCTCCACACTTTTGTGGGAGTTTGTTTTGCAATATCGCGCTGCAATGCTATGTGAGCTTGACCACTCAGGTCTCTTCTATCTTCCTCTTCTTTGTTAGAATTTTCTTCAAGAATTTCGCATAAGCAAGCATTTGTGAGAGCACTTCTGTGAATGGTAAGTTTACATGAACCTATTTCAGCACATCCATAAATCTCCCAAACTGCTTTTCCAGCTTTTCTCTATATAACTTTTGAGGGAAAGGTAAAGCAGGCATATGCTCGCTCTCATCATCTTTCTCCCTTCTCGAAGTTTCTCCCTTCTTCATTTTCTCAGCTTTTATCTAGCCCTTCTTCTTTTTATCAACATCATTCTTCAGCTGCTCTCCGCTTCGTTTTCATGTTTCACATCATTTTGGATCGGGGTGGGATCTTTCAGTACTTGCCCACTTCTCAGAGTTACAACATTCATTATTTCTTTAAGATTTCTCTCAGTATTAGTGGGGAGAGTTCCTGGAGCCCTCTCAGATAATATTGTTGCAATCTATCCCACTTGTCTCTCAAGGTTTCGAAAATATGTGCCCAACTCTTTGATAGTTGCTCCATGGGCATCCAACCTCTCATCTATCTTGATAATGAAGGCCTTCATTAGATCCTCTAGACCAGGCTGAATAGGCCGTTGAGGCTGATATTGCTGCCTTTGCTGATCTTGGTATGCTGGAGATCCTTGTCCTTGGGGTCTAGAGTTATTTTGTTGCCAAGCATTCGCAGTACCTCCAGGTGAACGCCATGAAAAATCGGGGTGCCTATGACCCATTTCATTAAAATTGTATTTTCCCACAACATTCACTTCCTTAGTTGAGGCTTGACACTCATGAGTAGGGTGTCCTCTTCCACATATATCACATGCTGCATGAGGCTCATTTTGTTTCGAGGCTAAGGTTAAATTCCTTATTTTTTTAGACATAGCATCAAGTTGTACCTGCATAAATGTAGTAGTATCAACTTGGTAAACACTAGTTGATCTTCTTCTTTCACCACTCTCAGAGGGCTACTGGTTTGCATCTTCAGACAACTCATCAAGAATTGTAACTATCACCTCAGGAGTCTTCTTCATCAAAGGGCCTCTAGCTACATTGCTCAATGTTGTATGTGATACCGGTGTCAATCCATCCCAAAAGTCCTGGAGTTGCATTCGGAGTTCTATTCCACTGTGTTGACACATTCTAACTATCTCCTTAAAACTCTCCCATACTTCAAAAACTGTTTGAGTCTATTTCTAGCAGAAGTTATGAATTTCTCTTCTAATCTTGTCTGTCTTAGCTGAGGAGAAATATTTATCAAGAAATTTTCTGGTCATATCCTCCCATGTTCTAATCGATTCTGTGGGTAAGCTTCGAAGCCACTGCTTTTGCATCATCTTTGAGTGTGAAGGGGAATGCCCTTAAGTATACAACATCTTATGACACCCCATTGTACTGAAAGGTATTCATAATCTCCTAGAAGTCCATTAGATGTGTATTTGGATCTTCATTTATCTTTCTTCTGAAGACACATCAATTCTGAAGAGTTTGAAGCAACCCTTGCTTCAGCTCGAAATTGTTAGATGCAATTGGAGGTGGTCTAACACTTGATAAGCCTTGATTGTAGACCGGTCTAGCATAATCGCCCAAAGGTCTCTCAGTCATGGGATCTATATTTTCGAACTGGTCTGCAGGCAAGGGTTGATTTTGAGCAATTCTTCGACCCCTCTCTTCTTCATAGATAATCTGTGCATCTCTAATAGCTGCTTCCTCATCATCCCGTGCAACTTTTTCTCGTTGTTGGGCTGCCTCTCTTGCATCCAAATCTACATTATCATCACCGTATCCAGCCATAATTTCTTTGGTTGAGGATTGCCCAACCTTTTCTGATGTCTTGGTGAGATCTCTTTCCTTCCTCAGCTGTCGCAATTGTTTTTCTATCTCTGGCTCGCATGGTAGCACTTATTTCGCAGAAGCTCGAGTCATGCACCACTCTAAACCTGTAACATGCGCACAATCAAAGAATATTAAACGTAAAAATAGAAAAATAAAATGAAATAAAAAGAAAAATTCCTGAATTATCACTACAAACTATTTCAAACACTATTGATTGCCAATTCCCGGCAACAATGCCAAAATTTGACGAGCTTGAAACACATACTTAAATTATGTTCTCTAATAAAATATAGTATAGTATAATATCATATCCACAAGGATTAGATTTAAATAGTATTCTCATAGTTTCTAGCTTGGTTGCTATTCAAGATGATCAACAATTGAGATTTATATGAATTCTAACTAAAATTAACTAAGAGTCTAAAGCTATTGACTAATGACAATCGAAATAAGGAATAAGCAAAGAAAGTTATCAATGGGAGAAGGAAGGGTTTTGATAGGATAGGTGCAAGATAATTATTCGGGATCTAACTCTAGATAATTCACTTCTAATATTCAAGCGAGTCTCTCGAATTCACTCTATTATTAGTTCACACGTTCAGCAAAAACTCCTTTCTCGATTAAGTATCAACCTCACGAGATGAACCAATTTAAGCACGTGAAGAAAGGTAAGAATGCATAGTGGATTGGTCTTTAGGAGAACCTCTCTCGATTATCCTCCAGACTAGGTTTAATTAATGATTCAACTAGCCTCTTTCGATTACTAAGAAGAATTAATGAACTCAACCAGCAATGTAATGCAAAGATATCACAAAGTTATGCCTCTCTCGATTACATGAACAAGTGAATATAGATGCAACAATTAAATCATCCAAAAATGCTTCAATACATAAAACTAAAGTTATAATCCACAAACAATCATCGGTACACCAAATCCATCAAACCCTAAATGGAACTACTCCATAGATATGGAGCAATTCATCACAAATAAAATTAAAGTATATGAAAACATAAATTCGATCCAAACTCGGGTCTTGAGTGAGGAAGGAATGATGAAATCCTTGTGCTTTTGCTCCTCCATCTCCTCTTTAGCTTCCTTAGGTCTAAAGTATGTCAAAAGTCCAGAAAATAATATTTTTCATGTATTTATACCAAGTAGGGTCGGGCCCAGATGAAACCACCTTCTCATAGCCAAAATAGGACTTTCACTCTGTAAAAATTGCACAGGCACGCCGCATGGGGCGATGCGAGGCATTAGTGGGGAAATCTAGAGAGCTAAATATTTGTTAGGCAGTAGGAAATAGGCAGCCGTAGCGCCCCACGCGCCGCGACAGTGAGGTTTTCTCAGAGCTCCAAATAGCTCGAATTAGCTCCATAACATCTACATAGATTGAAATCACTCCTACAAGGCATAAAACACACAATAAGTGCAAAACACTATCAATTAAAGCTCAAACATGAATAAAGTGCAGTGAATTAGAGTGCAATAAGCGACTAAAACACGAGATTATAGCCTACCATCAATCACTTGAATTGGAAAAACGTTTTTGTCCATCCCAGAAAATAGGAGGTGTGAAAACAACCTTTGGATTTTGGTGACTGTAAATACTCAAGATCATTTGAGTGGCACACAATTAACCTCCAAATTATCCCATGAATGGTGATGAGGTCATGTGGTTTAGTTCAAGGTGGGATTGTTGGGTGTGTGTGAATAAAGTCCCACAGGAAAAGTAGAAAAGAAAAAAAAAATACTTATAAGGAGTTGGATACACTTAATAGTGTGAGGTCGTTTGTAGACAATCGGGCGGGCTTGACCCAAAGCGGATAATACCACACCATGTTAAGAGTATTTTTGGGTCATTTTAGCTGTCACGACCCTGATTTCCCTCCGTATGATGTCGCGATGGCACCTAGTCTCTAATACTATGTAAGCTTAACATTTATGCAGAATAACTGAAATGATTAAAGTCTCAATAACTCAACAACTAATATAAAGGAACTCCGCAATTCAACATAAACAATTTCCCAAAACCCAGCGAATACAAGTCACAAGCTCTATAAGATGGTATTAAACATCCCTATACATCAATGTCTGTAAAAGGATAAGGAAATAAAATAGACTAGATAGAGGGGAGGACTCCAAGGCCTGCGGACGCCGGCAGGTATACCTTCAAGTCTCCGAAGCTGAGCTCTCGCTAGTGCTTGGATTGGTAGGAGGTACTTGGATCTCCACAAAAAGATATACAAAAGAGTAGCATGAGTACACCATAATGGTACCCAGTAAGTGCCAAGCCGAACCTCGGTAGAGTAGTGACGAGGTCAGGTCAATGCCCTACTAGAATAAATAAGAAACTGAACGAGTAATTAAGAGTGTAGTAATATTAACAATGGAAGTGAAACAAGTAAGAAATATACTAAGATTGGCTACATTGAACAAGACAAATAATGCATCACGGAAGAAAACAAGGAATGTTATGACACAGAACAAAGCAACAAAACACAAGTGAAGTAATATAAAGTATCAACAAGAGTCACTACCGAGGTACCGCCTCGTAGTCTCAAATCACAAATCATTTTAAAATCTTTTCTTATATCACCACGAGAGCCTTATATTTAGTTTTGAAAATTATTTTCCCGAAATAGCTTCCCGCATTTTATCCTACCTTATCGAACGACGTGAACCACAGATGCATCTCAATATACTGCTGAGGCGTTCGGCCCGATCCACAGGAAAGGAAGAAACTTAACGAATTACGTGTCACGTGCTTACAACACATGTACGACGCATAAGGTGAATATAATTTTTACCGTTTATGAAATATCTTGCCAAACAACTCAAGGTGATAAAGCTCGGCCTAATATGTTCCTAAATAAATTTTAATTATAAATTCAATTAATTAAGCTAGAAAATTGAGTTGAAATAATTTAAATATTACAAGATAGAGTCCTAAGTCTACCCGGACATAAACATGCTTTAGCTACGTACGGACTCTCGTCACCTCGTGCGTACGTAGCACCCACAACTAGTAGCACATAACAATTTGATACCTACGAGGTAGTTTCCCCTTTACAAGGTTAGACAAGAGACTTACCTCGTTCCGAAATCCGATACCCGGCTCCAACGCCTCTCTAACTCCTCAAACCGATGCCAAACGATCCAAAACTAATCAAACAAAGTGCAAAGCAATCAAAATATACTCCAATACTCGTAATTAACAATTTGTAACAATTTCCAAACTCCGCTGGAAAAGTCAACAAGGTCAACGCCCGGGGTCACGTGCCCGTTTTTAAAAGATTATTGAAAATAAATATTAACCTTAACTTATATAGTATATATCCAGAAAAAAATCAAATTGCATCCACGAATTACCCCTCAAATCAAGGATTTACCATTTCACAACTTTGGGGCTCAAAACCCCAATTTCTACCATCCAAACACGGATAAAAATATTAAGCAACGAAAATAATCCTGGAAAAATATGAAAATAAATCTCAGATATTTACCCTCTTGTTGAGACGAGAATAACGCCGCGAAAATCACCTCAAACGAAGATCTAGAACTCAAGATATGTTCAAAATACTAAAATACTCAGTTTAAAACACCGCCCAGATGATTTTCGTTCATCGCCTTCGCGGGAGACCTTCACGAAAGAGCAATTTTTTGCGTTGACCGGTCAATCCAGAAATCCTTTTTCGCATTCGCAGAACCTCTCTCGCATTCGCCAAGAACAAAAGTTCGCACCAGAAACCAGCAATATTTCCCGACACGGAAATGGGCATAACTCTCTTATAGGACCTCGGAATTCGACAATTCTTGTTGTTATGGTTCTATAATTATGATACGGATATAATGGTTCAATCTAATCACAAATAAAAGGCAGTTTTCTCAATATAGTACCCTTTATGATCAAAGAAACGACATCAAAACATCAAAGAAGAGCGTGACACCACCCAAACACATCTGAAACACACCCGAGGCCCCGGGACCCCATCCAATCATATAAACCAGTCCCAAAATATAACATGAACCTACACGAGTACTCAAATCACACCAAATAATATCAAAACCATGAATCGCATATCAATTCAAGCCTAATGAACTAATGAACTTTTAAACTTCTAAAACTCATGCCGAAGTATACCAAATTAACCCGGAATTACCTCAAATTTTGCATGCATCCCAAATGACACAACAGACCTATACCAACTCCTGGAATCATAATCCGGATCCGATATCAACAAAGTCGACTCTCGGTCAAATCTTTCAACCTTCTAAACCTTCAATCTTCCAACTTTTGCTAAAAAGCATCAAATCAACCTACGAACTTCTAAATTTAAATCCGAACATATGCCTAAGTCCAAAATCATCATCCGGACCTAACGGAACCGTCAATACTCCGATTCGAGATTGTTTACTCAAAATTCAAACCTTGGTCAACTTTTTCAATTTAAAGCTTCCGAATTAAAAATTATTCTTCCAAACCAACTCTGATCTTCCCGAAAATCTAATCTGACTACACATGCAAGTCATAATACATGAAGTGAAGCTACGCAAGGTTTCAAAATACCGAACGACGCACTAGAGCTTAAAACGAGCGATCGGGTCGTTACATAATGGGTGTAAATGGAGTGTGTTTAAATATGGGAAAATCCTGATTTGTAAAAATATTGGGCCAAGCACCATATCTAGACCCAAAAGACTAAGTCTGGATGTAGATAATACAAGGCCCAATGGGTGTCTCGATATTGAATAACATTTCACATGCCTGCTAACCCTTGGCCCAAAGCGTAATTCAATGAGCAGGCCGCGCCTCCTAGCCCAAAATATTACTGTTGATGCTCTTTCCTTTAATATATTAAATATGTTATAAAATATAACCCAAAGTAACAATATGGAACAAGGAAAAACAAGCTAAGAGATATATAGAGAAAGAGAGAAGAGATTCTTATTTTTTCTTCAATCATGTGTATTTTTCTATCTATTACAAGGCCTTTATATAGGCATGAAAAGTGAAAAAAATATGTCATTGAATATGTCATTAGGCATTTGAGATGGAGATCGTGGAGGAAGAGTAGAGATCCACCATAATTTGATATTTCTTATATCCCCCCTCCCCCTGGATGTTCACAGATAATGTGCCTCGTTAAAACCTTATTAGGAAGAAATCCTTAAAAAAAATAGTGAAGGAAATAGAGTACACATGCATAGAAATACGCCTTTCGATTTTCTCATTAAAAACCTTGCAAGGAAAACCCAGTGGGATAAAAAATTTGTAAGAAAAAAAGAGTACAACGCGTATTAACTCCCCCCGATGAGAGCATGAGTTCACATCCTTAAGCCTTTGTATCCCAATTTTGAATACTAGTTTCTTGAATGTTGACGTCGGTAGAGATTTGGTGAATAAATCAGCCATATTATCACTTGAACGAATCTGTTGCACATTGATATCACCATTATTTTGAAGATCATGTGTAAAAAATAATTTTGGTGAAATGTGTTTTGTCCTATCTCTTTTTATGAATTCTCCCTTCAATTGGGCTATGCATGCTGCATTGTCTTCATACAAAATTGTGGACAGTTTATCACACTTCAACCAAACACATTCTCTACTTGCTTCATGAATTGCAATTATCTCAGCATGATTAGAAGAAGTAGCCACAATTGATTGCTTAGTCGATCGCCCGATCGGTCGTTTCGAGAGTTGTAGCCCCATTCTCCTTTTCTGCTCATTTTTGTGCTTCACTGTTGTTTTATAACTTATCGGGTTGGTTGGTTCGGGCCCGGAGAGATTTTAGAGTGAATTGAGACACTTAGTCTCATAATTAAAAGCTTAAGTTGGAAAAGTTGACCGGATGTCGACTTATGTGTAAATGACCCCGGATTTGAATTTTGACGGTTCTGTTAGCTCTGTTGGGTAATTTTGGACTTAGGAGCGTGTATGGATTATTATTTGGAGATCCGTAGTGGAATTAGGCTTGAAATGACGAAAGTTGAGTTTTTGTGAAGTTTGACCGGGAGTGGACTTTTTGATATCGGGGTCGGATTAGAATTCCGAAAATTGGAGTGGGTTTGTGGTGTCATTTGTGTCTTGTGTGTAGAATTTGAGGTCAATCGGTCGTGGTTTGATAGGTTTCAACGTCGTTTGTAGAATTTGAAAATTTCAAAGTTCATTAGGCTTGAATCCGTGTGGAATTCGTGTTTTTGACGTTATTTGAGGTGATTTTTGGATTCGACTAAGTTCGCATGATGTTTAAAGACGTGTTGGTATGTTTAGTTGAGGTCCCGGGGGCCTCGAGTTGATTTCGGGTGATTAATAGATCAAGTTTTGAAGTTGTAAGCTTGCTGAAGGTTTTCCACTCCTAGTGTAATCGCACCTGCGGAGTGGGAACCGCAGGTGCATGCCCATAGAAGCGGCCAAAGTAGCAGAAGGTCGCATGTGCGATGGTTTTCGTGCATCTGCGTGATCGCAAAAGCGGATTTGTCCTTGAAGCTTGACTCCGCAGAAGCGGAGATTTGTCTTGCATAAGCGAGTCTGCTGGAGCGGAAAAAGGGACGCAGGTGCAGATTCACCATTTTCATCATTTTGAGCTCGAACTTTGGAGGTTTTTGAGAGGGTTTTTGATGATATTACCGAGGTAAGCTCCTCGTGTTCATTTTTCTTCAATAATGACGTTTCCCCACCGATTTCCCACCTAGTTGGTGTGTTTTTGAGGTGAAATTTGGGGGTTTGAGGCTAGGGATTTGGAGAGTTAATTTTGGGGAATTGAATGGCCATTTGATGTCGGATATTGATAAATTTGGTATGGTTAGACTCGTGAGTGAATGGGCTTTCGGGTGTTTTGACTTTTGTCGGATTTCGAGACGTGGGCTCGGGGCCGGCTTTTGACCAATTTTGGATTTTGGCTTATAATTTTATATTTTTCTTGTGGAGTTGATTCCTTTAGTCCGTTTTGATTGTATTGTACTGCTTGTGGCTAGATTTGAGATGTTTGGAGGCTGATTCGCGAGTCAAAGGCATATTGGAGTAGAGTTTTGCTCGAATTAAGGTAAGTAACAGTTTTAAATCTGGTCCTGAGAGTATGAAACCCCAGATTTTGGTGTTATATGATTGTTTTGGAGGTGATGCACATGCTAGGTGACGGGCGTGTGGGCGTGCACCGTGGGAATTGTGACTTGGTCCATTCCGTGCAACTGAGAAGTTGAATAAACTTGTTGTTAGCTATATGCTCTTCATGTGTTATAGAAATTTGACCGTGAATCATGTTGAAGACCATATTTAGGCTATGTGTTGGTACTGTTGGGACCCACAGAGGTCATGTTACATGTTGAATTACCTGCTAAATGCTATTTGTACTCTGTCTCAGCTTTATTCACATATCATATCTCAGTCTCTATTATTCTTGTTGATACATCATATTATTGATGTTTGGGCTGATTTTCCTAATTTCTGAGAGCCCGAGAGACTGGAGAGATTGCTGACTGAGTGAGGCCGATGGCCTGATTGTGAGGATATTTATGGGATCGGGCTGCACGCCGCAACATGTTTTCATTGATTTATGCCATTATTTGGCTTGATATAGCGCTTGGGATGAAGGAGCCCCTCGGGAGTCTGTACACACCCCTAGTGAGCGTAGGTACCTACTGAGTGCGAGTGCCGAGTGACTGTGAGGAATGAGTGGCTGTGAGGAATGAGTGATTGTAAGGTTGGAGTGAATTGGAGGACTAGGTGATTGTTGCCCTAAGAGACTGTATACGATTTCATTGTTGTTGCACATAGTTTTCATATATCACTGATTTTGGAAAACTTATGAAGGATACTTTTATCTGGTTTTTACTTGAATTTGGCATGAATAAACTGATTTGACTTAATTTGCCAGATTTGAAAGCATGTCTACTTTTCTTGTTGAGACCACTGAAAATGAATTATAACTGTGTAGCTCGTCACTATCTTTCAGTTCCTTATTTATTATTGTTACTTACTGAGTTGGTTGTACTCACGCTACACCTTGCACTTCGTGTGCAGATCCAAGAGTTTTTGGACGAGAGTGTTGATATTTCGCGTAGCAGACCGTTGGAGATATCGAGGTAGCTGTATGGCATTCGCAGTCCTTGTTTCTCCTTCCTTATCCTTTCTTTCATTATATTTGAATCCAAATTGTTACAGTCGTTTCATTTCTAGACTGATTATGTATAGATGATCATGGCTTAGTGACATCCCGATATTGGGAGTTATTTCCGCACTTGTGTTTTGAGTTTTACCCCCTGTTTATGAATACTTTGCCTATTTCAAATGTCTTGATTTACTTTTCTGTTAAATATTGGGAATATTTTGGAAATGACGACTTGCCTAGTACCATCGATAAGCGCCATCACGACATGTTAGGATTTGGGTCGTGACACCAAGATATGGCAGTGCCTCCACATGTAAACACATAGCCTGTTTGAGATCGAGCCTTGTGCGGGTCAGATAAATATCCAGCATCGACATAACCCACAAGATCGGGATTGCAATCATTGACATAAAATAAGCCTATCTCGGTAGTCCCTTTTAGATACCGCAATATGTGTTTGATTCCATTCTAATGTCTCCTTGTAGGAGCAGAGCTATATCTTGCTAAGAGATTAACTGAAAAAGTTATGACAGGCCTTGTAGTGTTAGTAAGATATATTAGTACACCAATTGCACTAAGATATGGTACTTCAGGACCAAGAAACTCTTCATTCTTTTCTTGAGGTTGGAACTGGTCCTTATTCACATCAAGTGATCGAACAATCATTGGAGTACTTAATTGAGAATCCGAGAGGTGCACTATATATCCGAGATTTAGGTTATTATTTTATTTTTGGACTTTGGGAGCTCGGTTGGAGACGATTTTTCATGGATTTTTCAAGAAATTCATCGGGGTAAGTGATTTTAACTCAAATTTGGTTAACATACATGAATATATCATAGTTTTTATCATGTAATCAGTATTTTGAGGTGGAAATTTGGAGAAAATGGTAGAAAGTTCATTAAATAAATTTTTGAGATTTGAACAGCGATTCAGAGTCGGATTTAAGTGAAATTAGTATGGTTGAACTCGTACTTGGATGGGTTGTCGGATTTTGTGAGTTTCGTCAGATTTTGAGACGTGTGCCCCACGAGTGATTTTTGGGGCGTAATTTCGTATTTTGTGGAAATATTAGTTTTTTATATAAAATTTATTCCTATAAATTTTGTGGGCTGAATCAAATTAATTGTGACTAGATTCGAGCCGTTCAGGAGTTGATACACGCATAATGGGATTTCTGGAGCATTGTTTAGCTTGCTCGACATTGGATTCGGCTTGATCGAGGTATTTGGCATAAGCAGACATTTGTGAGAGCACTTCTGTGAATGGTAAGTTTACATGAACCTATTTCAGCATATCCAGAAATCTCCCAAACTGCTTGTCCAGCTTTTCTCTATATAACTTTTGAGGGAAAGGTAAAACAGGCATATGCTCGCTCTCATCATGTTCCTCCCTTCTCGAATTTTCTTCCTTATTTTTCTCAGCTTTTATCTGGCCCTTCTTCTTTTTATCAACATCATTCTTCAACTGCTCCCCACTTTCTTTTTCAAGTTTCACATCATTTTGGATCGGGGTGGGATCTTTCAATACTTGCCCACTTCTTAGAGTTACAACATTTATTGTTTCTTTGAGATTTCTCTCAGTATCAGCGGGGAGAGTTCCTGGAGCCCTCTTAGATAATATTGCTGCAATCTATCCCACTTGTCTCTCCAGGTTTCGAAATGATGTGCCCAACTCTTTGATAGATGCTTCATGGGCGTCCAGCCTTTCATCTGTCTTGATAATGAAGGCCTTCATTAGATCCGCTAGACCAGGCTGAATAGGCTGTTGAGGATGATATTGCTGACATTGCTGATTTTGGTATGCTGGAGATCCTTGTCCCTAGGGTCCAGAGTTATTTTGTTGCCAAGCATTTGTAGTACCTCCAGGTGAACTCCATGAAAAACCGGGGTGCCTCTGACCCATTGCATTAAAATTATATTTTCCCACAATATTCACTTCCTCAGTTGAGGCTTGAAACTCATGAGTAGGGTGTCCTCTTCCACATATATCACACGCTGCATGAGGCTCATTTTGTATCGAGCCTAAGGTCAGCTTCCTTATTTTTTTTAACCATAGCATCAAGTTGTACATGCACAGATATAGTAGCATCAACTTGGTGAACACTAGTTGATCTTTTATTTTCAGCACTCTCATAGGGCCACTGGTTTGCATCTTGAGACAACTCATTAAGAATTGTGCCCTCACCTAACAACAGAGAGTAGTTCCACACACAATAAAATTTAAGAACAATCATGAACTCAAGATAGAAATAATTCACTCACTCTCAGAAAAAACATTCATATGCCAAAAAAGACGTACCATAGGCTTTGTCATAGTTTACTACTCTACTAATTGAGCTCATTCAGTCAAGGATCAAATAGGACTTTATTTGGTTATAATGTAGGCCGCGGGACGGGTAGGATACATTTGGATATAAGAGTGACTACACCTCCCTAAGCACTTTAATACATACAATTAACTAATGTCAAACCATAACTCCACCTTCACATCAATATACATTAACTCCCTACTTCTTAAGCACGATTTTATCAAGTCACCACTATCAAGGAATAATTTTCACAATTATACACTTATTTATTTTTTTCTTTCTTTTTCAATTCAAGTGGCTCTTACTTTTTCAAAACATTGCACCTTTCTCTTTATTTCGATAGTTCCACTCAAAAGCCAACCCAACCACCCCACACTTCAACTTTTACAAAGTTCATAACAAATTCAAGTGCTCTCGAGAGGTATAAGGTTCAAATAAATGGTCAATTCAAACAAATGGGTAAGACTTGTAATGTGGTTTCCAAAGAAACATGATTACATTCTCAAGGGGATTAACTAATATACATAACAATTAGGTGGGTAAAAGCATATAACTGGCTCAACAAAGAAATGCCTATATCACTTCCAAGACTGAATAAAACTACTATTTTACTTTGCAAACACACGGGGCAAGTTCTAGACATCAAATGCAATATACAGAATAATACAAAACCTCCCACACACATGGCACATAACTCACTCAGGATTGGACTATCACGGCACTCTAGTCAAAGCAGTTAAGCAAAGTTAGGATCATACAATTTAAGGTACTTATACAAGAGTAAAAAACTAAGCCTAAGCGTCACAACTAAAACACTTATTATTCTCAAAACATAATAAAGTTAAGAGATATTGCCTTCAATCCAAATCACAGCACAAGGTTTCCTACCACTCTACAAAATAAAAACTAACTACACCAGGTTTAAACAAAACCCTTGGAAAAGAACCGCGGCACAAAGAAAAATCAAGGGGGAATTATTACACTACCTAACAAAAGAATTTTTTTTTGTCTTTTTTCTTTCGACTTTAATCCCTCAAGAAACTTGTCGATGATATCCATCGTCTGGAAAAATAAAAAATTTTAAAATTTTTATGTTTTTTCTCAAATTTGTTTTTCTACTACAACTAAAAAAAAGACAACTAATATACATACATACATACATACAACATATCCCCACCCCACACTTTAAGTCGTGGCATGTCCCTGTGATACACAATTAAAAAGCATAAGGTAGAGGAAACTTTCCTGAATATCTAGTCGGGGTCTGAGTCGAAGTCGGGCTCCATTCCTCGCATTCGAACTAATGCACATATCCATGCAGACAACTTCTTCTTAGCCTTTTTGGGTTACACCCTACACTTTTCTTTCTCGCTCACCTCATCCTACTCTTTTGAGCCCTTCACTTTCCACTCAACACTCATAACTGGTTTTTCTTTTGTGCCCCCTTTTCTATATCCATTTTGAAAGTCACAGTCTCCTCACCTATTCTAAGCATGAACTTTCTCTCATGTATATCCAATATCGCTCTACCCGTTGCTAAGAATGGTCTTCCTGGACTAATGATGATGGATATAATATGTTACGGTAACTCAATAAAAGGCATGAAAGGAATCTACCTAGATAAAATCGGTAATTTCCACATTTAGCCCGTGTGTACACTTGTCACCTCGCGTACACGGCTTTCACGTATCACAATTATCACAAACCAACACTAATCCTAAGGGATAATTCCCCCATACGAAGTTAGGCAAGACACTTACTTCAAAACACGCAAACTTAATCCACTAGTAGGCCTTTCCCTCGATTATCCAACTCCAAACGGCTCAAATCTAGCCAAAACAACTTCCTACCATAAATATAAACTATAGGAAACTATTTCGAATAATAAAATTACGATCTTTACAAAGAAACAAAAAATAACTCAAACTGGGACCGCGTCTCAGAACCCGACCAAAATTATAAAATCTGAACACCCATTTGATAACAAGTCCAACCATACAAGAATTACTCAAAATCCGACCTCAAATCGCCTTTCAAATCCACAAAATTTAGCCTAAGGAGTTTCAAAAAACTTTCCCCAAATTTCCAACTCAAAATACTAATCAAATGATAAAAACAACAATAGATTCGTGTAATATAGCCAAAACCTTGTTAGAATTTCTTACTCCAATGATTTTCTTGAAAAAAATCTAGAAACACCTCTACAAACCGGACTATCTTGGTCCAAAAATGAAAATGAGATCAAACCCTCGAACTTAGGCCTTTTCTGCCTAGTGAATTTGCATCTGCGTACCCATAACTGCATCTGCGGCTCCGCACATGTGGAATTCATATCGCAGGTGTGGTTCTCACTAAGCCTAGCATCTTCTGCTTCTACGAGAAAATAACTGTGTCTGCGTGCGCATGCCTGCGGAGGAAATGTTGCACCTACGACCATTGCCCGCTCATGCGCTTCCTTCCATCGCAGAAGCGACTTCGCTTCTGCGGAGATCTTCATGCTTTTGCATTCTCAGTGTACCCCACTCACTACCACACCTGTGCTCCTAAGGCCGCACATGCGGCCACACCCATCGCAGGTGCGATCATACCAGAAGCAGCAGTGCTTCAGTAATGCTTAAGGTCCAAAATTGTTCCAGATTCAATTCGAATAACACCCGGGGACTATGAGACCCCGTCCGAATATACCAACAAGTTCCAAAACACATAACGGACCTACTCGAGGCCAAAAATCATATCAAACAACATCGATTCTACGAATCGCAATCCAATTCAAGCCTATTGAAACTATGAACTTTCGAATTCCAAAACTAATGCCGATTCATACTAAAACAACTTCGATTGACTTCAAATTTTGCACACAAGTCATAGATGGCATGACAGACCTATTTCCACTCCCGAAATTGGAATTCGGCCCTGATACCAATAAAGTCAATTACCGGTCAAACTTTCCAACCTTCAACTTTCTAACTTTCGCCAATTCAAGTCGAAACGACCTACGAACCTCTAAATCAATATCCGGAAGCGCTCCTAATCCCAAAATCACCATACGGAGCTATTGGAACCGTCAAAACCCCATTCCAGAGTTATCTACATAAAAGTCAAACTACGATCAACTCTTTCAACTTAAGCCTCCAACTTAGGGACTAACTGTCCCATTTCACTCCGAAACTCACCCGAAACCAAAATCAAACCAAAAATCACACAACCATAATATAACATAGAGGAAAAAATAAATAGGGGATCGAGACTAAAATACCGAAAATAATCGAACAAATTGTCACATCAGTCCAACAACATTGGTGGGTTTTGGGCTTTCCCCTTTTATGTGGATTAAAAGATGTCTTTTGGACCTAGACCACTTTTTTCTATAGCCCACTAATATCAAGACATATAAATATGATAGAGTTTAGGTCTTAAACACAACAAGAGATAAAACAAAAGGAGAGAAACCATTTTTGAAGCTTTGGGGGGGGGGGGAGAGGAAATTATGCTTTTTTGCTCCAGAAATATTTGCTCAGGCAGTCCACTTCAAATAGTATTTTTCGACTCGTTAACAGTTGGACCATGCTCAAATTTGAATTGGGAGTTATCGAAATTTGGTTCTTAGATTTAAACGGTGTATATTGGATTTGGAATCCTGTAGATTTGATTTTGGATGCGTGAACAATAGCTCTTTTTTGGGATAATTTCTCTCATTTCTTAAATTGTTTTGGTGTAATCTTGTTGCTCTTTGTTTGGCACTTGATTTGTGGCTAATTTAGAGAACTTTTATGAATCTTGTTGATTGAATTAATGGATCTTTAAGGGCCTTTGGTCTTGAGGTTTTTACTCTTCACATTGAAGAGATTTTTCATGTAAATCTTGGTATCTTATTTGTTTGATTTATTTTTGCCCTGACATATTTATTTATTGGTTGATATACTTGCTTCCCGAATATATTTGTACTTGAGTTTGTTTGTCTTCTCCTTATTCAGATAAATTGAAAAAGTTAGACTTGAATATTATTCTGTTTCTACCTTATCGTGCACATTGTTTGTGCTTGTTTTTTTCCAATACAGTGGTATCAGAGCTTGTGTTTATATTGATTAGTGATTGTCTATTTGAATAATGAAGTCAAATATGAGTAAGATGGTGTGTTTAAATGGCAGTACTTATCACATTTAGAAAGGCAAAATGAAGATCTATTTGTCAAGAAAATGCATTTATTTGTGTTTGCTTCTTATAAACCCGAGTCCATGTATGATGAGGATTAGAAATTTGAGCACTTACAGGTTTGTGGCTATTTGGACAATTGATTGAAGTTACTGTACATAATCATATTGTAAATAAGACACATGCTAGAAGATTGTGGGAACAACCCGAGACATTTATGCTTCGAAGACTGGCAATAACAAATTATTCCTGCTGAAATAACTGATGAATATTAGGTACAAAAGCGAAGTCCTATTTGTGATCATATAAATGATTTTCGGGTGTCCTTGACCAGTTGTCTGGAATGAGTGTAAGGTTTGATAAAGAAATACAAGGACTCTAGCTTTTGAATACTTTTCTTGACTCTTGTGAAACTCTTTGGGTTTCTTTGATAAATTTTGCTTCCAGTGATGTTGTAACTATGAAATATGCTAAGAGTGGTGTCTTAAGTGAAGAGATGAGAAGAAGATATCAAGCCTCATCTTCTTCAGCTTCACACTCCGATGTTTTGGTTACTGAAGACAGGGGGAGAAGCGACTTTTGAAGTCATAATGACAGGGGTAAAAGTAGAAGCAAGTGAAGGTCCAGGTATAAAAATGTTACATGTGATCATTATAACAAGAAAAGGCATATCAAGAAACATTATTACAGTTTCAAGAGAGAAATGAGACAATAAAAGAAAGATGAAGACAATAAAAATCATGTTGTTAATGTTGTTGATGATTATCTTCTTTTTGCCCTTGACGAAAATATCATTAATATTATTCATATTGAGACTAGCTTGTTTGTGGATTTAGGTGCCACTTCCCATGTCACACCAAAGAAGGAATACTTTTCTTCTTATATTCTAAGTAGCTTTAGAAAGTTAAAAATGGACAAAGATGGTGAGGTTGAGGTGTTTTGCATTGGCACAATTTGATTGAAAACTAACAATGGCTCCAGGTTAGTTCTCAACAATGTCAAGCATGCTCTAGATGTACGCATTAATCTACTCTTTGCAGGAAAGCTTGACGATGAGGGTTATTGTAACATCCTTGGTAGTGGCCAATGGAATATTACTAAAGGTTCGATGATTATAGCTTAAGGTATCAAGTTATTTAACTTGTATAAAATATAGGGCTCCATTTTTATTGACTGGGTTAATTTGGTGGAAAATGATACTTTATCAGAGTTATGGAATAGAAGGCTGAGTCATATGAGTGAGAAGGGGAACCTGTTCCGGAGCTTCATTTTGGATTTTTAAAACCCGACCCTACTTCGTTAAAATAGATGGAAGGGGCCATTTTTAGCAAATCCTGATACTTTAGAGTGAGAGACAGAGTCCTAGAGGGAGAAAGTGATCCTCATCAAGTTACTCTTTAATTCTTACATAAACCCTTGAAGATTATCAAGAGAAGCACCCTAGGTCTTCATCCTAAAGATAAGATTCTATCACCCAAACTCTTAATTTCAAAATGTAACTAGAATGGGCAATTAGTAAGGTAATTCATGGGGATGGGAGTGCATACCCTGCATGTATGTGTTCCTAAAGTATGTGGGGAGGTTGTGAGTTAAAGATAGAAAAGAATGGGGTGTGGGTTGGTGGATTCTTTCATAAAAAGGGCCATGAAACCTTAATACACACATAATGTTTGATAGAATGCTCAAGTGAGCTAGAATTATGATCGTTTTCCTAATTTTGGGTTCAATTTTGCTATATTACTAAAATATATTAAAGTTGCTAATATTCCAGAACGTCTTAGAGTTTTAAGATGCTCAATTGAGGTATGTTGGCTAAACCCCCCTCTTCTTAGAATTGAATCCCACGGTATTCATGCAATCGACGTAAGTCCCAAATTGAACGTCCTAGAAATTGCTATCCCGAATGTGCTTGCTTTGCAAATATATGTGTAATATGTATTTCCATGCTTTCATCATGTTATCTCATCGTTTGAGGAAATTTTCAAGACTTAGAATATGTGCTAATATGCCTAGACTTCAAGTCAAATTCGATTAAAGACTGTTATGCCAAATTATGTGAAAAGCCTCTATATGCCTTGAATTCTAAATTGCTCACATGTGAAATCAAGAGTCTTGAATGAAAATAGTGTTGTTACTGATGATAATAATAATATTAGATTGTGGAAAAGAACTTGAATTGTGAAATAAGGCCAAGTTCCAAGAACGACTTTATAATTAAAGCCACTTGTGCCAATGTACTGAAAAGATGGGAAAGAAATATGAAGTAAGATGATCGATTGAAATGGTTGATGTCTTGAATGAGATGGCTTAGCCGATCGGGCCGAGATCGGACTCCGTGTAATAACACGGTGGTATTGTGAGTGAAATTGTGAACATGGTGGATGTCTCAAATGAGATGGCTTAGCCGATCGGGCCGAGATCGGACTCCGTGTAATAACATGGTGGTATTTTGAATGAAATAGTGAATATGGTTGATGTCTCTAATGAGATGGCTTAGCCGATCGGGCCGAGATCGGACTCCGTGTAAGAACACAGTGGTATTGTGGACTGTCGTATATTGGCACTAAAAACCATCCAACCTAATAATGTGGGAGTTGACTTAAAAATCTATGTGATCCTTAACTTGATGTTTTAATATTATTTGAAGCTCGTATTGAATCCTTGACTGTTCCCCTTGTATTATTATTCATTCTATTAAGATGGTGTTTAGATTTACATACTAGTACTATTTGACAGTACTAATGTCCCTTTTGCCGGGGGGGGGGGGGATGCATCTTTAAATGGATGCAGGTGATTCCATAGCAGGCAGTGTTGATCAGTGATAGCAATACACCTTCCTCCTAGTAGACTTGGTGAGCCCCACCTCATTCCGGGGTCATGTATCTTTTGTATATTTTGTTATCACGTTTTGAGGTATAGTCGGGGCCTTGTTGCTGGCACTATCATAATTCTCTTGTGCATCTCGTAGAGGCTCCGTAGACACTATGTGGGTTGTACATGGGCGCTAGAAAAGTCAAACAGATTATGTTGTGTTTTGATCTCGTGTTCCACTTTAGACTATATAAAGGTGTGTATTTTGAGATATTAAAGATGAATAAACTAACAGAAAGGTTTTGGTATTATATGTATATGATCTTCCTACTGTCTAATTAATGAAATCATGCTTTCTCTTGATCATGGGTGAGTTGGGTAGAAAGTGTCTAACATGCTTGCTTGACCGGGTTCACTCGGTTGAGCGCCGGTCGCACTCCCCGAGTTTGGGGCGTGATAATTTGCTAGAATTGGTACATTATGATTTATGCGGTCTTTTTAAAGTAAGGACTGAGGGTGGTGCACTTTACTTTGTGACTTTTATTGATGATCATTCTCGCAAACTCTTGGTATTTTCTTTGAAGTCCAATGATCAAGTACTTTATGTATTCAAGAATTTTCAAGCCTTGGTTCAGAGGTAGATAAGGAGGAAATTAAAATACATCTGCGCAAACAATGTGTCGCGACCCAAAATCTCACCTTAGGAATCGTGATGACACCTAGTCTCTAAGACTAGGTAAACCTAACACATGAAGAGAATTAACGGAATTTAACCAACTTAACTGCAAAATATTAGTTAATACTTGAAATAACATAGCTGAACTAATATCAGTTATACAATCCCAAAACTGGTAATACAAGTCATAAGCTTTTTTAAGTGTAACTAGGAATATCAAGTACATCACTGCCCCGAAAGAATAGTAAATATTTGAAATGAAAGACCACAGAAGGTGATTCCGGGCCTGCGAACGTCAAATAGGTATACCTTGAAGTCTCCAACCACACAGACATGAACCTCAAAACCAACTCGATTAGAAGTACCTGGATATGCACAAAAATATGCAGAAGTGTAGCATGAGTACACCATAACGGTACCCAGTAAGTATCAAGACTAACCTCAGTAGAGTAGTGATGAGGTAAGTCGAGACACTCACTAGACATAAAACATGTGTATGATATTAACATATAGCTAAAAATGGAAAGAACATCAATATAAGTTTAACATCGCAAAAATTATTAATGTAAGACCAACAAAGGAATAATAGAACCACAATTGGCAACAAGTAAACATGTAATAAAGTAGCAATACAATCAGAACGCAGATGAGATATGAATGAACTCAAATTAAGAAAAATAAATGACAATTCATGTAATCAAATCGTTCCCAATGCATGAATTACAACAAGAATTTCCCTGAGGCACCACTTGTCACGACCCCAATTTCTCTCCGTAGAATGTCGTGATGGCACCTAGTCTCTAAGACTAGGTAAGCTTAACATTCATGCAGAAATAACTGAAATAATGATTAAAGTATCAATAACTCAACAACTAATATAAAGGAAACTCCACAACTCAACACAAATAACTCCCCAGAATCTGGTGAATACAAGTCACAAGCTCTATAAGATGGTATTGCGGACGCCGGCAGGTATACCTTGAAGTCTCCGAAACTGGGCTCGCCTCACTGGTGCCTAGTCTGGTAGGAGGTACCTAGATCTCCAAAAAAAGATATGCAAAAGCATAATATGATTACACCACAACGGTACCTAGTAAGTGCCTATCCTAACCTCGGTAGAGTAGTGACGAGGTCAGGTCAAGGCCCTACTGAAATAAATAAGAAACTGAACAGGTATATAACAATGAAATAATGATAACAATAACAATGAGACAATAAAGAAATACACCGAGATTAGCTACACTGAACTAAGGAAAATAATGCATCACGGAAGTAAAACATGGAATGTTATGCCAAGGAAATGAAGCAACCAAAATACAAGTGAAGTAAATAGGAAAGCATCAACAAGATTCACTACTGAGGTACCGCCTCGTAGTCTCATATCACATAAAAATAATTAAAAATATTTCCTTATATCACCGTAGGAGCCTTGCATTTAGGTTTGAAAATTATTTTTTCCGAAATAGCTTCCAGCGTTTTAGCCCACCTTATCACACCGCGTGGCTTCAAGTAGTTCTCCTACTAGCAACACGCGTATCAAGCCTACCTTATCTCACCGCATGTGTTTCAACCCCAAAACCTTATACCACCGCATGCGTATCAATATCACAAATCGCACCTCAAGTGCCCAATATCACAACTTGCCAAAGAAATCAACAATAATGGTGTTTTTACAATAATAGCCCATGGCCCAACCACAATATACACAAGAGTCTCAACAATAACAACCGGAAGTTAATAACTTAGCAAGAATTGCATTTCACAACTTAACACTTTGTCTCAATGTGAATCACGACCTTTATAACTCAATACTAGTTTCAACAATAAGATATTCCAAGAATAACAACTTCAATTAAAGAATTCAGCGGTTAAATTATGAATAAGGAATAGAGAAAACAAGAACTTCAACTAAACATGTAGAGCAATTAATAAGTAAGAGATAAGACAAGTAGAGCATGTGAAGATATACTAATGATGATGGATATAATATGTTACAGTAACTCAATTAAAGGCATGAAAGGAATCTACCAAGCTAAAACCGGTAATTTTCACATTTAGCCCGTGTATACACTCGTCACCTCGTGTACATGGCTTTCACGTATCACAATTATCACAAACCAACATCAATCCTAAGGGGTAATTTTCCCACACGAATTTAGGCAAAACACTTACCTCAAAACACGCTAACTCAATCCACTAGTAAGCCTTTCCCTCGATTATCCAACTCCGAACGACTCAAATCTAGCAAAAACAACATCATACCATAAATATAAACTATAGGAAACTATTTCAAACAATAAAGTTACGATCTTTACAAAGAAACAAAAAAGTCAACCCGGGTCCGCTTCTCAGAATCCGACAAAAATTACAAAATCCGAAAACCCATTCGATAACGAGTCCAACCATACAAGAATTATTCAAATCCGACCTCAAATCGCCTTTCAAAACCCCAAAATTTAGCCTAAGAAGTTTTCACAATGTTTTCCCCAAATTTCCGACTCAAAACACAAATTAAATGATTAAAATAACAATAGATTTGTGTAATATAATCAAAACCGAGTTAGAATCTCTTACTCCGATGAATTTCTTGAAAATCTCTCGAAAAATCGCCACAAACCAAGCTCTCTAGGTCCAAAAATGAATGATGATATCAAACCCTCGAACTTAGCCCTTTTCTGCCCAGCGATTTCGCTTTTGCGGGCAAAGGGTCGCATCTGCGATGGCACACCTGCGGAAAAACCATCGCAGGTGCAGTTCAAACTAATGCACTGAAGGCTCGCACATGCGAACCTATAAGCGCTTATGCGCAAGCGCATCTGCGGAGGGTCTTCCTCTTCTGCGACCCCAGGCTAGCTAGCCCATTCCGCTTCTGCAATGCGTTCCCTGCATCGGCGAGTCCGCTTCTGCGGACAAATGACCGCACCTGTGATCCCAGCTGGGCAAGGCCACTTTTGCTTCTGCGGCTCGAAGGTCGCTTCTGCTGTGCCGCACCTGTGACCCAAAATGTGCAGGTGCGATCACATCAGAAACATCAGTGCTTCAGCAATGCCTAAGGTCCAAAATTGTTGCGGATTCAATCCAAATCACACCGGGGGCCGCCGGGACCCCGTCCGAACATATTGACAAGTTCCAAAATATATAACGGACCTACTCGAGGCCAAAATCACATCAAACAACATCAATTCTACAAATCGCAACCCAATTCAAGCATATGAAATTATGAACTTCTAAATTACAAAACTAATGTCGATTCATACCAAAACAACTCTGATTGACTTCAAATTTTGCACACAAGTCATAAATGACATGACAGAACTATTCCAATTTCCGCAATCGAAATCCGACCCCGATATAAATAAAGTCAACTCCCAGTCAAACCTTTCAAATCTTCCAAACCTTCAACTTTTTAACTTTTGCCAATTCAAGCCGAAACGACCTACGGACCTCCAAATCAACATCCGAGCACGCTCCTAAGTCCAACATCACTATACGAAGCTATTGGAACCGTTAAAACTCTATTCCGGAGTCATATACACAAAAGTCAAATCATGGTCAACTCTTTCAACTTAAGCCTCCAACTTAGGGACTAAGTGTTCCATTTCACTCCGAAACTCACCCGAAACCAAAACCAAACACCCCGACGAGTCACATAATCATAATATGATATATATGAGGCAATAAATAGGGGATTGATGCTAAAATACTTAAAACGACCGACCAAAACGTTACACCACTCCTCCTAACCACAGATCATGAGCCACAATTTCAAATCTTACACGCATGGCATGGCGTGCCCACATTATCAATCAACTTCGCATGGCAAAATTCAAGTGCCCATGTACATTGTATCCGTTTCGGATGCCAAATAAAATGTTTGAAAGATTTATTTGAATATAGTAAGGCATAATAACAAATCTTGAATAAGGTAAGGCGTCAAATGAGATAAGGAGTTTATTTTAGAAATCATATAAAATAAAATAGAGTACAATTTATCCAAAATAGAGTATCAAATGAGTTTAGTTTGAAATCATATAAGGTAAAGTAAAATAATATTTTTAAATAAAGTAAAACATCGGGTAAGTAGGCGAATTAAATGTAGAATCATTTAGCAAAAAGCATGATGACAATTTAAGTAAAGTAAAACATCAAATAGGTTTAATGAGCTTAATTTGAGAACCATTTAAAGTAGGCATAATAACAATTTAAATTTAGTAAAGTACCGAGTGAAATGACGAGTTTTGTCTTAAGAGTCACATAAAGTAAAGCATGTTGACAATTTTTTTATTTAAAATCGTTATTTTACCAATAACTCAAAAGATTATGAGATGATGACTCCCCACAGTAAATTCATCTTGAAAATTAATTTACCAAGTAACAACGGTGGCAGAGATTGGCACATTAAAGTAACACATCAAATCACGTAGAATGTATTACTCATACAAGAAATCACTATCATTCCAATAATAGAATAACAACAGTCATCCAAATACGATCAAAATACAAGTGAATTGATTTAAGGAAAAGCAATAACCGCTCAACCGACAAACCGTTCCAACATAGAATGTACCATGAGAAACACAACGGATGATAACTTTTCTGTCACAAATAATGACAACATGTCAATCCTTTGCGGCATGTAACCCGATCCTACCATACCATCATATTCCGTCCTTATTTCTTCATATCATGTCATATCATATCAATACCATTGCAACGTACAACCCGATCCCCAAATAATATGAATTAAACAAACAATCTACAACCAAATATGGCGTATCACAGAAATTAAATGCAATAAAGAAGCTAAACAAATAAAGTCGCAAGCGGATAAAATAGTTACGTGATAACTCACAAAATCAGATAGCAAGTAATGACAGTTCATAAATAAGGCACAATTACAAAGAATCAAGTAACAAGTAAGGACATGTAATGGATAAGGCATGAATTCAACAAATAATTGCAATTAACAATTAAAGCAAACAAGAGTAAACTTGACAATAAAAGATAGAGCATGTACTAACAACTTCAAGTAAAGCACGTAAGAGAAAGCTTAACAATAGAAGATACATGAAATGACAACTTCAATTAAATGCATGAAAAAACCCTAATAGTATAAATCGGTCAAATCCCACATATAAACCCGCGTACACACTCAATACCTCATGTACACGTCTTCCATATAATTCAAATAGTACCATCAACCCAAAACCTAAGGGGTAGTTTCTCCCGCACAAAGTTAGACAAGATACTTACCTCAATTAGGCCAAATCAATACTCAGAATAGGTTTTTCCTTTAAAATTCACCTCCGGTCGGCTCAAATCTAGCCAAAATATGACTTAATAATATCAAACAATGCAAGAAAAACCAATTCCAGTTAATAAAACTATGATTTTTATACAATTTCCCAAAAGTCAACAAAAGTCAACCATGGGCTCGCTCGGTCAAAACCTGAATCGAAGGGTAGGTCTCGATTACGCATAGCCCCACGAGTTCATATATATGTTTTGTTTTCAATCTGAGTCCAATTCGACTCTCAAATATCAAATTTTCATTTTCCATAGACAAAAATCCCTAAAGTTTTCCTTCATATCCCATGATTTTGATGTTAAATCACATAAATAATTATGTAATATACTTGAAAATTGATCAAAATTACTTAACCAATAGTTTGGTATGAAATTATCTATGCAAAATTGCCTCCTACCGAGTCTAGGGTTCAAAATATGATAAAATGAAGCCAAGTCCCAAAATACTCAGCTATAAACAAGCTACAGATATCGCATTATGCGACGCCAAATATAGACAAATCATCATAAATGCGACCCTTGACAGACCCAGCGAAGATCACATTTGCAATCAAAAGCCTCGCAAATGCGAAGCCACAACAGTTGCAAAAGTGAACCTATCATCACAAAAGAGGACAGCCATAGAGTCGCAAATGCGACTCCAGCATCGCATTTGCGATAATTCCCAATCTTCCCCAAGTTCGCAAAAGCGAGAAAGTACTCGCAAATACGATGGTTGCATTTGCGACCTTCTCATCATAAATGTGATGGAACCAGCACCAGTACACAAAATTCTAACAAAACAATGTGAAACCAATCTGAAACTTACCTGAGCCCTCGGGGCTCCACACCAAATATCTACACAAGTCTAAAAATATCATACAAACTCACTCGCACGATCAAAATACTAAAATAACATCTAGAACCACGAATCAGGCATCAAAATGCATGAAAATCACATTGAACTTCAAGAACATCTAGAATTGCAACCAAGCGTCCGAATCATATCAAACCAACTCCAAATAACACAAAATTTTGCAGACAAGTTCCAAATAGAAAAACGGACCTATTCCAAGCCTCATACCAAAATCTGAACCCGATAGCCATAAAGTCAAACCATGGTTAAACTTAGAAAAATTCTAAACCTTTAAATTGCCAACTTTCTGTATAATAAGTCAAATCAACCTAGGGACCTCTGAATTCAATTTCGGGCATACACCCAAGTCAAAAATCATCATCCAGTCCTAACGGAACCATCAAAACTTTGATCCGAGGTCAAATACATAAAAGTTAAACTTGGTCAACTCTCCCAACTTAAAGCTTCTAAAATAAGAATCATTCATCCAAAATTCCAAATCAATCCTGAACCACTCAAAAATCAAAACCAATGATACATACAACTAATATTACACCATGTGAAGCTATTTGTGACCTCAAACCTCTGAACGAAGTGCAACAGCTCAAAATGACTAGTCGGGTCGTTACACAATGGTAGTGAGTATATTGGTCCTTTTGATAGTTATTGTAGATCGCAGGGCATTCGACATTAGAAAACGTCTCTAAAGACTCCTAAGTTAAATGGTTTAGCAGAGAAGATGAACATAACTTTAGTTGAGAGGGTTAAATGCTTGCTTTCAGATGCTAAATTGCCCGCCTATTTTTGGGCAGAAGCACTTAATACTGCTACTTATGTTATTCATTTATTTCCTACTAAAGTAAAAGTGCGAAACAACATACAATCCATATAACTGGTGTCACTAAGTACATGAGGTTTAATGTGTGCTAAACACAAAGTTCTGAAGTAAATACAATACTGTCTGAAGCAAATAACAGTAATAAAGATAAGGAAAGTGACTCCAGAACATGCAAACAGATATGTAGCACTACCTTGAGTCTCCAATGTTTCCAACTAAGTACCTCTCGAAACTCTGTTGGTACCAATACCTAAATCTGCACAAGAAGTGCAGAAGTTTAATATAAGTACAACCGACCTAATGCATTAAGTAAGTATTGAGCCTAACATTAATGAAGTAGTGATGAGGCTAAGACAAGATACACACTTTATAAATATATCAAATAAGAGAACAAACAAACAAGTTTCACGAAAATAACAAAAGAAGCACAACCTTATGAACCAAATTCCACAAAGGAGAAGCAATATGTAAGAAATAATCACAAGGCATTGTGTCCGTTAAAGCGAGAAACCTGATTCAATTTTAATACCATTGCGGCGAGCAACCGATCCAATAGCCATACTGTTGTGGCGTGAAACCCGATCCAATTTCTAATACTGTTGCGATGTGTAACTCGGTCCAATATACCAATACACTAAATACCCGTTGAACAATAATTCTCATACTTATCAAACACATGTGTATCAATAACAAGCATGGTAAATTGCATAAAGGTAACCATGGGGAGATGAATAAGCATAATACACTATAGGAAAAAAAGCATGATTAAGGTGCAATTGGAACACCAATATTTCAAGATCCATCTTTCCCTATCCCACAACAAGTCCTAAACATGGTCACTAACATGTGAGTAATTAAGTTGTCTCACAATCCGTTATAGCATAAGTTAATGTCACGACCCTAATTTTCCACCTTAGGATGTCGGGATGGCACCTATTCTCTACAACTAGGTAAGCCTATCAAATAAGAGAATATGACATAAATAAAGACTGAAAAATATGATATAAACTGATAAGTCTCGTAAAAATCTCAATACTGAATCACAACTACAATACTCCCAAAACCCGGTGAAACTGAGTCATAAGCTCTACAGAAATATGCTAAAATCTCAAATACATCACTGTCTGAATAGAGGATAAACAGTAATAAGAGAATGGCGGAAGGTGACTCCGAGGCCGGCGGATGTCGGGCAGATATACCTTGAAGTCTTCGGAAATAGCTGAATGATCATTAGCGTATGGCATGAGCAGATGTACCTGGATCTACACAAAAATGTGCAAAAGCATAAAATGAGTACACCACAACGGTACCCAGTAAGTATCAAGCCTAACCTCGGTAGTGTAATGACGAAACCAGATCAAGACACCTACTAGGATAAGAAAACTGAACAGAACATAGCGTAGTCTAATAATGGAAAGCGAGGAAGTAAATGACATATAAGTACTTCAACAATGTAAGCTAACAACAAAAATTTAAGCGGTAAAGGCAACAAGTAGTGAACACAAGATGAAACAACAAGTAGTTAAACACGGACAATTACAAGTAAGACAATGAAGAAGATATCTTTTCTTATATATCCGCGTGAGCCTTGCATTTATTTTTAAAAAACATTTTTTCGAAATAGCTACACTTGTTTTAGCCCCCTTATCTCACCACTTGGCTTCAAGTAATTCCCTTACTCGCTACACGCATATAAATCCCACCTTATCTCACTGCATCTGTATCAACCCCTATCCTTATACCACCGCACGCGTATCAATTTTCACAATACAAAAATCAACTCTCACCATATGTACCCATATGCCACAACACGTGCCAAAATAAACAATACCTATGTTACCACAACGTAGAGCCCATGGCTCAATCACACATGCACAAGAATCTCAATAACATCAAAATGAATGAGGAATACTCAAAGAGTAATTTAACAATAAAGGAGTAACAAAACAATAAGAGAGGTAGTAACTTTAACTAAAGCATATGAGAGCAATTACAATAACAAAGGGTAGAACAAACGCTAACAACGTCAATTAGTGCATGTGTGAGAAAATTTAACAATGAAAGATGTAACATGTTATAACAGATTCAATTAAATGCATGAAAGAAGTAAAAAAGTATAAACCGGTCAAAATACCACATATAGCTCGTGTACACACTTGTTACCTTGTGTACACGTCTTTCACATAGTACAATTAGCACAAACAACCCAAATCCTAAGGGGTAGTTCCCCCACACAAAATTAAGCAAGATACTTACCTCAACTAGTCCAAATCAACCCTTGAATATAGCTTTTCCCCTAAAATTCACCTTCACACGGCTCAATCTAACCCAAAGCGACTTAATATCATCAAACAATGCAAGTGAAACCAATTACAACAGATAAAGCTATAATCTATACACATTTTCCAAAAAGTCAACACAAGTCAACCCCGAGCTTGTCCAGTCAAAACCCAGGCCCAAGGGTTGATTTCGACTACCCATAACCCCCACGAGTCCATATATGTATTTTGTTTTCAAATCTCAGTCCAAATCAACTCTCAAAACTCAAATTTTTATTTTTTTTTTCAAAACTTTGACAAAAGTCCCCAATTTTCCTCTTTGATACTCATAAATTTTTTGATGTTAAATCTAAGATATAATCATGAAATATAGTTGAAAATTGATTAGAATCACTTACCCAATGTTTGTAGATGAAAATCCCCTCTCCAAATCGCCTTCTACCGAGTCTAGGGTTCTAAAATATGAGAAAATGATATGAAATCCCGACTTTCTAACCTTTTGTTCAGTTGCAGATGTCGCAATTGCGAAACTAGGTTCACAATTGCCGCTACTGATATCCTAAGTGGGAAGTCACAAATGTGACATAGGCTTTGCAATTGCGAAGCCTGCCTTCAGAAATGCGACACTTTTGTCTCAAATGCGAACCTACCCTATTCGAGACCTTCTTCGCAATTGCGACACCTAATACCCCCGCTAAGATCGCAATTGCGATGCTGGTGTTCGCAATTGCGACACCTGAGGCATCAGCACACCAACAATCATGTTTCAGTTCAAAACCATTCCGAAGCATGTCCGAAACTCATCCGAGCCCTCGGGGCTCTAAACCAAATATACACACAAGTCTAAAAATATCATACGAACTCGCTCGCGCGAACAAAACACAAAAATAACATCTAGAACTACGAATCACACATCAAACCACATGAATTTTAAAGGAAAGTTCAAGAACATCTAGAATTGCAACCAAACATCCGAATCCTATCAAATCAACTCCAAATTTTGCAGACGAGTTCTAAATAGCATAACATATCTATTCTAAGTCCCAAAACTAAATTCTGAACCCGATAGTCAAAAGTCAACCTACGGTCAAACATGGAAAATCTTCTAAACCTCACATTGCCAACTTTGGTCAAAACAACACAAATCAACCTACGGACCTCTGAATTCGATTCCGAAAATACGCCCAAGTCTAAAATCATGATACGACTTATCGGAGCCATCAAAACACTGTCCCTGGATCGTTTTTACAAAAGTCAAACTTTGGTCAATATTTCTAACTTAGGCTTCTAAACCAAGAACCAAAGGGTCTAAATCAACCCGAAACGTTTCCGGAATGAAACCAATTAACCCCGTAAGTCATAAAGACAAAATTACACATGTATGAAGCATCAAAAGGGGAAACCGGATGCAAATACACAAAATGACTGATTGAGTGTTAACATTCTCCCTCTCTTGAAACAAATGTTTGTCCTCGAACATGCATAGAGACATACATGAAGTGATAAAAAGGTGAGGATAATGATTCCGCATGTCGTGCTCAGTATCCTAGGTCGCCTCCTCAACCGGATGACCCCTCCATTGAACCTTCGCTAAAATAATGTTCTTTGACCTCAACTTCCGAAACTGCCTATCCAAGATGGCCACCATCTACTGAACATAAGTCAAATCCATGTCCAATTCAACTGAGCTGAAATCTAATACATGTGACGGATCACCATAATACTTCTGGAGTATGAAAATATGGAACACTGGGTGGACCGCCGATAGGCTGGGTGGCAATGTAAGCTTATAGGCCACCTTACCAACTCTCTCAAGGATCTTAAAAGGACTAATATACCTAGGGCTCAACTTGCCCTTCTTCCCAAACCTCATCACGCCCTTCATGGGTGAAACCCGCAGCAAAATCCTATCTCCTACCATAAATGCCATATAATGAGCCCTCTGATCAGCGTAACTCTTCTGTCTAGACTGTGTTGTATGAAGTCGATCTTGAATCAACTTGACTTTCTCCAAGGCATCCCAAACCAAATCGATTCCCAGTAACCTAGCCTCACCTGGCTCAAACCAACCAACTAGAGAACCACATTGTCTCCCATATAAGGCCTCATAAGGAGCTATCTGAATACTCGATTGGTAGTTGTTGTTATGGGCAAACTCTGTAAGCAGTAGAAACTGTTCCCATGAACCCTTGAAATCCATAACACAGGCACATAACATATCCTCCAAGATTTGAATGGTGCACTCGAACTATCCGTCCTTCTGGGAGTGAAATGTTGTACTCAACTCAACCCGTGTGCCCAACTCACATTGCACGGCTCTCTAGAAATACGATGTGAACTACGTGCCTCGATCGGATATAATAGACACTAGCATGCCATGGAGAAGAACAATCTTACGGATATAGATCTGAGCCAGTTGCTCTAAAGAATAGGTAGTCACCATCGGGATGAAATGTGCCGACTTGGTCAACCTATCCACAATCACCCATACTACGTCAAATATCTTCAAATTCCATGGGAGCCCAACAATGAAATCCTTGGTAATACGCTCCCACTTCCACTTGGGAATCTCAAGTCTCTGAAGCAAATTGTCTGACTTCTGATGCCTGTACTTCACTTGCTAACAGTTCAAGCACCGAGCCACATACTCCACTATATCTTTCTTCATTCTTCTCCACCAATAATGTTGCCTCAAATCCTAATACATCTTAGCGGCACCCATATGAATGAAGTACCGCGAACTGTGGGCCTCCTCAAGAATCAACTCACGCAACCCATCTATATTGGGCACACATATCCAGCCCTGCATCCACAACACCCCATGTTGTACCGTGTCCTTAAGGATAAGCACATAGGGGTCATCATATTGACGCTCTATGATGCGCTCATACAAGGAAGACCGAGAGACCACGCAAGCAAGAACTCGGCTGGGCTCCGAAACATCTAATGTCACAAACTGATTGGCCAAAGCCTGAACATCCATGGCTAGTGGACTCTCTGCTACTGGTAGATATGCCAGATTGTCCATACTCTCTGCCTTTCTACTCAAGGCATCGGCCACCACATTGGCCTTCCCGGGATGATACAGAATAATGATATCATAGTCCTTTAGCAACTCCAACCATCTCTGCTGCTGCAAATTGAGGTCATTCTGCTTGAAAATATGTTGGAGACTATGGTGGTCGGTATAGACCTCATATGAGACATCGTACAGATAGTGTCTCCAAATATCCAATGCGTGTATAATAGTTGTCAACTATAAGATGTACACTGGATAATTCTTTTCATGAACCTTCAGCTGCTGACGCGTAGGCAATTACCTTACCATCTTGCATCAACACCGTGCTAAGCCCAATACGTAACGCATCACAATACACAGTGTAAGACCCCGAGCTAGTAGGCAACACCAACACTGCGGTTGTAGTCAATGCAGTCTTGAGCTCTTTGAAAGCTCAACTCACACTCCTCAGACCATCTGAAAGGAGCACCCTTATGGGTCAATCTAATCAAAGGTGCATCAATGGATGAGAAACCCTCTACGAAACGACGATAATATCTGACCAACCTAAGGAAACTCCGAATCTCAGTAGCTGAAGACGGCCTGGGCCAACTCTAAACTACCTCAATCTTCTTTAGATCTACCTTGATCCCCTCACTAGACACCACATGACCCAAAACTGCCACTGAATCAAGCTAGAATTCACACTTGGGAGAATTTTGCATATAACTTTTTCTCCCGTTTGGAGCACTATCCTCAAATGCTGCTCATGATCGTCCTAGCTGCGATAATATGCCAAGATGTCGTCAATAAACACAATGACAAATGAGTCAAGATATGGCTGGAATACACTATTCATCAGATGCATGAATGTTGTTGGGGTGTTGGTCAGCCCAAATGACAGCACGAGGAACTCGTAGTGACCATACCGAGTCCTGAAGGCAGTCTTCGAAATATCCGAATCCCGAATGTTTAGCTGATGATACCCTGACCTCAAATCAATCTTCGATAACACTCTGGCACCCTGAAGCTGGTCAAATAAGTCATCAATGTGTGGTAATGGGTATCTGTTCTTCACTTTAACCTTGTTCAGCTGTCTATAATCAATACACATCCGCATTGTACCATCCTTCTTCTTCACAAATAGAACGGAAGCACCCCAAGGTGACATACTGGGCTGAATAAAACCCTTATCAAGAAACTCTTGTATCTATTCCTTTATCTCCTTCAACTCTACTAGTGCCATACAATATGGTGGAATAGAAATGGGCTGAGTGCCCGACACCAAGTCAATACAAAAATCGATATCCTTATCGAGCGACATGCCCGGTAGGTCTGCTGGGAACACATCTGAAAAATCCCTCACCATCGGAACTGACTCAACGGTAGGCGTATGAGCACTAACATTCCTCACAAAGGCTAGATATGCTTCACACCCCTTCTCAACCATCTGTTGTGCCTTAAGGAAGGACACAACCCTACTAGGAACATAATCTAATGTACCCTTCCACTCCAACCGCAGCAAACCTAGCATAGCCAATGTCACAATATTAGAGTGACAATCTAGAATAGCGTGATAGGGTGACAACTAATCCATGTCCAAGATCACATCAAAGTCTACCATATTGAGTAGTAATAGATCAACTTTGGTCTCAAAACCACCAATAACAACTAAACATGACCGATACATACGGTCCACAATAATAGAATCTCCCACAAGCGTGGACACATATAAAGGAGAACTCAAATAATCAAGAGATATATCCAAATACAGAGAAAAGTAAGATGACATATATGAATAAGTGGATCCCGGATCAAATAAGACTGATGCATCCTTATGACAAACTGGAACATACATGCGATGACAGCATCTGATGCAACCGCATCCGTCCTACGAGGAAACGCATAGAAACGGGCCTGGCCTCCCCCTCTAGGGCAACCTCTACCCACCTGACCTCGACCCCTAGCTGGTGGGATAGGTGGAGTGGCAACTAGAGCAACAACCATGGCGTGTGAACCCTGTGGATCCTGTGTAGGTGCACCCCTTCTAAGTCTGGGTAGTCCCTCACCATATGTCTGGTATCACCATACTCAAAACAAGCTCATGGTGGGTGTGGCTGTTGAAACTGACTCTGGCCTGGTCGGCTAGACTAACCGTTGAAGGCACCCCGTGTAGGAGGTGTACTGGGCAGTGGCTGAGCAAGATGGGCAACCTGAGACCTCGGAATCGCCGGAGCACCGCTAGTAGCTAGAAGTGCTGAATGAACTGGGCGACTCACATAGCCTCTTCCATGATGGGCTTTAACTGGAGCGCGGGCACCATTATATCCTCCCGAATCTCGAGGCCTCTTGGCCTCTCTGTCCTCTCTCTCACAGCCCTGCATACCCTCCCACCTCCGTGCGATCTCTACCACCTGATGATATGGAGTATTCATCTCCAACTCTCAAGCCATGTTTAATTTAATACCATAGTTGAGCCCCTCGATGAATCTGCAGACTCGCTCTTTGACTATAGAAACTAAGGTAGGTTCATGTCTGGACAACTCACTGAATTTGATAGAATACTCTGACATTGTCATAGTCCCCTGACGTAACTACTCAAACTTTGTGCGCCATGCATCCCGAAGGGTCTAGGGATCAAACTCATTCAAAAACATCTCTGAAAACTGAGCCCAAGTGAGTGGGGCTGCATCAGCTAGCCTACCACTCCTCATAAGCCTATCACCACTGATACGTTGCTCATGACAGCTGAAATGTAGTAAAAGCAACTTTGCTCACCTCCACAATACCCATGGTGCGGAGAATATGGTGGCACTTCTCTAAAAATCCCTTCGCATCCTCAGTAGCTATGCCACCTAAAGTAGGAGGATCATACTTCTCAAACCTCTCAAGTCTCCTCTGCTCCTCCTCAGATGTCGATGGCCTGACCTCAGGCTGAACTGGAATAACTGGTTGTGCTGGTATGACACCTGGGACCTGATCAACATAGATCCGCTACTCTGGAGTACGGGTCACGAGAGGCTAAGCTCCTCCCCAACCTGAGATATGGCTGGTGCAAGGGGAATCAATCTCGCTTGAGCTAGAGTACCGTACATTCTCAAGAACTGTGCTAGGGTCTCCTGATGTCCAGGGGTAATAACACGCGGCTCGGGTGCATGTCCCCCAATTGGAGCTACTGGTGACACCTCAGTCACTGCTCGGGCAGGTGCTCTGGATGCAGCATGTGCCCCTTGTCAGCCTCTGCCCCGTCCCCGACCTCACGCGGCTCTAGCAGGGGGCGTAGGTGTCTGATCATCGAATTCAGAAGTATGTGTCCTCACCAACTGTGAGAATAGAAGACAAAGATTCAGATTTCGAAATCAACCAATTCGCATGATAAGGAATCAAAGGAGTGGAATTTCCTAACAATTCCGTAGCTTCTCGAAGATAAGTACGATGTCTCCGTACCGATCTGCAAGACTCTACTAAACTTGCTTATGACTCGTAGAACCTATGGAACTAGAGCTCTGATACCAACTTGTCACGACCCAATTTCCCACCTTAGGATGTCGTGATGACACCTAGTCTCTAAGACTAGGTAAGCCTAACAAACAAGAGAATATGAAAGAAATAAATACTGAAAAACATGATATAAATTGATAAGTCTCATAATAATCTCAATACTTAATCACAGCTACAATACTCCCAATACCCGGTGAAACTGAGTCATAAGTTCTATAGAAATGTGCTAAAATCTCAAATACATCACTGTCTGAATAGAGTATAAAGAGTAATAAAGGAATGGCAAAAGGTGACTCCAAGGCCTGCGGACGTCGGGCAGGTATACCTTGAAGTCTCTGGAAATAGCTGAATGATCACTAGCGTCCGACACAGGAAGATGTACCTAGATCTGCACAAAAATATGCAGAAGTGTAGAATGAGTACACCATAACGGTACCCAATAATTATCAAGCTTAACCTCAGTAGAGTAGTGACGAGGCTAGGTCAAGATACCTACTAGGATAAGAAACCTGAACAGGACATAGCATAGCCTAATAATGGAAAGTGAGGAAGTAAGTGGCAGATAAGGAGTTCAATAATGTAAGCTAACAACGAAAATTTAAGAGGTAAAGGCAACAAGTACTAGAATAAGGAGTTCAATAATGTATTAGGATAAGAAAACTGAACAAAACATATCATAGTCTAATAATGGAAGGTGAGGAAGTAAATGGCAGATAAGGAGTTCAATAATGTAAGCTAACAACATAAATTTAAGCGGTAAAGGCAACAAGTAGTGAACACATAATGAAACAACAAGTAGTCAAACACAGACAATTACAAGTAAGGCAATGAAGAAGACAACAGGAACTGCTCAACCAACAAGCCTCTTTTAATATGAAGTGTACAACAAGAATCGCAACTGAGGTACCACGCCTCATATTCACATTTCAATCACAATCTTTCCTTAAATCACTGCATGAGACATGCATTTATTTTTAAAAAATATTTTTCCGAAATAGCTATATGCATTTTAGCCCTCTTGTCTCACCATATGGCTTCAAGTAATTCCCTTATTAGCAATACACGTATAAATCCCACCTTATCTAACCGCATGCATATCAACCCCTATCCTTACACCACTGCATGTATATCAATATCACAACACAATAATCAACTCGCACCACATATGCCCATATGCCACAACACTTGCCAAAATAACCAATAACAATATTACCACAACGTAGAGCCCATGGCTTGATCACAATGTGCACAAGAACTCAATAACATCAAAATGAATGAGGAATACTCAACAATTAACGACTTCAAGTAAGAGTAATTTAACAATAAAGGAGTAACAAGATAATAAGAGAGTAATAACTTCAACTAAAGCATATGAGAGCAATTATAATAATAAAGAGTAGAACAAATGCTAACAATGTCAATTAGAGTATGTGAAAGGAAATTTTAAAATGAAAAATGTAACGTGTTATAACAAATTCAATTAAATGCATGGAAGAAGTCTAAAAGTCTAAACCGATCAAAATACCACATATAGCCCGTGTACACACTCTTTACCTTGTGTACACGTCTTTCATATAGTACAATTAGTACAAACAACCCAAATCCTAAGGGATAGTTCCCCCACACAAAGTTAGGCAAGATACTTACCTCAACTAGGCCAAATCAACCCTTGAATATAACTTTTCCCCTAAAATTTGCCTCCATACGGCTCAAATCTAACCAAAAGCGACTTAATATCATCAAACAATGAAAGTGAAACAAATTACAATAGATAAAGCTATGAACTGTACACATTTCTCAAAAATTCAACAAAAGTCAACCCCAGGCTCGCCCGATCAAAATCCGGGTTCAAGGGTAGATTCCAACTACCCATAACCCCACGAGTCCATATATGTATTTTATTTTCAAATCCGATTCCAAATCGACTCTCAAAACTCAAATCTTCATTTTTTTCAAAACTTTGACAAAAGTCCCCAATTTTCCTCTTTGATTCTCATAAATTTGATGTTAAATCTAAGATATAATTATGAAATATAGTTGAAAATTGATTTGAATCACTTATCCAATGTTTGTAAATGAAAATGCCTTCTCCAAATCGCCTCCTACCGTGTATATGGATTCTAAAATATGAGAAAATGATATGAAATCCCAACTTTCTAACCTTTTGTTCAGTTGCAGATATTGCAATTGCGACACTGGGTTCGCAATTGCGAACCCTCTCAATTATTTCTCGCAATTGCAGCTACTGACAGCCTAAGTGGGAGTCGCAAATGCGACATAGGCTTCGCAATTGCGAAACATGCTCTCTTCGCAAATGCGACACTTTTATCGTAAATGCCAGCCTGTCCTATTCCAGACCTTCTTCGTAATTGCGATCCAGGTATCGCAATTGCGACACCTGCGTCCCCATGCTAAGATCGCAATTGCGATGCTAGTGTTTGCAATTGCGACACCTGAGGCATCAGCACACCAGCAGTCCTGTTTTAGTTCAAAACCATTCCGAAACACGTACGAAACTCATCTGAGCCCTCAGGGATCCAAACCAAACATCCACACAAGTCTAAAAATACCATACAAACTTGCACGCGCGATCAAACATAAAAATAACATTTAGAACTACGAATCGGACATCAAAATACATGGATTTCAAAGGAAAGTTCAAGAACCTCTAGAATAGCAACCAGGCATCTGAATCCTATCATATCAACTCCAAATGACATCAAATTTTGCAGACATATTCTAAATAGCATAACGGACCTATTCCAAGTCCCAAACTAAATTTTGAACCCAATAGTCAAAAGTCAACCTACTGTCAAACTTGAAAAATCTTCTAAACCTCAAATTGCCAACTTTCAGTAAAACAACACAAATCAATCTATGGACCTCTGAATTCGATTTCGGGCATATGTCCAAGTCCAAAATCACGATACGAACCTATTGGAGCCATCAAAATACCGTTTCGGGATTGTTTTCACAAAAGTCAAATTTTAGTCAATATTTTTAACTTAGGCTTCTAAACCAAGAACCAAAGTGTCCAAATCAACCCGGAATCTTTTCGCAACGAAACCAATCAACCCTGTAATTCATAAAGCAAAATTACATATGTGTGAAGCATCAAAAGGGGAAACGGGGGACAAATACACAAAACGACCGATCGGGTAGTTATAGTTAATAATACATAAAACAAACAAAGACATAAATTGGACTAACTCTACCCAAGCATGCTATAATCATGGAAAATGCATATACAATCGTCACCATACATATACGTCACCCCAAAAAACTGAGCACGTAGCAAGAAAATTTCCTCAAGTCAAGATTAATAAAGATATTTATCTCTTTCTGAAATAAGTTCAACAATCAAATGCCATTTTTTTTTTAAAAACAAGTCTCTAAACAACTCAAATCTAGCCAAATAATAGTTAAATAAGTCAAAATTAACTTTGTAAATCATCCTCATATCAAAAAGTTCGATCTTTATCCAATTAGAAAAAGTCAACATGGGCCTACACGATCAAAATTCAAAATCAAGACTAAATTCTGATTACCCATTCTTTCCCGAGTCTAAATATGTAACTTATATCAAAATCAGATCTCAAATCTCTAAATCTTCAAAACTAACTCTCTTAAATTTTATCCCAAACCCCAATTTCTACACTTTAAAATTTTAAATTTAAGGATACATATCTATGGAAAATTATGAAAATTAATCAATACTAAGTTAGAATCACTAACCTTTGAAGTTGGCATGAAAATCCTCTCACAAATCATCTCCTTACAAATGCTAGGTCTAAAAATAGAGAAAAATAAGCTAATATCGAAACCCTTTTCTCTTTTACCCGCCTCAGATATAGCAGGTGCGAAAATACCATCGCAGGCATGACAAAATGGCCTGCAGGTGCGAGCCTGCAAAAATCGTAGATGCGAAAAATCATAGATGCGATAAGGCTTGCACAGGTGCGACCACTCTCTAAAGCTGGGCTCCTCGCAAATGAGCAAACACCTCTAAGTGCGAAAGTATGACTGAACTCCCCCTTCCTCATAGATGTGAGCCAATCCACCATAGGGACGACCTCACACCTACGCACCTGGTCATCGCTGGTGGGATAACAACAACACCACCAACAACAAAACACATGAAAATCTGTTTGAAATCATTCTAAAACTCACCCGAGTGCCTCGAAACCCAGTCCACTCATTCCAAAAAATCTATATACCCTAAACGTAACTTGATCAAAGCATCAAGAAACCAAAAATAATATCAAAATCAAGAATCAAGTATCAAAACTTAAAAACCTCAAATGTTCTTAAGTTCAATTTCTAACTTTTGACTATAAATACCGAAATGACCTCAGGTCACCTGAGACCCGAACTAAATGTGTATAAAAGTGTAAAAATATCATATGAACCTAACAGAACCCCTAGATCACTAACCTGGAATTGTTTACAAAGATGCTGATCTTGGACAACTCCAACAACTTAAAGCTTCTAAATTAATAATTACTCTTCCAAAATACTCTCAAATCTCATTGAGATCCAAATCAACCATGTACACATGTCATAAAATATCAAATGAACCTACACAAGGTCTTAAATCGCCAAACAAAATGTTATAACTCAAAACGACTGGTTGTTTTGTTGCGATCTTGTTTCTATTGTTCCTCTTGGATTGGTACTTGCTTTGTGGCGAATTTAGAAAAAAATTGTAATTCTTGTTGATTAATTTAGTGAAGTTGAGAGTCTTTGACCTTGTGATTTTTACTCTTCATATTGAGAAGTTTTTCATGTAAATTTTGGTATCGTGTTTGTTTGATTTTTTCGTCTTACTGTATTTATTTCTTTGTTGATATACTTACTGCCCGGATATGTTTACGCTTAAGTTTGTTTGTCTTCTCCTGGTTCAGATAGATTGGAGAAGTTGGATTTGGATATTATTCTGTTGCTACCTTATCGTGCACATTGTTTATGCTTGTTTCCCCAACAAATTATTATAAGTTGCAATTCTTCTTATGTCAATATGATGAAAAAATACATCTTAAAATTTTGTTCAAAATTTACATTGTTCATATCTCGAAAAATAAAAAAATGCCACATAAATTGGTACTGAATCGAGAAAATATTATTTAGAATCTAGTTATCAGCAAGTATTTTATACTAAATATACAAAATATGAGCAATCAAAAGTGACGAGATACCAATTTTGAGACATTTGATCTTTTATCTCATATTTTTACGAGGTTATGTTATGAAACATTACTTTAATATATCAACCAAATAAATTTATGAGTCGTTTATAGAAAACATCCATGGAGCTCCCGAGAAAAATCATAAAAGTTTCTCCGATTTATATTTTTCTGTGCTCCAAAAAAATAAAATAAAATTCCTTGCAATGAAGCTTCACTCTTTACATAGAAATAACTCAGTCTTCAAATGCCTCTTGTTTCTCCATTGCAGTTTGCCCATATTATGAAAAGGGGAAGTTATGTCACACATTCTACTATATTTATATCTTCTCGTCTTGATATATAGCAGATAGCCAACATTCTTGTACTTCTCTTGGTCTTACTCATTATATTATTAATAATGATAACAATGTGTTCTACTTGTCTTAGCTATCTTGTAGTAAGAAATAGTTGAATGGCTTTGTATTTTTATTTTTTTCACACATAAGTAAAAATTATGAAATTCTAGAGTTGCTTCATAGGCTAATTCATATGAAGAAAACTAGTTTTAATGCATGTTTTTCTATATATTGGCTTTAAGGGATCTATCAGGATCATTTTCTGAATAAGACTGGAGCACAAAGACTTTATTGATAATTTAATTACATAATTTTCTATAGAACGCAAAAATATACCGCTTAATACTAAGACATTAGGGCAATAAAAGTTGTCATATTGTAATAACTCCCTCATACCTAATCCAACAATGAATACCGTACAAAACGGTAGAATTTTTAATATTTTATATAAAAAATAAAACTAAATAACGAAATATCGTAATTCCCACTGAGATATATTCCATGCTTCTTCCTTTGTTCGAATGAAAAGGAATGTTTTAATTTCAATCGTAATTTTCTCTATTTCTCTAGCTTGCATGAAAGTCAAATTTTATGTAACGGCCTGACCGGTTGTTTTGAGTATTTTAGCTTCGTTTTCCTATTTATTGCCTCTTCTATATTCATTTGTGGTTATGTGAATTTCCAGTATGGTTGAGATGATTTCGGGGAGGTTTTGGGTTGAATTGGGATACTTGGTCCCAAGGTTGGAAGCTTAAGTTGTAAGAATTGACCAGAGTTTGACTTTTATATAGACGACTCCAGAATAGTATTTTTGATGATTCCGATTACTTTGTATGGTGATTTTGGACTTAGGCATATGTCTGGATGGAGATTTGGAGATCCATAGGTTGATATGGTACTTTTTGGAAAAAGTCGAAAAGTTAAAGGTTTGGAAGGTTGATAGATTTGACCGGGATTTGACTTTGATGGTATCGAGTTCAGATTTTGATTTCAGAAGTTGGAATAGGTATGTTGTGTCATTGGGAATTACATGCAATATTTGAGATCATTTCGAGTTGTTTAGGCTTGTTAGATGTAAGTTTTGAATTTGAAAAATTTATTAATTTTCTTAGGCTTGAATTGAGGTGCAATTCGTGGTTTTGATATTGTTTTGTGTGAATTGACTTTGATGGTATCGAGTTCAGCTTTTGATTTCGGAAGTTGGAATAGGTATGTTGTGTCATTGGGACTTACATGCAAGATTTGTGATCATTTCGAGTTGTTTAGGCTTGTTCGATGTAAGTTTTGAATTTGAAATATTTCTTAATTTTCTTAGGCTTGAATTGAGGTGCAATTCATGGTTTTGATATTTTTTTGTAGGAATTGAGGCCTCAAATAGGTCCGTATTATGTTTTGAGATTGGTTGGTATGATTGGACGGGATCCCGAGGGCCCCGGGTGTGTTTCGGATGAGTTGCAGATCATTTGACTATGTTGAATTGCTGAAGATTCTAAGTATTGATGCTTTCGAACCTACAGATAAAGGGTCGCAGAAGCAGCCAGTCGAGCACAGGTGCATAATTTGTTTGGAGAAGGTAGGAACTGCAGATGAGGTTAGCTGGGTGCAGAAGCGGGAGCGCATTTTCGGTGAAGGACCGAAGATGCAGATGCTCAAATGCACAATGTTAATCGTAGATGCGGTTGGACGACTAATGTTGGGAAGTCGTAGATGCGATAGTCTGACCGTAGAAGCAGCACCATAGATGCGGATTAGTGATCCACAGATGCGGAATCACTGGTAGTGAGATCGGTTATGGGCGATTGTTGGGAGACTTTTCACTATAATTGAAGAGGTAAGTGAAGTTTATTCAATTTTGATGTTAGATATTGATTACCTGTGGATTATTTCATCTAGTTTGTGTGAATTTAAGGTAAAATTTGGTATTTTTGGCTATGATTTTATAGAGTGATAATTGATAATTCGATGGTCGATGTGCTGTCATAATTGGATGTTATTGGTATGGTCGGACTCGTATTTGAATGGGTGTTCGGAATTTGTAGTTTTGACGGGTTTCGGGGTGCTGGCCTGGGATTGACTTCTTGGGTTGACTGTTTTATTTGAGTTAAAGGTCTTAGCTTTATCTTTTGGAATCGTTTCCTATGGCTTTTATTGATGATATTAAGTTGTTTTGGCTAGATTCGAGCCGTCTGGATATTGTTTCACGCGGGAAGGGCTTATTAGAGATTATATTTCCTTACTTGAGATAAGTATCTTACCTAAACTTGGTTGAGGCACTAGTTGCTTGGGTTATTTGTGATAGCTACGTGCTATGGGTGACGCGCATGTATGGGGATTGAGCCCATGTGCATGCACTGGGGTGTTATTCATACTCGGGGTAGTGTTTAGGCTATGATATGCCTTGATTTAATTGCTAAGTTTCATGCTATGATATTCCTCCTATTTGTACCCCTTTGTGAACTATTTGTACCATATTTTAGGTTACGTTGAGGTTACTCTGATGATTAAACTTGATAATTGCTACTTTCGTGATGTATTTGCCGGATTGAGCTATGATAGCACACTTTGCACATGCATACACTTTAGCTTGGCATTTATACCAGTCCAGGAGTATGAAATTTCATATTCTTTGATCATGTACATGTATTCTTGTATATCTTCTTTTTGTGTGATGTGATCTGGACCGGTAGCCTGTGACCATACCATGTGGATTGTGATGTTAAGTCTATGACTACGCCAAGCGGATTGTGATATTGAGCCTTTGATCACACCGGGCGGATTGTGATTATTGGCACGTGTGGTGACCTGACAGGTCATTTTGAGATTAAGCCACTATTCCCGTATTCTGAGACCTCGATTAGCACCGTTTAGCATTTCTCCATTTGCATACGCAGTCCATGTCTTTTTCTGGAAAATATTTATGTGAAAAAATTAAGAAATGTAAATTTTTGTCTTTAAAATGACTTGAATTGACTACGGTCACATAACCGGGCTCGGGGATGAATGGGTAATCGGGTTTTAGTCCGAATCTCAATTTTGACCAAGCGGGCCCGGAATTGACTTTTGTTAACTTTTTCAAAAATGATCTAAATTGAACCTCTTTCATTTGTGGGTAGTTTCTAAAGCTTATTTTGAATCGTTTGGTCAATAATTTGCTAGATTTAGTTGGTTTGGAGGCTTGTTCAAAAGGCAAGGCCGTGGTTGATTGATTGCTTGAGTTGCGGAGTGAGGTAAGTGTTGGGTCTAACCTTGATTTGAGGGAATTAGGAACCCTTGAACTACATGTTATGTGAATTATGTGTGAAACGGCGTATATGCGAGGTGACTAGTGTATATGTACCATTACATTACTTGTTCCTCCGTCTTTGTTGCTTCATAGTATATCTTATTTCACGCCTTAATTGCTACATGCTTATTTGGCTTTCATGCCATATTTGCTACTTGCCATTTAGTATTCCTCATATTAAATTGCCCATTCCTTCCAAAATTTCATGCTTGTTTGCTACTTGTCTCTATTTTCTTCTCTTGTATATCTAAACTCGTCTTATGACTTGCTTGTCTTATGGTTTTGTATCATTTGTTGCCTTAAATAATGCAGTTTCATTTGTATGAGTTGTTAATTGGTAGATACCGTTGAGTTGGTAAAGTTGAGACATCCAAGTTGTTCGAGATTCTTTGATTATCATGTTATTCTCCATTGCTCGTACATTTGTTCTCTTGATGTAGAACTTCTTGTAAATCTTGGTTGCTGAATTGCTATTATTGATTGAAACTGCTTGGGGAGCGGGTTGCACGCCGCAATAAAAATCGAAAGGTAATGAATTGAAATGGTGGAATAAGGATGAATTATGATGTTGACAGTTGATTATATGGTGGGATCGGGTTGTGCGCTGCAACGGATTGCATAAAGTTATATTTTTTATGACTATTGGTTTTGCCTCGGTAATCGAGACGAGTTTATATGACTTGTTATTCTGGACTCTCTGTTAGTTGGATTTGAGTTCGTTGTTATGAATTAACTGCTTTACTTTCATTCCTGTCTTTTCTGCTATTATTATAATTATTATTATTATTATGTACAAGTTAATGTAAGTGACCCGCCTTAGCCTCGTCACTACTTCGTCGAGGTTAGGCTCGGCACTTACAGAGTATATGGGGTCGGTTGTACTCATACTACACTCTGCACTTCTTGTGCAGATACCGGAGTTGGTCCTAGTGGCATTTAGTAGACTTGCTCGGACCCAACTGTTAGTGGAGACTTGAGGTATAGTTGATCGGCGTCCGCAACCCTGAACTCCCCTTCTACTTCATTTTAGTTGTTTACTTTAATTTAGACAGTTATGTTTATTTCAGACTTTTATCTGTAGTATTCTAGACGCTCATGTATTCGTGACATCAGTTCCGGGATTTTGTATTTGGATTTCATCACATATTAGTTTATTACATTATTTCAGACTATTGGGTTTAATTATTGTCATTAAATTTGGAAATTTTTAAAAATGGTTAATAACTATATCTAGCCTTATCTTGCCTAGCAATTGAAACGTTAGGCGCCATCACGGTCCCGAGGGTTGAAATTTCGGGTCGTGACAAGTTAGTATCCGAGCACTAGGTTGCCTAGGTCTCACGAGTCATGAGCAAGCTTAGTAGAGTGTGGAGGATTGGTATAGAGACGTCTGTACTGATCTTCCAAAAGCTATGGAGTTTAGGAAAGATTTCACTTATTTTCTTCTCTATCGTGCGATTTTATTCTATCATTAATGATTAAACCATTCTATTTTTGTTCTCTCGCAGATGGCGAGAACACGCACAACATTTGCAGTCGGACAGGAGCCGGAGCCCCCTTTGGCAGCTACTACCAGGGGTAGAGGCCGAGGCTAAGGTTGATCCAGAGGTCGAGGTAGAGGCAAAGCTCAGCTTAGAGCTCGGGTAGCATCACCTGCAGTGGAGCCTCAGTTGGATCATGAGGAGGAGATCCCAGCTCAACCGTACATGTCAGACCAGCTCAGGTCTTGGAGGAGTTCAGAGCCACTCTAGTGCTTCAGGATGCTCTAGTCCGCTTGGTGGGCCTTATGGAGAGTGTGGCCCAGACCGGTGCATTTTCGGTGGCACCAGCCGTTTCTCTGGCTGGGGGAGGCACACAGACTCCCGCTACTCACATTCTGGAGCAGGTGGCTCCCCTATACCAGACTCCAACAACCCAATCAGTTGGGGTAGTTTAGTCTGTTGTTGCGGCACAAGCAGGGGATAGGCGCGCTATGTCTTCTGAGGCCTTGTTAAGGTTGGATAAGTTTACCAAGCTATTTCCTGTTCCTTTTAGTGGTGCACCTTCTGAGGACCCACAGGATTACCTGGACCATTACCAGGAGGTGTTGCACAACATGGGTATTGTTGAGACCAATGGGGTCAACTTTGCAGTGTTCTAGATAATCGGTTCTGCCAAGAGATGGTGGAGAGATTATATGTTGACCAGACCAGCTGGTTCACCTGCACTTACTCGAGATCAGTTTTCATATCTATTTCTAGAGAAGTTCATTCCTTTCACTCTAAGAGAGGATTACCACAGGCAGTTTGAGCGCCTTCAGCAAGGCAGCATGACCGTTGCTCAGTGTCAGACTCGATTTGTAGACCTAGCTCGCCATGCCATTATTTCACTCTCCAAGGAGACTAGGGATAATATTTCTTTCCAGAAGGCTGTCGATATTTCTAGACGGATCGAGATGGGTCGTGGTCAGGAGAGGGGCCGGTATATGATAAGAGGCCTCATATTTCGATGATTTCAGTGGTGCCTCATCTGGAGGCAGGGGTCCTTTTGGTAGAGGCCATCCTCCTAGGCCGATTTAGTCAGCTTTCTAGGTAGTCCACAATGCTTCGGGCTGTCGTGGTTTTTATGGGTCTCTTCCTAAGTAGCCAGCATTCAGTGCACATTCAGCTCTTATCAGTACACCACTGCTTCAGAGTTACTACAACGGTTATTCGGACCGTTAGGGTCAGTCTTCATTCCAGCAGGCGAGGGAGTGCTTTAAGTGTGGGGGCATAGGTCATATTAGGAGATATCAACCTAGATTGTCGAGCAGCAGATCTCAGCAGGGTTCTCGTGCCATCATACTAGCACCGGTTGCTCCACCGCCCGCACAGCCAACTAGAGGCGGGGGTCAGATCCTTAGAGGTAGAGGTAAGGCCATTAGAGGTAGATATCTGACCATTAAAGGTGTAGGCCAGCCAGCTAGGGGTCACCCGAGGGGCGGAGGTTAGAGTGGTGGGGCCCAGGCCTATTTTTATGCATTCCCAGCTAGACCTGAGGTAGAGTCATCTGACGTGGTCATCACATGTATTGTTCCATTTTGCCATAGAGATGCTTCAGTTCTATTTGATCCGGGCTCTACTTATTCCTATGTGTCATCCTATTTTGCTTCATATTTGATGGTGCCTCATGATTCTTTGAGTGCTCATGTATATGGTCCATGCCTATGGGAGATTCTATTATTGTAGATCGTGTCTATCGCTCACGTGTGGTTTCTATGGGGAGCCTTGAGACTAGTGTAGATCTCCTACTTCTTGATGTAGTAGACTTTGGTGTTATTTTAGGCATGGATTGGCTGTCACCTTATCACGCTATATTGGACTGTCACGCCAAGATGGTGACCTTATCCATGCCAGGATTGCCCCGATTAGAGTGGAGGAGGACTCATGGCCATTCTACTAGCAAGGTTATCTCTTATGTGAATGTTCGACATATGGTCGAGAAGAGGTGTCTAGCATATTTGGCCTATATTCAGGATTCTAGCATGGAGGTTCCTTCCATGGATTCGGTAACTGTTGTGCGTGAGTTTCCAGAGGTGTTTCCCGCAGATCTGTCGGGGATGCCACCCGACAGAGATATTGACTTTTGTATTGATTTGTCTCTGGGCACTCAGCCAATTTCTATTCCACCATACCGTATGGCCCCGCCGGAGTTGAAGGAATTGAAGGAGCAGTTGCAAGATTTGCTTGATAAGGGGTTCATTAGACCTAGTGTCTCGCCCTGGGGTGCGCCCGTGTTGTTCGTGAAGAAGAAAGATGCTTCGATGAGGATGTGTATAGACTATCGACAATTGAACAAAGTCGCTATCAAGAACAAGTATCTGTTGCCGACGATTGATGACTTATTTGATTAGCTTCAGGGTGCCAAGGTATTTTCAAAGATTGATTTAAGGTCTATCTACCATCAGTTAAAGATTAGGGCATCGGATGTCCCTAAGACAGCTTTCCAAACTCGGTATGGGTATTATGAGTTCTTAGTGATGTCATTTGGGTTGACAAATTCCCAACAACATTCATGGATTTGATGAACCCGGTATTCAAGTCCTACTTGGATTCTTTTGTGATCGTATTCATTGATGATATCTTGATCTACTCCTGCAGTCAAGAGGAGTATGAGCAGCATCTTCGAATGGTACTTTAGACCCTGAGAGATAGTCAATTGTATACCAAGTTTTCAAAGTGTGAGTTTTGGTTAGACTTGGTTGCCTTTTTTAGGGCATGTTGTATCTGCAGAGGGCATTAAAGTGGATCCTAAGAAGATTGAGGCAGTTCAGAACTGGCCTAGACCTACTTCAACTACAGAGATTCGGAGCTTACTAGGTTTGGCGGGTTATTATTGTCGGTTCGTGGAGAGGTTTTCATCCATAGCAGCCCCATTGACTAGATTGACCTATAGGGGTGCTTTATTCAGGTGGTCGGATGAGTGTAAGATAAGCTTTCAGAAGCTCAAGACTGCCTTGACTACGACGCCAGTATTGGTACTACCTAGAGGTTCAAGATCTTACATGGTGTATTGTGATGCATTTCGTATTGGGCTGGGTGCAGTATTGATGCAGGATGGTAGGGTGATTACATATGCATCGCGATAATTGAAGGTTTATGAGAAGAATTACCATGTTCATGACCTAGAGTTAGAATCCATTGTTCATGCGCTGAAGATTTGGAGGCATTACCTCAACGGCGTATCGTGTGAAGTGTTCATGGATCATCAGAGTGTACAGTATTTGTTCAAGCAAAAGGATCTAAACTTGAGGTAGAGGGGGTGGTTGGAGCTGTTAAAAGATTATGATGTCACCATTTTGTATCATCCGGAAAGGCCAATGTGGTGGCTGATGCCTTGAGTAGAAAGGCAGTGAGTATAGGTAGCCTTGCGTATATTCCAGCTGGTGAGAGACCGCTAGCATCAGATGTTCAGGCTTTGGCTAATCAGTTCGTGAGGTTAGTTATTTCGGAGCCCAGTCGTATTATAGCTTGCACGGTCTCTCGGTCTTCTTTGTATGAGCGCATCAGAGAGCGTCAGTATGATAACCCCCATTTGCTTGCCCTTAAGGACACGGTACGGCATGGTGGTGCCAAGCAGGTTACTATTAGAGATGATGGTGTGTTGCAGATGCAGGGTCGTATTTGTGTGCCCAATGTGGATGGGCTTTGTGAGTTGATTCTTGAGGAGCCCCACAGTTCCTTGTATTCCAATCATTTGGGTGCCGCCAAAATGTATCAAGATTTGCGGCAGCATTATTGGTGAAGTAGAATGAAAAAGGTTATGGTTGCATATGTAGCTCGATATTTGAGTTGTCAGCAAGTAAAGTACGAGCATCAGAGGCCTGGTGGTTTGCTTCAGAGGCTTGAGATTCCTGAGTGTAAGTGGGAGTGTATTACCATGGATTTCGTTGTTGGGATCCCAAGGACTCAGAAGAAGTTCGACGCAGTATGGATCATTGTGGACAGGTTGACCAAGTTGGCACATTTCATTCCAGTGGCAATTACCTATTCTTTAGAGCGGTTAGCTAAGATCTATATCTGCGAGATCGTCCGTCTTCACAGTGTGCCCATGTCCATCATTTCTAATCAAGGTACGCAGTTCACCTTGCACTTCTTGAGGGCCATAGAACGTGAGTTAGGCACAAGGGTTGAGTTGAGTACAACATTTCATCCCCAGACAGACGGACAATCCGAGCGTACCATTTCGATATTGGAGGATATGCTTCGCACTTGCGTTATGGATATCGAGGGTTCTTGGGATCAATTCTTGCCACTTATGGAGTTTGCCTGCAACAACAACTACATTCTAGTATTCAGATGGCTCCCTATGAGGCATTATACGGGAGGCAGTGTCGTTCGCCAGTTGGTTGGTTTGAGCCGGGAGAGGCTCAGTTGTTGGCTATCGATTTGTTTTAGGATGCCTTGGAAAGGTCAAGATGATTCAGGATCCACTTCACACGGCTCAGTCTAGGAAAAAGAGTTATGCCGATCAGAGAGTTTGTGATGTTGCATTCATGGTTAGAGAGAGGGTATTGCTTCGGGTTTCACCAATGAAGGGTGTGATGCGTTTCGGAAAGAAGGGCAAGTTGAGCCTTAGGTATATCAGACCCTTTGAGATTCTTGAGAAAGTGGGTGAGGTGGTCTATAGGCTTGCCTTGCCACCTAGCTTATCAGCAGTTCATCCAGTGTTCCATGTCTCCATGCTCCGAAAGTATCACAGTGATATGTCCCATGTGTTAGATTTTAGCTCAGTCTAGTTGGACAAGGATTTGACTTATAAGGAGGAGTCTGTGGCTATTCTAGCCCAGCTGGTATGGAAGTTGAGGTCTTATGGTTTTATGAGCCGGTGGCTATTCAGTTCGAGTGCAGTGGAGAGGTCAACCGATCTAGGCGGCCACGTGGGAGTCCGAGTCTGACATGTGGAGTAGATACCCACACCTTTTCACCAGTCCAGATACTTTTCTATGTTCGTTCAAGGGCGGGCGTTTGTTTAAGAGGTGGAGAATATGATGACCCGATAGGTCATTTTGAGATTGAGCCTCTATTCTCGTGTTCCGAGATCTCTATTTAGCTTCATTTAGCATTTCTTGATTTGCGTGCACAATCCGTGTCTTTTTCGGAAAATTTTTATGTGAAAAATTTAAGAAATTGTGAATTTTTGTCTCTAAAATGACTTGAGTTGACTACGGTCAATATTTTGTGTAAACGGACCTGGATTAGTGTTTTGATGGTCTCGGTGGGTCTGTATCGTGAATTGGGACTTGGGTGTATGCCCGAAATTAAATTCGGAAGTCCGTAACTTGTTTTGATTCATTTTGTCGAAAACTAGCATTTTTGAAAGTTGAAGAATTACTAAGTTTGACTGTAAGTTGACTTCTTAGCTAACGGATTAGGATTTTGATGTTATAACTTGGAATAGTTCCATATTGCTATTTGAACCTTGTCTGTAAAATTTGGTTCAATTCATAATTGATTTGATATGTTTCGGACGTGTAAACGTGATTCTAATGTTCTTGAGTTTCACTTTGAAAGTTCATTCACTTTGAGGATTGTTTCATAGATTTAGATATTATTTTGGTGATTTAATTGCACGAGCAAGTTTGTATGATGTTATTACACTTGTGTGCATGTTTGGTTTGGAACTCGAGGCGCTCGGGTGAGTTTCGGATAGGCTACGGATTGATTTTGGACTTGGGAGATAGCTTATGCCTTCCCTGTTGCTGGTGTGGTCTGCAGATCTCGCATTTGAGAGGTCTGGCTCGCAATTGCGAGCCTCGCTTTTGCGAACAAGTGTTCGCATTTGCGAGCATGGGCTGGATTAGGGAGTATCGCATTTGCGAGGAGAAAGTTCGTATTTGCGAATGAGAAGTTGCCGCTTTTGCAAAGACATGGTCGTATTTGCGACTCAGTGTGTTCCTGGGTTACACTCGCATTTGTGAAGGATTGGTACGCATATGTGAAGGCTGGGGTTTCGCATTTTCGAACCAAATGTCGTATTTAAGACCTCTGTGAGTGTGAGACAGTGTTCTCTTTTGTGACCCCTTTCTCTCATTTGCGATGTTCGCAATTGCGAACAAAACATCGTAATTGCGACATCTACAGCTAGGTAAAAGAGGGGGGAAACGGGATTTAGCTCATTTCTCACAATCTCTCAACCATAAACACCCTAGGGGCGATTTTCCAAGAGACTTTTCTTCCTAAATTCATTGGTAAGTGACTTTAATCCCCTTCTTTTCAATTACTCATTACATTTCATGAGATTTCAATTACTCATTACATTAGAGATTTTTATAAAATTGAGATTTAGACCTCGAATTGGGGTCGGATTTCAAAACAAATCACATAACCGGGCTCGGGGGTGAATGGGTAATCGAGTTTTGGTCCGAATCTCGATTTTGACCAAGCGGGCCCGGGGTTGACTTTTTCAAAAATAATCTAAATTGAACCTCTTTTATTTGTGGGTAGTTTCTAAAGCTTATTTTGAATCGTTTGGTCAATAATTTACTAGATTTAGTTAGTTTGGAGGCTTGTTCAAAAGTAAAGGTCATGGTTGATTGATTGCTCGAGTTACGGAGTGAGGTAAGTGATGGGTCTAACCTTGATTTGAGGGAATTAGGAACCCTTGAACTACATGTTGTGTGAATTAGGTGTGAAACGGCGTATATGCGTTATTACAGTACTTGTTCCCCCGTCTTTGTTGATTCATAGTATATCATGTTGTGTGCTTTAATTGCTACATGCTTATTTGACTTCCATGCCTATTTGCTACTTGCCATTTAGTATTCCTCATATTAAATTGCCCATTCCTTCCAAAATTTCATACTTGTTTTCTACTTGTCTATATTTGTTTTTCTTGCATATCTAAACCGTCTTATGCCTTACTTGTCTTATGGTTTTGTATCATTTGTTGCCTTCAATAATGTAGTTTCATTTGTATGAGTTGTTAATTGGTAGATAACGTTGAGTTGGTAAAGTTGAGACATCCGTGTTGTTCAAGATTCTTTGATTATCATGTTATTCTCTATCGCTCGTACATTTGTTCTCTTGATGTAGAACATCTTGTAAATCTTGGTTTTCTGAACTGCCATTGTTGATTGAAATTGTTTAGGGAGTAGGTTGCACGGCGCAACGGAAATCAAAAGGTAATGAGTTGAAATGGTGGAATACGGACGGATTATGATGTTGACAGTTGATGAAATGGTGGGATCGGGTTACGTGCCACAATAGATTATATAAAGTTATATTTATTTGTGACTGTTGGTTTTGCATTGGTAATCGAGATGAGTTTATATGACTTGTTATTCTGGACTCTCTGTTAGTTGGATTTGAGTTCGTTGTTATGAATTAACTGCTTTACTTCCATTCCTATCTTTTCTGTTATTATTATTATTGCGTACAGGTTATTGTAAGTGACCCGCCTTAGCCTCGTCACTACTTCATCGAGGTTAGGCTCGGCACTTACAGAGTACATGGGGTCGGTTGTACTCACACTACACTCTGCACTTCTTGTGCAGAAACTAGAGTTGGTCCTAGCGGCGTTTAGTAGACTTGCTCGGACCCAGCTGTTAGTGGTGACTTGAGGTGTAGCTGTATGGTGTCTGCAACCCTGAAGTCCCATTCTACTTTATTTTAGTTGTTTACTTTGATTCAGACAGTTATGTTTATTTCAGACTTTTATGTGTAGTATTCTAGACTCTCATGTATTCGTGACACCACTTCCGTGATTTTGTATTTGGATTTCATCACTTATTAGTTTATTACCTTATTTCAGACTATTTAGTTTCATTAATGTCATTAAATTTAGAAATTGTTAAAAATGGTTAATAACTATATCTAATGTTGGCTTGCCAAGCAAGTGAAATGTTCGGCGCCATCACGGTCCCGAGGGTGGGAATTTCGGGTCGCGACAATACTTGAGTTGTCCGTGCGGTCGATATTATTGGCACGTGAGCTGTCCGTACAATATGTGAGTTGTCCATTCAGATCCAGCTATTGATATTATTGGCACGTGAGTTGTCCGTGCAATACATGATTTGTCTGTGTGGTTAATATTATTAGCACTTGAGTTGTCTGTGCATCACGTGAGTTGTCATTGCAGCACGTGAGTTGTCCATGCAGCATGTGAGTTAGATCCATTATAACAACCGGACCAGTCGTTTTGAACTCTAGCACGTCGTTCGAAAGTTTGAGGACTTGAATAGATTCACTTTATGTATTATTACTTGCACGTGTGGTTGGTTTCAATTTTTGAGAAGTTCGGAGTTGATTTGGAGGAATAATTATAAATTCGAAAGCTTTAAGTTGAAAGAGTTAACCAAGGTTTGAATTTGAGTAAATGACCTTGGAATCGGGATTTGAAAGTTCCAATAGTGTTGTATGATGATTTTGCACTTGGGCCTATGTTCGGATCGAGTTTCGGGTGGACCAGGAGCATTTCGGTGCTTATTGTGGAAAGATGGCAATTTGAAGGTTTTAGAATTTTCAGAAGTGGACTTTGGTGTTATCGATACCCGTTTGGGATTCCAAGACTTGTAATAGGTTCATTTTATGATTTGTGACTTGCACATAAAATTTGGCATTATCCTGAAATGTTTAAATGTGATTCGGATGCGTTCGTCAAAGTTTGAAGGTTTGGAAGTTAAAACACGGATTTTGATCGTTGATTCATGGTTTTGAAGTTATTTGTGGAGTTTCAAACCTTTGGATAAGTTTAGATGAGGTATTGGGACTTGTTGGTATGATTGTACGGGGTTCCGGGGGCCTCAGGTGCGTTTCGAGATGGTTTGGGATCATTTCTCTATGTTTTGCAGCTACTGCTTTCTGGTATGTTTGGTGTGCATCGTGATCGCGGAAGTAGGGTCACGGTCACGAAGGGTTAACTGGACTGGTGGAACTTTTGTTCTTCGTGATCACGAAATGGGTGTCACGATCGCAGAGCTTGATCAGGTTATGCTTCGTGTTCGCGTGGTGATGGTCGTAAACGTGTTGAGTTAATGGGGCTGGCCTGAGTTTGGAGGGTTGTTCACCACGATCGCTAGCTTGATCGCGATCGCAAAAGGGATTTTCTAAGGCTCAAGGTTTTGACCTTCGCGTTTGCGGAGATGCGCTCGCATTCGCGAAGGCTTGTCAGGCTGAGCTTCACGATCGCGGTAGTGCCCTCGCGTTCACGTAGTATGATTTCATGGGCGGAGCTAGTTGGCCTTTGCGATTGCGAGGAGGTTTCCGCGAACGCGAAGAAGGGTCATCTGGGAAGAATATAAGGTTGCAAACAGGATTTGGCTCATTTTTATCTCTTTTCTCACATTGGAGCCGGTTTTGGGGCGATTTTGAAGGAGTTTTTTAATCATCCATCACAAGGTAAGTAATTTCTAGACATTGTGAGTTAAATACATGAATTTTACATGGATTTGGACATGGAAATTGGTGGATATTATGGAATGCTTTAACAAAACCTAGAAATGGTAATCTTGGATTTTGACCATGGAATTAGGAATAAATTATATATTTGAGTTCGTTATCTTCGAAAATTTTTGGAATCAGGGCACGTTGGCCTGGGGGTTGACTTTGTTGACTTTTCATGAAGAGTTGAAAATTATTTCTAATTGTTAAAGTACGCATCTTTGAGTATATTTTGATTGGTTTGCACGTTATTTGACTAGCTTCATATCGTTTGGTATTGGTTTGAGGAGATAGAGAGGCGTTGGAGCTGGTTACCGAGTTTCGGAGCGAGGTAAGTCTCATGTCTAAAGTCATGAGCAAGTCTAGTAAAGTCTTGCAGATCGGTACAGAGACGTCTGTACTTATCTTTGAGAGGCTACAAGACTGTTAGGAGAACCTCTCTTTCTTGATTCCTTGTTGTGCGATTTGATTTTGTTGAGGCTTATGTCTTCAGTTCCTTCTTACTCATTCATACATGATATCGAGCATCTGATATCAGTTGGGCACCGACGAGTTGTGAAGCTGCTACAGATGTGGTGCAGGATGTTTTTCCCTGTGTATGCGGGCAGACTATTATCGTCGCCTTGTGGAGGGGTGTTCTGTTGTTTCAGCCTAGTGTTAGTGTTGCCTATGGTATCGAGGCTATACACAATCTATTGTGATGTTCTTGTGTTGTTATCGCGCAGTGCTGGTGTAAATGGTAGGGTGCGTACTTATGTGTCGTGGCAGTGAATAACTCGAGAGGAGGATTATTCTGTTCATGGTTTAGAGATTCTGCATTTAATTCCAATGGAGGAGAGCAAATTGGACTATGGATGTCCATGATTTGGTTGACGGAGTAGAGAGATTGGATATTTTCGAACATGGTAGAATTTTTGTTTGTGATGTGGTGTTGTCGTCCTTGTTTGAGCGCATTAAGGCTCGTTGGTATAATGGTCTTCATTGGTTTGCCTTTGGGGCAAGGTGTTGTGAAATGGTATCTAAGAAGCAGTTATCAGTGATGGCGGTGTGTGGCGACTTCAGGGTCGAATCGGTGTTTCTAGTATTGTTGGCTCGAGGAGGATGATCTTAAGGAGGCTTAGAGTTGATAGCAATCTATTTGTTCGGGTGCTACGGAGATGGATAGTGATTTGGAGCGGCATGACTAGCGGCGGATAATGAGAAGAGACATGGTAGGATATGTCTCGTGGTGGTTGGATTGCTAGCAAGTCAAGTACAAGCAATAGAGATCGACCAGTTTGCTTAGGAGGATGGTTTAACCGGAGTGGGAGTGGCAGCATATCATGTGGATTCTGTGGTAGGATAACCATATGCTTTAAGAAAGTTTAGAGTGATTGGGGTCATGATGGACAAATAACTAAGCTTGGTATTTCATTTGAGGTGGTGGCTTCTATACTCAGGAAGTTTGAATGTGACGAAAAGAGTTTGCCTGGAGTGTACAAGAATGTTAATGCTTGATTATTGTTTTGGGATGCCATATGACTTCTAGTTTCAAACGTATTGTTGGACCTTTAGTTGATGCTAATAGGATGAACGGATTTTTATGGATGGCGGATGAGTGTGGACCAAGGAGAATTAACTAATTTCATAATGGATGTGACTATGGCAAAGTCGTTGGAGGATGTCGATATGAGATTACACAGATGGGCTATCTCCTGTGAAAAAGTTGAGGGTTGCATGACTTTTGATGAAGTCCTATGAAAAGTTCTGCTTTCTATCCAATGGGATGCATGTAATACGATGCGAACTTAGATCGCTTGAAGAAGATAGTGCGACTGTCAAGAGGTCAAGTGCAGGATTCTGGGTGATAATTCGCAGTGTGTTATGACTAGTGCAACAAGAACTTGCGAGAAATTTGACTGTGTAAAGATGTGAGATCATGGTAGCCAAAAGGAGAAGTCATTGTTGGTCCTTGGATTTTGCAATTATATCTTAAAACCAAGTGGGGGAGCCTACCGTCGATGACTAGGTTATGTGGTCGAGCATGGAATTTGAGGGGTGTGTGCTATATTTTTGCCTTATCGGTTTATGTGAAGGTTGTGGAATAACTCTGATTTGATATTTCTTTGAGAATGTGATATGCACGGGAAAGAATTCATTTAGTTGCTTCTTTTGCAGTGTTCGTGTCCTAACGGAGCACCAGTTGTTTGGCTTTATTTTTGTGGCTAGCTTAGAATGGGCGACTCTCAATGGTTATAGTAGATTCGAGATTTAAGGTGGTGCCTAAGGATTTTCGGGTTCGTTATGTGGCTGGAGATTGAGTTTGCAGCTAAGGTTGAAGGTTACTTGGAGTATTTCTATGTTATCATCGAGTATGTAGTACAGTGTTAGAGAGATGGAAGAAACAATTTCGGGTTCACAGAAGGGTCTAATCGGAACGGGTATAGCAGTTGGAAGTACTATTAAGCGCATGAAAGGATATAAAATGGCTTATAGATATTGAGACGACGTGGTATCGTGGTTTAGGGTCACTCAGGATAAATGTCGATTGAGATTCATTGTGTGCTGGAAAGGAGAGGCATTAATTCTAAAGGTAAGTCAAGAGAAAACTAAGGAGTCGAGTTAGTGTAGTAGTGGTTTGGATCAGCATGGTAAAGGAAATGATCGGTTCCTTCGGTTCAATAAGCTATACAGGTATTTTATGGATATACTTGGGGGCTTGGAAGTAACCGTAATTTGGTTGGTTTGGAGGGATTCAATCCTGATGGTTTGGGTATGTGCAAATGGCTCCCGAAGAGGTTATGACGATTTCGACCACGGTTTGAGGTTTGTGTCTTCTACGGATATGGGGAGTTGGTTGCATACTGTGATTCTTTCTCCTAAAATGAGTTAAGTGTTAGGCTTCTAGCCGATGAAGTGTTTATTCTACTGGTGGGACAGGAGTCATGATGGAATTCTTGTACTCTCGCGTAATAGCATGATGGGTGCAGTGAGCGGTGTGGAATTTGAATTAAATGATCAAGGTTGCAATTCAGTTTTGACAGGAATATCACGATCTCGGTTGAGCGGGGGAAGATTTCAGATGTTCAAAGTAGGCTGGTGCTATTTTAGGGTTGCCTGAGAATGGTGTTATGTGTAAGAGGCATTATGTATTGATTTGCGGACTCTTGATTCGCATTATGGAAATAGCATGGTCGGTGGCCATTGATGTTCGATTTTGTTACTCGGTGCAGGAGGTTGTGGGAGTACCTCTCATGGGATGATCAAGTAAGTGCGACGCATTAGTCATTTAAGTAGTAGGGATTGAAATCAAGTATGAAGATTTTGGTATTGTTGCTAATTAGAGAGTTTATGTTTGAGAGACGCTCTATTCCCTTGGTTGCGCACTGTGGAAGTTTATTCCAGATTTGACGGCTGATTGTATTATTCATAGATAGGGTCATTGTGGATCTTTGGAAGGTTATTAGTCTATTTTGGGATGATCAGAATCGGCTTTGAGGTCCGTTGGTGGACCTAATGTGAATGTATATTCTACACCAGATCAGATATGCTTATTCAGCTCAACATTGCTTATGGATGAGTCTTCGGGCGTGGTGGATGGTATTCTTGTCCTGGTCTATTTTGTGTTTTACTCTATTATGCCATGTGGGTTGAGAGACGACTTGATTATTCACACGTGTGTTGTGATCGTGTGTGGTTTGTGGTGTTATATGAGCGAGATTGCTCACGAGATGCTGATTTGTTTATTGCACCTTAGTCGTGCTTGGGCCTTTGTAGCACATGGTGCTATCCGTCTCCCCAGAGTTATGTTTATGCCCTTGTACTTAATGTACGTGTGTCGAGCGAGTATGAGCATATTGGCTCAGTGGGTATTCCCTTGCTGATTGTTATATGCGGATCAGGTGGCACACCTCCACATGAATGATGTTTAGATCGGGTTGTGCACCGCAATGGTATTATGTGTGGATTGGGTTGCACGCCACAACAATGAGATGTTGGGTATGGTTCCTTGTACGTATATTGTGTGTTTTGTTTCTCATCCTTGAGATATGTTCATAGCATTTGTTTGGCTGTTTTAGTCATTACGAGGGTTGAATAGTTCTATACTCGAGTTCGCTTTTCCTTATTGGTAATATTCAAGTTGTGACTTATTGGCGCATTGATGACGTCATAGGAGATTTTAGATGGCTTTATTTTGGCTTGTCGACCGAGCAACTTGTACTGTGTGAGACGAGGTTGTTGAGCTTGGAATTAGTGTAATCGAATTAGTATTATATTTGTTGGAGGGAAAATGTCACTAATCACTTCGGAAAGCGGCAATGGTTCTTGTTGAGCGGCCGATTACATGAGTTATTGATTTGACTAGTGGTTATGAGATTTTGTATGTCTCTATCATCGTCGCATTGTTGCTAGGGTTGGAATATGGCTTATATGTGTCATTAGATATATTACGGGCATCGGGTTCGCGAATTTGCTGCTATTGTGGTTGGAGGATGTTATTATGGGCATATGAATTATGTGGTGCATTGTGTGGTTACAACATGGGTGTATGATCATGTTTTGGTACAGCTTATTGAGATAGATACGCTGTACGTATGCTAGAAACGGACCTTGTGGAGAATTTCGTATGTTGGAATTTGGTTCTAAGGCTTGTGGGCCAAGGTAGCAGGAAGGATCTTCAGTTTACGTTGAGCTAATGTACTCATATGGATTGCGATGGCACAGATAGGTGCACGAGGTGTTTAACAGTGATTTTTGGCAATTTTGAAACGGTTCTTGGCACGTTCGAGGACGAACGTATGTTTAAGTGGGGGAGAATGTAACGACATGACCGTCCGTTTTGAGATATAGCACGTCGTTCACCGGTTTGAAGACTTGATTCGCTTCACTTATGTATTATGAGTTGCACATGTGGTTGGTTTCGATTTTCGAGAAGTTCAGAGTTGATTTGGAAGAATAATTATAAATTCAGAAGGTTTAAGTTGAAAGAGTTGATCAAGGTTTGACCTTTGAGTAAACGACCTTGGAATCGAGATTCAAAGGTTCCAATAGGTTCGTATGATCATTTTGGACTTGGGCGTATGTTCGGATCGAGTTTAGGGTGGACCGGGAGCATTTCAGCGCCTATTGTGGACAGTTGACACTTTGAAGGTTTTAGAATTTTCTGAGCTTGATTTGAAGTGGGATTTTGTGTTATCGATGTTCGTTTTGGATTCCAAGACTTGGAATAGATTCGTATTGTGATATATGATTTGTATATAAAATTTGGCATCATTCCGGAATGTTGAAGTATGATTCAGACGCGTTCGTCGAAGTTTAAAGGTTTGGAAGTTAAAAGAAGGATTTTGATCATCGATTCGTGGTTTTGATGTTATTCATGGCGTTTTGAGCCTTTGGATAAGTTTGGATGAGGTATTGAGACTTGATGGTCGCATTTGCGGATCCTCTAGTTGCATTTGCGAACCTCTGGTCGCAAATGCGACATCTGTAGCAATACATATAGCTCGGATTTCGGGATTTAACATCATTTATCATATTTTTGAGCCCTAGACTCGGTGGGAGGTGATTTTAGGAGGGAATTTTCATACAAATTTATTGGGTAAGTGATTTTAACTCAATTTTGATTATATAACATGACTATTTATGAGATTTAACATCTAATCATTAGATTTGAAGAGAAATTTTGGGATTTTTTACTATATTTTGAAAAAAATAAAAATTTAAAATTTGAGAGTCGAATTAGACTGGGATTTGAAAATCAAATACATATTTGGACCCATAGGGCTATGGGTAGTCAAGATCTACCATTTGACTCGGTGTTTGACGGAACGGGCTCAGGGTTGACTTTTGGGAAATTTTGTAAAGATCTTAACTTTATTAATTGAAATTAGTTTCTCTTGCATTGTTTGATGTTATTAAGTCAATTTTGGTTAGATTTGAGTCGAACGGAGGTGAATTTTAAAGGAAATCATTTTTTGAGTATTTATTGAGGGCTTTGGAGGTAAGTATCTTGCCTAACCTTATGTGGGAGAAATTTCCCCTTATGATTTCGCCTAATTTCTTGTTGTGTTATGTGTAAACGACGTATACACGAGGTGACGAGTGCGGTACATGATCGAAAGTGTGATTTATGATCATATTTGACCAAGGTTGATCTTATTGCCTTGTTTTGATTATGAGATCTCTACACTACGTGTTTTTCTCTTTGGATGATTACTTGAGTTCATATTTCATGCTATAGATCATGTTTTAGGATTTGCATTCCTAAATTAGCCAAGTTGGGCGTTTGTGAGATTGTTGCTAAATTGAGTTAGCCGAATTCATGCTTATATGTTGGACACCTATCCACATTCCCTTTATTTGGTTTGTCTTTGTGCACTTGTTGGTAAATTGAGAGTTTATGTCTTGATGACACTTGTTGGCATGTTGTGTTGTTGTGATTGTGGCACATATGGACTTGTTGAGTGGATTGTTCGAGTGTTTGCACGAGATTTCTGTTGCGCTAATGTGATTATTGATATTGCGCATGTGCCGAGACAAGGCGGGATATATATATATATATATTGGGTTTGCACATGTGGCGAGACAATGTGGGATATTGTGTATACGTATGTGGCGAGACAATGTGGGCCTTTACTTTATTGTTGCGCACACGGCGAGACAAGGGTGGCTATTTGGGGATGATATGTGGTGTCATGGGGGCGTGTTATTAATGATGTTTGTGTGGCGATATGACTTCTTTGTGTGTGTCATGCATTTTTACGTGATTTGTTACGTTGTTTCCAATGTGCTAATCTGTGTCTCTGTCATTACTTGATAATTGGGTTGCCAAGGTAAATTCACCTATGTGGAGTTGTTATCTCATATCCTGTTGAGTGTTGGAAACATAACGAATAAAAAGGAAGTTGTGACTTGTGATCATGCATTACCATATTTGATTCTTGATAAATTTCCCCCGAACGTGTTATCGGTAATTGTGCGTATCCACAGAAAAGTTTCTCTTGTATTCCATAACTCACACGTATATTCGTGAGTGGAGCCCGTAAAAGCTTCACACTCTTATGGGATCGGGCCATTCACCTCGGCAGTATCACATATCATATTCTTATGGGATCGGGTCGTTCGCCTCAGCAGGATATTGTAACATACTCTTATGGGATTGGGTTGTTCTCCTTGTCAGTATCACGTATCATATTCTTATGGGATCGGGTCGTTCGCCTCGTCAGGATACTGTAAGACACTCTTATGGGATCGGGTCGTTCGCCTCGGCAGTATCACGTATCATATTCTTATGGGATCGGGTAGTTCGAGTCACGCCCCAATCTCGGGGAGCGCGACCGGTGCTCAACCGAGTGAACCCGGTCGAGCAAGCCTATTAAACCTTTCCTACCCGACTCATTCATAATCCAAAAAGGGATCGCATCACCATTTGTAAAACCGGGGAGAGATCAGTTATATAAACATTGCTAGTTCATTTTCCTTATATACATTATGCCATAGTTGAGTTTCCAAAATACAACTCGATCCAACGACCACCCCAACATACATACACGACCCACAAAAACGTCTACAGAGCCTCTAAGGATACAAAAGAGCAACATGACAATGCCGACAACAAGGCCCCGGCTATACCTCAAAATGTGAAAACTTATACAAAAGAAGGACTACATGACCCTCGGAGAAATGAGGCTCACCAAGACTGAGGCTCACCAAGACTACTGTGAGGAGAGAAAGAGAGCACCACTATCTGCGATCGGCACTATCTGCGATGAAACCACCTACATCCATTCAAAGATGTAGCGCCCCCGACAAAAGGAACGTTAGTACTGTCGAATAGTACTAGTATGTAAGGCAAACACCAATCTTAGTAGAATGAACAGTGAAACAAAGAGAAGGCAGTCATAATAATCAATAAGTACTTCATAGAAATACAAAGAGACATATCAATCTTTCCATCTTTTTAGATTAATAATCTTTAGTGCCAAAGCCATAACTCACAATGCCACCGTATTTTTACATGGAGTCCGGTCTCGGCCCGACCGGCTAATCCATCTCAAGTGAGACATATCCATATCCACAATATAATTCAATAATCCCAATACAAATGCCACCATGTGTACAGCATGGTGTCCGATCTCGGCCCGATCGGCTAAGCCATCTCACTTGAGACATAACCTCTTTTAACTGTCCACTCAATTCACATTTCTTTCCCATCTTCATTACATGGCACAAACAGCCTCATTTATTAAGTAGTTCTTGGCACTTGGGTACATTTTACAATTCAAGTCTTGCCCTTTTTATTTGTTCAAATAACATCATCATTCATGTCAATAAGTACCATCACATAAGGCATTTCACACATAAGGGAAGGAGCTTGAAAAATTATAATTACGTTCTCAAATAGCATGATGACATAGTAACCATCTAAATCAATTAGGGAAGGTGAATCTTTCAATCAAACACACTAAGGCAAACAATTCTAGTATAATCAAGTTGGAACTTACACCAATTATTCGGACACCAAGAGTTCGATTCTAAGAAGAAGAGAGTTAGCAATACATACCTCAATTGCGCTTCTTTAGACTCTACAATTATCTGGAACCCTTAGCAACCCCAATCTCTAGGATGGAGGCCTAGATTGCTTTCCTTGATAATCTTCAAAGTTTCAAGCAAGAATTGAAGAATAATTGATGAGAATTACTTGCTCACTCTAAGGCTCCCTCTCTCACTCTATAGTATCAGAAAATGAGCTCAAAATAGACTAAAGGGGGTGTTTTAACGGAATGGGGGTCGGGTTTTAAATTAAGAAAATGGGTGCCCCGACACAGGTCTGCGGTCGCATATGCGACCACATAATGGTTATGCGGTCCGCAAAGAGACCGCAGAAATGGCCCTCAGGGGCCTGAACTTACAACACAGGTATGCGACCAATATGCGGTCCGCATACTCGTTCTGCGGTCGCATAATGCACTGCAGAACTCCCTCTGCAAAAATCCAAGAGGGATTATACGATCGATATGCGGTCTACATAGTGGTTATGCGGTCGCATAATAGACCGCAAAGCTGACCTCAAATTGGCCAACGTACTGCTTCACTCTGCGTCCATTATGCGATCCGCAGAGTGATTTTGCGGCCGCATAATGGGCCGCAGAAACGCGTCCTTTTGCGAAATATTTTCCTCTAAGTTTGTGGGGTACTGTTCAATCCAAAAAGTCTGAACCGTACTATAATAACGCAGGAATCTAGCTTGGCACCATGAAACCCCTAGTTTTTGGTTTAAATTTTTTTATTTTTACGGGTCCTTACATCCTCCCCCACTTAAGGTCATTCGTCCTCGAATGAGAATTAAGGTTTACTTAACACAGTTCAGTTATGCCACATACCATCAGCCATAAATTTGCCTAACTTCCTAACTTTCTGAAAATTTCGCTAGAGTTTCATTTGTAATTAGGCCTATCCACCTGCTAGAGAACCCCCGAAATACACCTTAGCACGATATATAGAATTAAATGACACAACAGAATGCAAAATAACAACAACCGAAGCCTCATGGGGGACATATAACTAGAAAGGAGTGTCTTTATATTAGCCGAACAAGCGATACAAACTTTAGGGGAAACAACTTCATAGAACTATTACATGGCTATTCAAACAAATGAGGGTACTTTTCTTTCATTTCATTCTCAGCTTCCCAAGTAGCTTCTTCGACTTGTTGGTTTCGCCATAACACCTTCACGGATGTAATTTCTTTGTTTCTCAACTTTTGAACATGCCTATCAAGAATAGCAACCGGAATTTCTTTATATGACAATTCTTCACTAACCTCGATGGTCTCAACCGGCACAATAGCGGACGGATCTCCAACTACCTTCTTCAACGTGGACACATGGAATACCAGGTGTACTAATGACATCTCAGGTAGTAGTTCAAGCTTGTACGCCACCTGAACTATCCTTTGAATGATTTTGTACGGCCCGACATACCTCAGACTTAATTTCCCTATCTTTCCAAACAACATGATCCCCTTCAAGGGAGATACCTTCAAGAACACCCAATCATCTTCTTTGAACTCTAAGTCTCTGCGACGAACATCAGAGTAGGATTTTTGACGACTCTGAGCAGTTTTCAACCTCTCTTTTAGTATCTTAACCTTTTCCATAGTCCGATGTACAAGGTCTGCTCCTATTAGTTCAGCTTCTCCAACCTCAAACCACCCAATCGGCGATCTACATCTTATACCATACAAGGCCTCAAACACCACCATCTGAATACTGGCATAGAAGCTGTTGTTATAAGCAAATTTTATGAGCGGCAAATGATCATCCTAGCTACTCTTGAAGTCAAGCACACACGCACGCAACATGTCCTCAAGTGTCTGAATAGTCTGCTCTGCTTGCCCGTCAGTCTGTGGATGGAAAGTCGTGCTAAGATTTACCTGCGTACCCAAACCTTGCTGAAACTTCTTCCAGAAATTAGCTGTGAATTGGGACCCTCGATCAGAAATGATGGAAACTAGAGTGTCATGAAGCCTGACTATTTCCTTGATATACAACTGCGCATAGTGTTCCGCAGTGTCAGTGGATTTAACTGGTAAGAAGTGTGTTGATTTTGTGAGTCGGTCCATGATCACCCAAATTGAGTCAAACTTATGCGGAGTGCGCTGTAACCCTACCAAAAAATCCATGTTGATCATTTCCCATTTCCACATTAGAATTTCTATACTCTGAGCTAACCCACCGGGCCTTTGATGCTCGACATTCACTTGTTGACAGTTTGAACATTTTGCCCCAAAGTCCGCCACACCCCTCTTCATGTTATTCCACCAGTAAACTTCCTTGAGGTCCTGATACATTTTTGTAGAACCCGGGTGCACGAAATATCTAGAAGTATGAGCTTCTATCATAATTCTTTCCCGAAGACCAACTACGTGTGGAACACATAGTCATCCTTAGTACCGTAATGTACCGTCATCCATGCCAAGAGAAAACGACGTAGTCTTATGTTTATGAATCCCTTCCTTCAGCTGCACCAACACTAGATCACTGTATTGCTTCTCCTTGACCTCCGTCACAAGCGATGATTCCGCCCTATTCCGCACAATCACTCCTCCTTCATTAGAGTCTGCAAGACGAACTCCCAAACTAGCCAACTGGTGAACCTCTCGGGCCAAAGGCATTTGACATGCCTCCAAGTGAGCCAAACTACCCATAGATTTCTGACTAAGAGCATCCACCACCACATTAGCTTTCCCCGGATGATACAAAATGTCGATGTTATAATCTTTGAGCAACTCAAGCCACCTTCTCTGCCTTAAGTTCAATTCCTTCTGTTTGAAAATGTATTGAAGAATCTTGTGGTCCGTGAATACATCTATATGGCCTCCATACAAATAATGATGCCAATTTTTTAATGCAAAAACCATCGCCGCAAGCTCTAAGTCATGAGTTGGATAGTTCTTTTCATGATTCTTAAGTTGCCTTGAAGCATATGCTATAACCTTACCATGTTGCATTAATACACACCCAAGACCGATCCTTGAAGCATCGCAATACACCACAAATCCCTCGGTACCCTCTGGTAGGGTCAATATCGGCGCTGAAGTCAATCTTGATTTCAATTCCTGGAAGCTCATTTCACAAGCATCGGACCACTGGAACTTAACCGCCTTTTGCGTCAATTTAGTCAATGGAGAGGCAAGAGTGGAGAACCCCTCCACAAACCTCCTATAATACCCAGCCAAACCCAAGAAACTCTGAATCTCTATTGGAGTAATAGATCTAGGCCAATCCTTCACCGCTGCAATCTTTTGAGGATCAACCTTAATTCCTTCTCCGGAGATGACATGACTCAGGAAGGTAACAGATTCAAGCCAAAATTCACATTTTGAGAACTTTGCATACAAGTGGTGGTGATGAAGAGTCTGCAGAATTACCCTGAGGTGGTCAGCGTGATCCTCTCGACTTCGTGAATATACAAGGATGTCGTCAATGAATACTATCACAAAAGAGTCAAGAAACAGCCTGAAGACTTAATTCATAAGATCCATGAAAGCTGCCGGGGCATTTGTTAGCCCGAAAGACATTACCAAAAATTCAAAGTGCCCATACCGGGTTCTGAAAGCTGTTTTCGGAATATCCTGCTCCTTTACCTTCAATTGATGGTACCCGGACCGCAAATCAATTTTGGAGAAGAACTTAGAACCTTATAATTGATCAAACAAATCATCTATTCTAGGCAATGGGTATTTGTTTTTTTATTGTGACTTTGTTGAGTTGCCGGTAATCAATACACATCCACAGTGATCCATCTTTCTTCCTGACAAAGAGAACCGGTGTGCCCCAAGGCGACACACTCGGTCGGATGAAACCTTTCTCTAGCAAATCCCTTAGTTGTTCCTTTAGCTCTTTTAATTCTACCGACGCCATTCTATAAGGTGGAATGGATATAGGCTGCGTGCCCAGCATCACATCAATCCCAAAATCAATCTTCCTATCTAAAGGAATTCCAAGGAGCTCATCCGAAAATATATCAAGGAATTCATTCACAATTGGTACAGATTCAAGGGTAGACACATCAGCAGTGATGTCCGTAACTCAGACCAAATGGTAAATATACCCCTTCCTGATCATCTTTGTGGTCTTAAGGTAAGAAATAAACCTACCTTTTGGCATAATATTATTCCCCTCCCACTCAACAACTGGCTCGTTAGGAAACTCAAGCCTCATGATTCTAGCTCGGCAATCGAGTTTGGCAAAACATGAATAAAGCCAATCCATTCCCATTATTACATCAAAATCAATCATCCCTAATTCAATAAGATCGGCCATGGTATCCCGACCACGCACGGTGACAACACAATCCTTATAAACCCGTACGGCCGCAATAGACTCGCCGACCAGAGTAGATACAGAGAACGGGTCATGAAGTTGTTCCGGTTCTATCCCGAAACTCGTAGCAACATAAGGAGTAACATAGGACAAAGAAGATCCGGGATCAATAAGGGCATACACATCATAAGATTAAATAGTCAATATACCCGTGACGACATCTGGGGGAAGCCTCTGCACTCTGTAGACCACTCATAGCATAGAATCGGCTGGGTCCTCCCAAACTCTGTGCACCACCCCTAGCTACACCACGCCCTGTGGGTGCTGGAGAGCCTCAAGTTAGAGGGGGTGCTGAAGATGTAGCAGCTGTAGGACTGGATGACTTATTTGTGCCCCTGCCTACACCTTGACGGGATGCACGACACTCTCTCTGAATATGACCTCTCATTCCACATCCGTAACATACTGGCATGTCCAGGTAGCAGACTCCCGAATGTATCCTCCCACACTTAGGGCATGAGGCCCTCTACTGCTGGAATCTCCCTCTTGGTCGGCCCTGATGGTGGGATCCCCTGCTGCCCTGACCAGGCCTAAAGCAACTCCCCTGCTGCTGACCGTGCCCTGATGATAGGGCACTAGCCGAAGACTGAGCATAAGACTGGGACGGCCCTGATGATCCTCCCCTAAAAGCTGATCCCCTACCTCCGAACGAATCCCCAAGGTTGACCGCTGATCGAGCCCTACTACTACTTTCCCGTTCCATCCTGAGCTTTAACTTTCGATCCTCCGTAGCTTGGGAAAATGCCACCATATTTCCATAGTTCATGTCAGAATTTAGAGTAGCTGTGGCAGCCTCATTAATAACCAAAGGGCTAAGGCCCTCCATAAATCGACGCACTCTAGCCTCCATAGTCGGCATCATATGAATAGCATACTTCGACAGACGCATGAACTCCATGTGATACTACCACACATTCCTACTACCCTGTTTAAGGGTCTCAAACTCCACAGCACGGTCTGCCTTAGTCTCGGTAGGCAAGAAATAGTCTATGAAGTCATCCGCGAACTCATTCCATCTCGCCAGAGGGCTCCCATTCTCACGGGAATCTTCCCACGTCTCAAACCAAGAATATGCCACCCCTTTCAGATGATAAGAGGCCAACTCTACTCCCTCTACTTCAGTAGCACGCATAACTCGGAGAGTCTTATGTATCTCATCAATGAAATCCCGAGGGTCTGCCCCGGGATCAGTACCTGCGAACACTGGAGGGTCTATCTGAAGGAACCTGTTTACCCTGGAACCAGAAGAATCCTCTTGCGAGCTAAATAATGTGGGTGCAAAATTTGACCTCTGGGCCTGAGAAGCTATTAATTGAGTCAGCATTTGAATAGCTCCCCTAAGATCCCCATCAGAAATACCGGGACCTGGAGCTAGGGCTGGAGGTGGAACAAGTATATCGGTGTGAGGGATTGTGGCACCCTTCGCGGGTATAGGAACTGTGGTAGCCTATTCTGGAGTAGACGAATCAGGCAATGTGATGTAGGGGGATTATCCTCACCCGCATTATCAAGTAAGGGATCAACAGCCACTCCTGGTGTGGCATTGGCTTCTAGGCCAATTCTCGCTCTCTTCTTAGGTGCCATTTACTGAAAGTTAGAAAAATGCACGAGTTAGGGGAAAACAACCTCACGTTCTGCTCTATCGCACGATATAGAACAACAATAAAGGGTATCATTCTTAAATGTCCAAGTAGCCCCCTAATTATAGATGTGGTCGACAACACACCGATAAGAAGGGCTCTAATAGACACGAACCCGAGACATCCTAGGACACTTTAAAACCTGGATTTGATACCAAGTTTGTCACGCCCTAACCTCGGGGAGCGCGACCGGCGCTCAACCGAGTGAACCCGGTTGAGCAAGCCAATTAAACCTTTCCTACCCGACTTATTCATAAACCAAAGAGGGATCGAATCACCATTTGTAAAACCGAGGAGAGATCGGTTATATAAACATTGCTAGTTCATTTTCCTTATATACATTATGCCATAGTTGAGTTTCCAAAATACAACTCGATCCAACAACCACCCCAACATACATACACTACCCACATAAACGTCTACGGAGCCTCTAAGGATACAAAAGAGCAACATGATAATGTCGGCAACAAGGCCTCGGCTATACCTCAAAATGTAAAAACTTATACAAAAGAAGGACTACTTGACCACTGGGAGAAATGGGGCTCACCAAGACTGCTGTGAGGAGAGAAAGAGAGCACCACTATCTGCGATCAGCACTATCTGCGATGGAACCACCTACATCCATTCAAAGATGTAGCGCCCCCGGCAAAAGGGACATTAGTATTGTCGAATAGTACTAGTATGTAAGGTAAACACCAATCTTAGTAGAATGAACAATGAAACAAAGAGAAGGCAGTCATAATAATCAATAAGTACTTCATAGAAATACAAAGAGACATATCAATCTTTCCATCTTTTTAGATTAATAATCTTTAGTGCCAAATCCATAACTCACAATGCCACCGTGTTTTTACACGGAGTCCGATCTCGGCCCGACCCGCTAAGCCATCTCAAGTGAGACATATCCAAATCCACAATGTAATTCAATAATCCCAATACAAATGCCACTATGTGTACAATATGGCGTCTGATCTCGGCCCGATCGGCTAAGCCATCTCACAGACATAACCTCTTTCAATTGTCCACTCAGTTCACATTTCTTTCCCATATTCATTACATGGCACAAATAGCCTCATTTATTAAGTAGTTCTTGGCACTTGGGCACATTTTACAATTTTAATCTTTCCCTTTTTATTTGTTCAAATAACATCATCATTCATGTCGATAAGTACCATCACATAAGGCATTTCACACATAAGGGAAGGAGCTTGGAAAATCATAATTATGTTCTCAAATAGCATGATGACATAGTAACCATCTAAAATAATTACGGGAACATGAATCTTTCAACCCAACACACTAAGGCAAACAATTCTAGTATGATCAAGTCGGAACTTACACCAATTATTCGGACACCAAGAGTTTGATTCTAAGAAGAAGAGAGTTAGGCATACATACCTCAATTGTGCTTCTTTAGACTCTACAATTATCCGGAACCCTTAGCAACCTCAATCTCTAGGATGGAGGCCTAGATTGCTTTCCTTGATAATCTTCAAAGTTTCAAGCAAGAATTGAAGAATAATTGATGAGGATTACTTTCTCACTCTAAGGCTCCCTCTCTCATTCTATAATATAAGAAAATGAGCTCAAAATAGACTAAAGGGCGTGTTTTAACAGAATGGGGGTTGGGTTTTAAATTAAGAATATGGGTACCTGACACAGGTCTGCGGTCGCATATGCGACCGCATAATGGTTATGCGATCCACAAAGTGACCGCAGAAATGGCCCTCAGGGGCCTGAACTTACGGCCCAGGTTTGCGACCAGTATGCGGTCTGCATACTCGTTCTGCGGTCGCATAATGCACCGCAGAACTCCCTCCGCAAAAACCCAAGAGGGATTATGCGATCGATATGCGGTCCGCATAATGGTTATGCGATCGCATAATCGACCGCAAAGCTGACCTCAAATTGGCCAACGTATTGCTTCACTCTGCGGCCATTATGCGGTCCACAGAGTGATTATGTGGCCACATAATGGGCCGCATAAACGCGTCCTTTTGCAAAATATTTTCCTCTAATTTTGTGGGGTACTGTTCAATCCAAAGAGTCTGAACCGTATTATAATAATGCAGGAATCTAGCTTGGCACCACGAAACCCCGAGTTTTTGGTTAAATATTTTTTGTTTTTACGGGTCCTTACATCCTCCCCCACTTAAGATCATTCGTCCTCGAATGAGGATCGAGGTTTACTTAACACAGTTTCAGTTATGCCACATACTATCAGCCCCAAATTTGCCTAACATCCTAACTTTCTAAAAATTTCGCCAGAGTTTCCTTTGTAATTAGGCCTATCCACCTGCCAGAGAGCCCCGGAAACACAACTTAGCAACATATATAGAATTAAATGACACAACAGAACGCAAAATAACACCAACCGAAGCCTCATGGGGGACATATAACTAGAAAGGAGTGTCTTTATATTAGCCGAACAAGCGATACAAACTTTAGGGGAAACAACTTCATAGAACTATTACATGGCTATTCAAACGAATGATGGTACTTTTCTTTCATTTCATTCTCCGCTTCCCAAGTAGCTTCTTCGACTTGTTGGTTTCGCCATAACACCTTCACGGATGCAATTTCTTTGTTTCTCAACTTTCAGACCTGCCTATTAAGAATAGCAACTGGAATTTCTTCATATGATAATTCTTCACTAACCTCGATGGTCTCAACCGGCACAATAACGGATGGATCTCCAACTACCTTCTTCAACATGGACACATGGAATACCGGGTGTACTAATGACATCTCAGGTGGTAGTTCAAGCTTGTACGCCACCTGACCTATCCTTTGAATGATTTTGTACGGCCCGACATACCTCATACTTAATTTCCCTTTCTTTCCAAAACGCATGATCCCCTTCACGGGAGATACCTTCAAGAACACCCAATCATCTTATTTGAACTCTAAGTCTCTGCGACGAACATTGGAGTAGGATTTTTGACGACTCTGAGCAGTTTTCAACCGCTCTTTTATGATCTTAACCTTTTCCATAGCCTGATACACAAGGTCTGGCCCTATTAGTTCAGCTTCTCCAACCTCGAACCACCCAATCGACGATCTACATCTTCTACCATACAAGGCCTCAAACGGCGCCATCTGAATACTGGCATAAAAGCTGTTGTTATAAGCAAATTCTATGAGCGGCAAATGATCATCCCAGCTACTCTTGAAGTCAAGCACACACGCACGCAACATGTCCTCAAGCGTTTGAATAGTCCGCTATGCTTGCCCGTCAGTCTGTGTATGGAAAGTCGTGCTAAGATTTACCTGCGTACCCAAACCTTGCTGAAACATCTTCCAGAAATTAGCTGTGAATTGGGCCCCTCGATCAGAAATCATGGAAATCGGAGTGCCATGAAGCCTGACTATTTCCTTGATATACAATTGAGCATATTGTTCCGCAGTGTCGGTGGATTTAACTGGTAAGAAGTGTGCTGATTTTGTGAATCGGTCTACGATCACCCAAATAGAGTCAAACTTACGCGGAGTGCGCGGTAACCCTACCATAAAATCCATGTTGATCATTTCCCATTTTCACATTGGAATTTCTATACTCTGAGCTAACCTACCGGGCCTTTGATGCTCGGCCTTCACTTGATGACAGTTTGAACATTTTGCCACAAAGTCCGCCACACCCCTCTTCATGTTATTCTACCAGTAAACTTCCTTGAGGTCATGATACATTTTTGTAGAACCCGGGTACACGGAATATCTAGAGGTATGAGCTTCTGTCATGATTCTTTCCCGAAGACCTTCTACGTGTGGAACACATAGTCGTCCTTGGTATCGTAATGTACCGTCAACCATGCAAAGAGAAAAAGCCGTAGTCTTATGTTTATGAATCCCTTCCTTCAGTTGCACCAACACTGGATCACCGTATTGCTTCTCCCTGACCTCCGTCACAAGCGATGATTCCGCCCTATTCCGCACAATCGCTCCTCATTCATTAGAGTCAACAAGACGAACTCCCGAACTGGCCAACTGGTGAACCTCCCGGGCCAAGGGCCTTTGACATGCCTCCAAGTGAGCCAAACTACCCATAGATTTCAGACTAAGAGCATCCGCCACCACATTCGCTTTCCCCGAATAATACAAAATGTCGATGTTATAATCTTTGAGAAACTCAAGCCACCTTCTCTGCCTTAAGTTCAATTCCTTCTGTTTGAAAATGTATTGAAGACTCTTGTGGTCCGTGAATACATCTATATGGACTCCATACAAATAATGACGCCAAATTTTTAATGCAAAAACCACCGCCGCAAGCTCTAAGTCATGAGTTGGATAGTTCTTTTCATGATTCTTAAGTTACCTTGAAGCATATGCTATAACCTTACCATGTTGCATTAATACACACCCAAGACCGATCCTTGAAGCATCGCAATACACCACAAACCCCTCGGTACCCTCTGGCAGGGTCAATACCGGTGCCGAAGTCAATCTTGATTTCAATTCCTGGAAGCTCCTTTCACAAGCATCAGACCACTGGAACTTAACCGCCTTCTGCGTCAATTTAGTCAATGGATAGGCAAGAGTGTAGAACCCCTCCACAAACCTCCTATAATACTCGACCAAACCCAAGAAACTGCGAATCTCTGTTGGAGTAGTAGGTCTAGGCCAATCCTTCACCGCTGCAATCTTTTGAGGATCAACCTTAATTTCTTCTCCGGAGACGACATGACCCAGGAAGGTAACAGATTCAAGCCAAAATTCACATTTCGAGAACTTTGTATACAAGTGGTGGTGATGAAGAGTCTGCAGAATTGCCCTGAGGTGGTCGGCGTGATCCTCTCGACTTTGTGAATATACAAGGATGTCGTCAATGGATACTATCACAAAAGAGTCAAGAAACGGCCTAAAGACTCGATTCATAAGATCCATGAAAGCTTCCGGGGCACTTGTTAGCCCGAAAGACATTACCAAAAATTCAAAGTGCCTATACTGGGTTCTGAAAGCTGGTTTCGGAATATCCTGCTCCCTTACCTTCAATTGATGGTATCTGGACCGCAAATTAATTTTGGAGAAGAACTTAGCACCTTGTAATTGATCAAACAAATCATCTATTCTAGGCAATGGGGATTTATTTTTTGATTGTGACTTTGTTGAGTTGCCGGTAATCAATACATATCCGCGACACACTCGGTTGGATGAAACCTTTCTCTAGCAAATCCCTTAGTTGTTCCTTTAGCTCTTTTAATTCTGTCGGCGCCATTCTATAAGGTGGAATGGATATAAGATGCGTGACCGGCATCACATCAATTCCAAAATCAATCTCCCTATCTGGAGGAATTCCAGGGAGCTCATCCGGAAATACATCGGGGAATTCATTCACAATTGGTACAGATTCAAAGGTAGGCACCTCATTAATGATGTCCGTAACTCGGACCAAATGGTAAATATACCCCTTCCTGATCATCTTTGTGGCCTTAAGGTAAGAAATAAACCTACCTTTTGGCATAACATTATTCCCCTCCCACTCAACAGCTGGCACGTTAGGAAACTCAAGCCTCATGATTCTGGCTCGGTAAACGAGTTTGGAAAAACATGAATAAAGCCAATCCATTCCCATTATTACATCAAAATCAATCATCCCTAGTTTAATAAGATCGGCCATGGTATCCCGACCACGCATCGTGACAACACAATCCCTATAAACCCGTGCGGTCGTAATAGACTCGCCGACCGGAGTAGATACAGAGAACGGGTCATGAAGTTGTTCCGGTTCTATCCCGAAACTCGTAGCAACATAAGGAGTAACATAGGACAAAGAAGATACGGGATCAATAAGGGCATACACATCATAAGATTGAATAGTCAATATACCCGTGACGACATCTGGGGGAAGCCTCTGCACTCTGTAGACCACTCATAGCATAGAATCGGCTGGGTCCTCCCGAACTCTTTGCACCACCCCTAGTTGCACCACGCCCTGTGGGTGCTGGAGAGCCTCGAGCTGGATGGGGTGCTGAAGATGTAGCAACTGTAGGACTGGATGACTGAGTTGTGCCCCTGTCTGTACCTTGACGGGATGTACAACACTCCTTCTTAAAATGTCCTCTTATTCTGCATTCGTAACATACTGGCATGTCCAGGTAGCAGACTCCCGAATGTATCCTCCCACACTTAGGGCATGGGCCCCTCTGCTACTACTGGAATCTCCTCCCTGACCGGGCCTAAAGTGACTCCCTTGCTACTACTGTGCCCTAATGGCGGGGCACTAGCTGAAGACTGAGCATAAGACTGGGACGGCCCTGATGATCCTCCCCGAAAAGCTGATCTCCCACCTCCGAACGAATCCCCAAGGTTGCCCGCTGATCGAGCCCTACTACTACTTTCTCGTTCCATCCCGAGCTTTAACTTTCGAGCCTCCGTAGCTTGGGAAAATGCCACCATCCTTCCATAGTTCATGTCAGAATTTAGAGTAGCTGTGGCAGCCTCATTAATAACCAAAGGGCTAAGGCCCTCCACAAATCGACGCACTCTAGCCTCCATAGTCGGCATCATATGAATAGCATACTTCGACAGACGCACGAACTCCATGTGATACTCCCACACATTCCTACTACCCTGTTTAAGGGTCTCAAACTCCACAGAACGGTCTGCCTTAGTCTCGGTAGGCAAGAAATAGTCTATGAAGGCATCCGCGAACTCATTCAATCTCGCCGGAGGGCTCCCATTCTCACGGGAATCTTCCCACGTCTCAAACCAGGAATATGCCACCCTTTTTAGATGATAAGAGGCCAACTCTACTCCCTCTACTTCAGTAGCACGCATAACTCGGAGAGTCTTATGCATCTCATCAATGAAATCCCGAGGGTCTGCCCCGGGATCAGTACCTGCGAACACTGGAGGGTCTATCTGAAGGAACCTGTTTACCCTGGAACCAGAAGAATCCTCTTGCGAGCTAAATAATGTGGGTGCAAAATTTGACCTCTGGGCCTGAGAAGCTACTAATTGACTCTGCATCTGAATAGCTCCCCTAAGATCCCCATCAGAAATACCGGGACCTGGAGCTAGGGCTGGAGGTGGAACAGGTATATCAGCGGGAGGGATTGTGGCACCCTCCGCGGGTGTAGGAACTGGGGTAGTCTGTTCTGGAGTAGACGAATCAGGCAGTGTGATGTAGGGGGATTATCCTCACCCGCATTATCAAGTAAGGGATCAACAGCCACTCCTGGTGTGGCATTGGCTTCTTGGCCAATTCTCGCTCTCTTCTTAGGTGCCATTTACTGAAAGTTAGAACAATGCACGAGTTAGGGGAAAACAACCTCACGTTCCGCTCTATCGCACGATATAGAACAACAATGAAGGGTATCATTCTTAAATGTCCAAGTAGCCCCCTAAATATAGATGTGGTCGACAACACACCGATAAGAAGGGCTCTACTTGACACGACCCCGAGATATCCTAGGACACTTTAAAACCTAGATTTGATACCAAGTTTGTCACGCCCCAACCTCGGGGAGCGCGACCGGCACTCAACCGAGTGAACCCGGTTGAGCAAGCCAATTAAACCTTTCCTACCCGTCTCATTCATAAACCAAAAAGAGATCGCATCACCATTTGTAAAACCGGGGAGAGATCAGTTATATAAACATTGCTAGTTCATTTTTCTTATATACATTATGCCATAGTTAGGTTTCCAAAATACAACTCGAACCAACAACCACCCCAACATACATACACTACCCACATAAACGTCTACGGAGCCTCTAAGGATACAAAAGAGCAACATGACAATGTTGGCAACAAGGCCCCGGCTATACCTCAAAATGTGAAAACTTATACAAAAGAAGGACTACTTGACCCCTAGGAGAAATGGGGCTCACCAAGACAGCTGTGAGGAGAGAAAGAGAGCACCACTATCTGCGATCAGCACTATCTACGATGGAACCACCTACATCCATTCAAAGATGTAGCGCCCCGGGAAAAAGGTAAGTTAGTACTGTCGAATAGCACTAGTATGTAAGGTAAACACCAATCTTAGTAGAATGAACAGTGAAACAAAGAGAAGGCAGTCATAATAATCAATAAGTACTTCATAGAAATACAAAGAGACATATCAATCTTTCCATCTTTTTAGATTAATAATCTTTAGTGCCAAAGCCACAACTCACAATGCCACCGTATTTTTACACGGAGTCCGATCTCGGCCCGACCCGCTAAGCCATCTCAAGTGAGACATATCCATATCCACAATGTAATTCAATAATCCCAATATAAATGCCACTATGTGTACAATATGGCGTCTGATCTCCGCCCGATCGGCTAAGCCATCTCACAGACATAACCTCTTTCAACTGTCCACTCTGTTCACATTTCTTTCCCATCTTCATTACATGGCACAAACAGCCTCATTCATTAAGTATTTCTTGGAACTTGGGCACATTTTACAATTTTAATCTTTCCCTTTTTATTTGTTCAAATAACATCATCATTCATGTCGATAAGTACCATCACATAAGGCATTTCACACATAAGGGAAGGAGCTTGGAAAATTATAATTACGTTCTCAAATAGCATGATGACATGGTAACCATTTAAAACAATTAGGGAACATGAATCTTTCAATCAAATACACTAAGATAAACAATTCTAGTATAATCAAGTTGGAACTTACACCAATTATTCGGACACCAAGAGTTCGATTCTAAGAAGAAGAGAGTTAGCCATACATACCTCAATTGTGCTTCTTTAGACTCTACAATTATCCGGAACCCTTAGCAATCTCAATCTCTAGGATGGAGGCCTAGATTGCTTTCCTTGATAATCTTCAAAGTTTCAAGCAAGAATTAAAGAATAATTAATGAGGATTACTTTTTCACTCTAAGGCTCCCTCTCTCACTCTATAGTATAAGAAAATGAGCTCAAAATAGACAAAAGGGCAGAATGGGGGTCGGGTTGTAAATTAAGAATATGGGTACCTGACACAGGTCTGCGGTCACATATGCAACCGCATAATGGTTATGCGATCCACAAAGTGACCGCAGAAATGGCCCTCAGGGAATGAACTTACGGCCCAGGTATGCGACCAGTATGCGGTCCGTATACTCGTTCTGCGGTCGCATAATGCACCGCAGAACTCCCTCCGCAAAAACCCAAGAGGGATTATGCGATCGATATGCGGTCCGCATAATGGTTATGCGGTTGCATAAATGACCGCAAAGCTGACCTCAAATTGGCCAACGTACTGCTTCACTCTGCGGCCATTATGCGGTCTGCAGAGTGATTATGCGGCCGCATAATGGGCCGCAGAAACGTGTCCTTTTGCAAAACATTTTCCTCTAATTCCGTGGGGTACTGTTCAATCCAAAGAGTCTGAACTATACTATAACAACGCAGGAATCTAGCTTGGCACCACGAAACCCCGAGTTTTTGGTTAAATATTTTTTGTTTTTACGGGTCCTTACATCCTCCCCCACTTAAGATCATTCGTCCTCGAATGAGGATCAAGGTTTACTTAACACAGTTTCAGTTATGCCACATACCATCAGCCCCAAATTTGCCTAACATCCTAACTTTCTGAAAATTTCGCCAGAGTTTCCTTTGTAATTAGGCCTATCCACCTGCCAGAGAGCCCCGGAAACACACCTTAGCAACATATATAGAATTAAATGACACAACAGAATGCAAAATAATACCAACTGAAGCCTCATGGGGGACATATAACTAGAAAGGAGTGTCTTTATATTAGCCGAACAAGCGATACAAACTTTAGGGGAAACAACTTCATGGAACTATTACATGGCTATTCAAACGAATGATGGTACTTTTCTTTCATTTCATTCTCCGATTCCCAAGTAGCTTCTTTGACTTGTTGGTTTCGCCATAACACCTTCACGGATGCAATTTCTTTGTTTCTCAACTTTCAGACCTGCCTATCAAGAATAGCAACTGGAATTTCTTCATATGATAATTCTTCACTAACCTCGATGGTCTCAACCGGCACAATAGCGGACGGATCTCCAACTACCTTCTTCAACATGGACACATGGAATACCGGGTGTACTAATGACATCTCAGGTGGTAGTTCAAGCTTGTACGCCACCTGACCTATCCTTTGAATGATTTTATACGACCCGACATACCTCGGACTTAATTTCCCTTTCTTTCCAAACCGCATGATCCCCTTCATGGGAGATATCTTCAAGAACACCCAATCATCTTCTTTAAACTCTAAGTCTCTGCGACGAACATCCGAGTAGGATTTTTGACGACTCTGAGCAGTTTTCAACTGCTCTTTTATGATCTTAACCTTTTCCATAGCCTGATGCACAAGGTCTGGCCCTATTAGTTCAGCTTCTCCAATCTCGAACCACCCAATCGACGATCTATATCTTCTACCATACAAGGCCTCAAACGGCGCCATCTGAATACTGGCATAAAAGCTGTTGTTATAAGCAAATTCTATGAGCGGCAAATGATCATCCCAGCTACTCTTGAAGTCAAGCACACACGCACGCAACATGTCCTCAAGCGTTTGAATAGTCCGCTATGCTTGCCCGTCAGTCTGTGGATGGAAAGTCGTGCTAAGATTTACCTGCGTACCCAAACCTTGCTGAAACTTCTTCCAGAAATGAGCTGTGAATTGGGCCCCTCGATCAGAAATCATGGAAACCGGAGTGCCATGAAGCCTGACTATTTACTTGATATACAACTGAGCATATTGTTCCGCAGTGTCGGTGGATTTAACTGGTAAGAAGTGTGCTGATTTTGTGAGTCGGTCCACGATCACCCAATTTGAGTCAAACTTACGCGGAGTGCGCGGTAACCCTACCACAAAATCCATGTTGATCATTTCCCATTTCCACATTGGAATTTCTATACTCTGAGCTAACCTACCGGGCCTTTGATGCTCGGCCTTCACTTGATGACAGTTTGAACATTTTGCCACAAAGTCCGCCACACCCCTCTTCATGTTATTCTACCAGTAAACTTCCTTGAGGTCATGATACATTTTTGTAGAACCCGGGTACACAGAATATCTAGAAGTATGAGCTTCTGTCATGATTCTTTCCCGAAGACCTTCTACGTGTGGAATACATAGTCGTCCTTGGTATAGTAATGTACCGTCATGCATGCCAAGAGAAAAAGCCGTAGTCTTATGTTTATGAATCCCTTCCTTCAGTTGCACCAACACTGGATCACTGTATTGCTTCTCCTTGACCTCCGTCACAAGCGATGATTCTGCCCTATTCCGCACAATCACTCCTCCTTCATTAGAGTCAACAAGACGAACTCCCAAACTGGCCAACTGGTGAACCTCCCGGGCCAAGGGCCTTTGATATGCCTCCAAGTGAGCCAAACTACCCATAGATTTCAGACTAAGAGCATCCGCCACCACATTCGCTTTCCCCGAATGATACAAAATGTCGATGTCATAATCTTTGAGAAACTCAAGCCACCTTCTCTGCCTTAAGTTCAATTCCTTCTGTTTGAAAATGTATTAAAGACTCTTGTGGTCCGTGAATACATCTATATGGACTCCATACAAATAATGACGCCAAATTTTTAATGCAAAAACCACCGCCGCAAGCTCTAAGTCATCAGTTGGATAGTTCTTTTCATGATTCTTAAGTTGCCTTGAAGCATATGCTATAACCTTACCATGTTGCATTAATACACACCCAAGACCGATCCTTGAAGCATCGCAATACACCACAAACCCCTCGGTACCCTCTGGCAGGGTCAATACCGGTGCCGAAGTCAATCTTGATTTCAATTCCTGGAAGCTCCTTTCACAAGCATCGGTCCACTGGAACTTAACCGCCTTCTGCGTCAATTTAGTCAATGGAGAGGCAAGAGTGTAGAACCCCTCCACAAACCTCCTATAATACCCGACCAAACCCAAGAAACTGCGAATCTCTATTGGAGTAGTAGGTCTAGGCCAATCCTTCACCGCTGCAATCTTTTGAGGATCAACCTTAATTTCTTCTCCGGAGATGACATGACCCAGGAAGGTAACAGATTCAAGCCAAAATTCACATTACGAGAACTTTATATACAAGTGGTGGTGATGAAGAGTCTGCAGAATTGCCCTGAGGTGGTCGGCGTGATCCTCTCGACTTTGTGAATATACAAGGATGTCGTCAATGGATACTATCTCAAAAGAGTCAAGAAATGCTTGAAGACTCGATTCATAAGATCCATGAAAGCTTCCGGGGCATTTGTTAGCCCTAAAGACATTACCAAAAGTTCAAAGTGCCCATATCGGGTTCTGAAAGCTGTTTTCGGAATATCCTGCTCCCTTACCTTCAATTGATGGTACCCGGACCGCAAATCAATTTTGGAGAAGAACTTAGCACCTTGTAATTGATCAAACAAATCATCTATTCTAGGCAATGGGTATTTGTTTTTTATTGTGACTTTGTTGAGTTGCCGGTAATCAATACATATCCGCAACGATCCATCTTTCTTCGTGACAAAGAGAACAGGTGCGCCCCAAGGCGACACACTCGGTCGGATGAAACCTTTCTCTAGCAAATCCCTTAGTTGTTCCTTTAGCTCTTTTAATTCTTTCGGCGCCATTCTATAAGGTGGAATGGATATAGGATGCGTGACCGGCATCACATCAATTCCAAAATCAATCTCCCTATCTGGAAGAATTCCAAGGAGCTCATCCGAAAATACATCGGGGAATTCATTCATAATTGGTACAGATTCAAAGGTAGGCACCTCAGTAATGATGTCCGTAACTCGGACCAAGTGGTAAATATACCCCTTCCTGATCATCTTTGTGGCCTTAAGGTAAGAAATAAACCTACCTTTTGGCATAACATTATTCCCCTCCCACTCAACAGGTGGCTCGTTAGGAAACTCAAGCCTCATGATTCTGGCTCGGCAATCGAGTTTGGCAAAATATGAATAAAGCCAATCCATTCCCATTATTACATCAAAATCAATCATCCCTAGTTCAATAAGATCGGCCATGGTATCCCGACCACGCGTCGTGACAACACAATCCCTATAAACCCGTGTGGCCGTAATAGACTCGCCGACCTGAGTAGATACAGAGAACGGGTCATGAAGTTGTTTCGGTTCTATCCCGAAACTCGTAGCAACATAAGGAGTAACATAGGACAAAGAAGATCCGGGATCAATAAGGGCATACACATCATAAGATTGAATAGTCAATATACCTGTGACGACATCTGGGGAAGCATCTGCACTCTGTCGACCACTCATAGCATAGAATCGGCTGGGTCCTCCCGAACTCTGTGCACCACCCCTAGTTGCACCATGCCCTGTGGGTGCTGGAGAGCCTCGAGCTGGATGGGGTGCTGAAGATGTAGCAACTGTAGGACTGGATGACTGAGTTGTGCCCCTGTTTGCACCTTGACGGGATGTACGACACTCCTTCTGAATATGACCTCTTATTCTGCATTCGTAACATACTGGCATGTCCAGGTAGCAGACTCCCGAATGTATCCTCCCACACTTAGGGCATGGGCCCCTCTGCTACTACTGGAATCTCCCTTCTGGTTGGCCCTGATGGTGGGACCCCCTACTTCCCTGACCGGGCCTAAAGCGACTCCCTTGCTGCTACTATGACCTAATGGCGGGGCACTAGCTGAAGACTGAGCATAAGACTGGGATGACCCTGATGATCCTCCCCGAAAAGCTGATCTCTTACCTCCGAACGAATCCCCAAGGTTGCCCGCTGATCGGGCCCTACTACTACTTTCCCGTTCCATCCTGAGCTTTAACTTTCGAGCCTCCGTAGCTTGGGAAAATGCCACCATCCTTCCATAGTTCATGTCAGAATTTAGAGTAGTTGTGGCAGCCTCATTAATAACCAAAGGGCTAAGGCCCTCCACAAATCGACGCACTCTAGCCTCCTTAGTCGGCATCATATGAATAGCATACTTCGACAGACGCACGAACTCCACGTGATACTCCCACACATTCCTACTACCCTGTTTAAGGGTCTCAAACTCCACAGCATGGTCTGCCTTAGTCTCAGCAGGCAAGAAATGGTCTATGAAGGCATCTGTGAACTCATTCCATCTCGCCGGAGGGCTCCCCTCCTCAAGGGAATCTTCCCACATCTCAAACCAGGAATATGCCACCCCTTTCAGACGATAAGAGGCCAACTCTACGCCCTCTACTTCAGTAGCACGCATAACTCGGAGAGTCTTATGTATCTCATCAATGAAATCCTGAGGGTCTGCCCCGGGATCAGTACCTGTGAACACTGGAGGGTCTAACTGAAGGAACTTGTTTACCCTGGAACCAGAAGAATCCTCTTGCGAGCTAAATAAGGTAGGTGCAACATTTGACCTCTAGGCCTGAGAAGCTACTAATTGAGTCAGCATCTGAATAGCTCCCCTAAGATCCCCATCAGAAATACCGGGACCTGGAGCTGGGGCTGGAGGTGGAACATGTATATCGGCGGGAGGGATTGTGGCACCCTCCGCGGGTGTAGGAACTGGGGTAGTCTGTTCTGGAGTAGACGAATCAGGCAGTGTGATAATAGGGGGATTATCCTTACCCGCATTATCAAGTAAGGGATCAACAACCACTCCTGGTGTGGCATTGGCTTCTTGGCCAATTCTCGCTCTCTTCTTAGGCGCCATTTACTGAAAGTTAGAACAATGCACGAGTTAGGGGAAAACAACCTCACATTCCGATCTATCGCACGATATAGAACAACAATGAAGGGTATCATTCTTAAATATCCAAGTAGCCCCCTAATTATAGATGTGGTCGACAACACACCGATAAGAAGGGTTCTACTAGACACGAACTCGAGACATCCTGGGACACTTTAAAACCTGGCTTTGATACTAAGTTTGTCACGCCCCAACCTCGGGGAACGCGACCAGTGCTCAACCGAGTGAACCCGGTCGAGCAAGCCTATTAAACCTTTCTTACCCGACTCATTCATAATCCAAAAAGGGATCGCATCACCATTTGTAAAACCGGGGAGAGATCAGTTATATAAACATTGCTAGTTCATTTTCCTTATATACATTATGCCATAGTTGAGTTTCCAAAATACAACTCAATCCAACGACCACCCCAACATACATACACGACCCACATAAACGTCTACGGAGTCTCTAAGGATACAAAAGGGCAACATGACAATGCCGGCAACAAGGCCCCGACTATACCTCAAAATGTGAAAACTTATACAAAAGAAGGACTACTTGACCCCTGGGAGAAACGGGGCTCACCAAGACTGCTGTGAGGAGAGAAAGAGAGCACCACTATCTGCGATCAGCACTATCTGCGATGGAACCACCTACATCCATTCAAAGATGTAGCGCCCCCGGCAAAAGGGACGTTAGTATTATCGAATAGTACTAGTATGTAAGGTAAACACCAATCTTAGTAGAATGAACAGTGAAACAAAGAGAAGGCAGTCATAATAATCAATAAGTACTTCATAGAAATACAAAGAGACATATCAATCTTTCCATCTTTTTAGATTAATAATCTTTAGTGCTAAAGCCACAACTCACAATGCCACTGTGTTTTTACACGGAGTCCGGTCTCGGCCCGACCGGCTAAGCCATCTCAAGTGAGACATATCCATATCCACAATGTAATTCAACAATCCCAATACAAATGCCACTATGTGTACAATATGGCGTCTGATTTCGGCCCGATCGGCTAAGCCATCTCACAGACATAACCTCTTTCAATTGTCCACTCAGTTCACATTTCTTTCCCATATTCATTACATGGCACAAATAGCCTCATTTATTAAGTAGTTCTTGGCACTTGGGCACATTTTACAATTTTAATCTTTCCCTTTTTATTTGTTCAAATAACATCATCATTCATGTCGATAAGTATCATCACATAAGGCATTTCACACATAAGGGAAGGAGCTTGAAAAATCATAATTACGTTCTCAAATAGCATGATGACATGGTAACCATCTAAAATAATTAGGGAACGTGAATCTTTCAATCAAACACATTAATATAAACAATTCTAGTATAATCAAGTTGGAACTTACACCAATTATTCGGACACCAAGAGTTCGATTCTAAGAAGAAGAGAGTTAGCCATACATACCTCAATTGCGCTTCTTTAGACTCTTCCATTATCCGGAACCCTTAGCAACCTCAATCTCTAGGATGGAGGCCTAGATTGCTTTCCTTGATAATCTTCAAAGTTTCAAGCAAGAATTGAAGAATAATTAATGAGGATTACTTTCTGACTCTAAGGCTCCCTCTCTCACTCTATAGTATCAGAAAATGAGCTCAAAATAGACTAAAGGGGGTGTTTTAACAGAATAGGGATCGGGTTTTAAATTAAGAATATGGGTACCCGACACAGGTCTGCGGTCGCATATGCGACCGCATAATGGTTATGCAATCCACAAAGTGACCGCAGAAATGGCCCTCAGGGGCCTGAACTTACGGCCCAGGTATGCGACCAGTATGCGGTCCGCATACTCGTTTTGCAGTTGCATAATGCACCGCAGAACTCCCTCTGCAAAAACTAAGAGGGATTATGCGATCGATATGCGGTTCGCATAGTGGTTATGCGGTCGCATAATCGACCGCAAAGCTGACCTCAAATTGGCCAACGTACTGCTTCACTTTGCGGCCATTATGCAGTCCATAGAGTGATTATGCGGCCGCATAATGGGTCGCAGAAATGCGTCCTTTTGTGAAACATTTTCCTCTAAGTCCGTGGGGTACTGTTCAATCCAAAAAGTCCGAACCGTACTATAATAACGCAGGAATCTAGCATGGCACCACGAAACCCCGAGTTTTTGGTTAATTTTTTTTTATTTTTACGGATCCTTACAGTTCGCCTCAGAAGGATTAGGTATCACACTCTTATAGGATCAGGTTGTTCACCTCGGCAGTTCTATGAAACACTCTTATGGGATCAAGTCGTTCGCCTTGGTAGTATCACGTATCATATTCTTATGGGATCGGTATGTTTGCCTTGGCACGGTTATGTATCACACTCTTATGGGATCAGGCCGTTCACCTCGGCAGTTCTATGAAACACTCTTATGGGATCGGGCCGCTCGCCTCGGCAAAATCATGCGAAATACTTGATAAGGAGTCCGCGTACTCATGAGTTTCATGACTTGAGATGTGACCGTTGATTTGGTATTAACCATTACGTATTCCATTTGAGAAGGTATTCGATAATTGAGGACTTTGTGTTCATTGTTCAGCTGTAGACTGTATTATTTGCCTATATCTGCACTCATTATTTACTTACCATGTTTCGTATTTATCTACTTTGTTATATTTGATTAACTGGACCTCTAGTAAGTGTCAATGTCGACCTCTCATCACTACCTCTTCTGGGTTAGACTTGATACTTAATGGGTATGTGTTGATTTACGTACTCATGTTGCACTTCTACACTAAATGTGCAGGATCTGACATGTTCATTTGGTGGTCATTTGGGCGCGTAGGCGCAACTGCTGAGAAGACTTCATGGTGAGCTGTATTCTATGCTACAATTCGCAACACACAGAGTCTCCATCATAATTCTTTACTTTATCCTGTCTATCTTGTATTCGTGACAGATGTTGTAGTGTTATTGTATTTCCTAGTAGATGCTTATGCACTTGTGACACCGATTTTTGGGATGTTCTAGAATTTGTTTATAGTTTGCTTTACATTGACACGCTTTTACTTTATTTTTTATTTAAATTGTAGGCATCTACGATTTTTAATGTTTTGATTTCTCTATCTAACAAGATTTATGATTTCAAACATAATAAAATGAATAATTAAGTTGGTAGTTCATAGTTGGCTTGCCTAACGATGATGTTGGGTGCCATCACGACCTATAGTGGGTCGTGACAAACTATGAGTTGACTTTGAGGCTATTAGGTCTGATTATTATTCTGGAATTTGGAATATGTCTGTTTTATCATTTAGAACTTATGTGCGAAGTTTGGTTTCATTCTGATTTGATTTGGTATGAATCCGATGTGTGGTTGTGAATATTTGAAGTTCTTGAATTTGAAGGTTTCATGATATGTTTTGGTGTTCGATTCTTCGTTTTGATGTTAGTAATGATGTTTTGAGCCTTTGTATAAGTTTGAATTATATATGTGGACTTGTTGGTATACTTGGACGGGGTCTCGGGGGCCAGGTGCGATTCGGGGAGGTTTCAGATTATTTTAGATGGTTTTGTGTTGCTGGTTCTGGTTCTTCGTATTTGCGATGACTGGGTCGCAAATGCTTTGCGAGATTATTGTAGCTTTTGTAAAGTTTGAGCTGGGGGACCTCACATTTGCAAGGTCATGAGTCGCATTTGTAACAGTGGGGTAGTTCGCAATTATAGTCTCATACTTCACTCCTGCACCTTGCGTGCAGATTCTGGAGCTGAGTAGCTGTGGGAGATGAAGTCCTACATTGGAGACGTACCAGCGTGGCAGATCATGCTACCTTTCGTTCATGGTAGTTTATGATTTCATGTCTGTTTTTGTAAACTTCAAATAAATGTTGTAAACATTCTTCATAATTGCTTTGTAAATCTAGTCTTAGTGGCTCATGGATTGTATACTAGTCCTTGGGATAGTTGTATTGGCTTCTTTTGCAATTTTCATTAATAATGCTGATGGTTTTTTCCCATTATAGTTGTAATTTTATAGTTTGGCTTACCTAGAGGGTTGGGATCCATCAGGACTTGGTGAAGTTTTGGTTTTGACAGAAGAAAGGTGACCAATATCTTGTGACATGGGAAAACGAACCACTCCATAGAGCATCAAGGCTAATGGACAAAGATCTCCAGCGATGCTAAGGCGAGGTGTGCGCGTACATGTCGATGATTTGTGCCGAGGACGATACAAAATTGGATAGGGGAGAATGTGATGACCCACCATGTCATCATGCCACATAGGATCCATTTGACACATATTTTTGCCATGTGAAATTTTACATAGGAAGGAGACTAGCACATGTGGGAATGTTCTAGAGAAATACGAAGATTTTCCATAAAAGACATTAGAACCCTATGGAATTGTTAGGAAAGTCCTTGAATTTTTTTAGTTTTATAGATAATTCTAGAGAAATCCCTTACCTTGTAAATACTAAGGACTTGTACAACAATTAATATTTACATACTAGCCTCCAGGAGACTAGTATAAATAGGAGGTCATCCATTTGTAAATCACCAAGCAAAAACAATCAAGTTCTCTACAATACAAAAAGCTTCTTTTGCCAAAATTCTCTTGTCTTTTTTATCTAGTACTCCCTTAGCGATTCCTAATGTCTTAAGCTGACTTGGCATAGTAAGATCGCGAATAAGCTGTGCAAGAACGTGAGCGAGTTGTCCAGTGCCGCACATACGCTCAGTTGAAGACTAAGGACGTGACATTAAACTAAGAAAGTCTAGCGCACATGGAGGACTTGCTCGAGGACTCACTTAAGGTGCAAAAGGTGATTAAGAATGCTAGTTCGACTGCAAAAAAAAAACTTTTCTCTTTAGCTTCTAAATTAGAAGCGAGCAGATTGAATTAGAAATCCTGTCAAATCTGTTAAAAACTTCATTGACAGCCATTAAAAAGTTTTGAAGTTTTGAATTTAAAAATTAAATTTTGCAAAATTGTTATTTATTTGGATTGGATGTTTCAAATAATTGAGAATATCCTTTGAAATTTATATCTCAATTTGGAGAAAATTTGATAAAGATTCGAGGGGGTTTTAGTTCGAATTTCATATTGAAACTCGAAGAAGACGACATAAATAAGTTGTATATATTTTATATTTCAGGTATAGAAATGGCATACAAAATATATACAACTAACATAATTGGATTACAAGTTATATACAAATTGTATGTAAAGTATAATTTTTGACCGTATTCTATACAAAAAAAATTATATTTAAGTTGCAAATAAATTATAGATTTTGACCAGATTTATATATATTTTGTAAATTTTTTTCTTCTTTTATGTAAATAGGAAAACTTAGATAAACCAGGTAAATAATTTTAAAATTTTGTATCCCTAAATAAGTCTCACTTTTAGAAAGAATGACAAAGTAGTGGCTCATAAGTTAGGCTCTCTTAGACATGTCTATAAGCAGATGATGATCTACAAAAGCTTTGACATCTTATGTTTTAGAGTTTTGATTGTGCTTGATAAACGAGAAACTTTTTCATTCAAAATCATGCAACTCAAACCTATTGAAATTCATTTTGAACCACCATAAAACTGTATAGGTATAGATTCTTTTCTTTTTTTGGAAAATAGGTAGACAAATTTAATTAAGGATTAGTAGGTCAATCCCTCAAATTCTATTGAACGTTCACCCTCTATATTATTAAGAAAAATAAAAGTAGATAGGTGCCTTTGACTAAAAAAAAGAAGAGAAAATGACATAATTATTACTCAATAACAACAACAACAATAAACCCAGTAGTTTTCCATAAGTGAAGTATGTAGAGGATAATATCTAAGCAGCCTTACCCCTACCCCTGGAAGGGCAGAGAGGGTATTTCCGATTGACCCTCGGCTAGAGAACGACTGGAAAAAAAAAGGTAATTGCAACAAGTAGGACTAACAACAAGATAAAATAAGGTCGAATCCAAAAATGCAGTCAAACTCTAGGTAGTAATAGCAATATATGAATAAAAGATATCATACTAACACTAATGCTAGCGAACTTAGTAAGACAAAGAGAAACGCTCGACTACCTACGAACCTTCTACCCTATTCTTTGACCTCCACAGCCTCTTGTCTACGGCCATGTCCTCAGTCAGCTCTAGCTGCGCCATGTTCCGCCTAATAACCTCTCCCCAAAACTTCTTAGGCCTACTTCTACCTCTCCTGCTACCTACTGAGGCTAACAGCGCACACCTTCTAACTGGGACTTCTATACTTGTCCTCTTAACATGCCCGAACCATCTCAACCTCGTCTCCTGCATCTTATCCACCACATGGGCCACTCCCACCTTTTCACGAATAACTTGATTCCTAATCTTATCCAACTGGGTATGCCCACACATACACCTCAATATTCTCATCTCAGCTACTTTTAGCTTCTGTGTATGAGAGTTCTTGACCGGCCAACACTCAGCTCCATACAACACAGTCGGTCTAACTACAACCTTGCCGAACTTACCTTTAAGTCTCAGCGGCACTTTCTTATCACACAAGACACCAGAAGCGAGCTTCCACTTCATCCATCTTGCTCCGATACGATGCATGACATCTTCATCAATCTCCTAGTTACTTTGTATTATAGATCCAAGATATACTTGAAACTACCTCTTTTAGGGATGATTTGCGTATCAAGTCTCACCTCCATATCCCCTTCCTGAGTACCGTTGCTAAACTTGCACTACAAGTTCTTTTCTGATAAAAATCTTTTTACAAAAAAAATTGAATGCTTTATGAACATGATTTTATTAATGAATTGAAGACAATTAAAATATTATTTACTTTGTCGCAATTTATGTGATACTTTTTGCTTTTCGATATTTAAACTTTTTAAATTTTAACCGAGTATTTTGATATAAAATCTTTAAATTTTTCGAAATAAAATTTATATATTTAAAAATTACGTAAAAAATACTATAAGTTACAATAATTAAAATTTAAAATATTTAAAAGGTATATAAAAATATTATGATAAAAAATATTTTACTTAACTCTTAAAATTTGAATATTATTACATAAATTAGGACGAAAAGAATATGTCAATACTTTTTTTTTCCCTTCAGAATACACAGAATTAACATAAGTTAGTGTTAATTCTTTGTATTCTTGAAAACGAGTAGAGTAGCAATAAGCAATTCATTCGGACCGCTGGTGTGGGCCATGAAAGAGAACATAAGCGAACAGGATTACGAAATAAGAGCACGATATATATATTTCACGTATCAGAGAATTCTCTCTTTAAAACTTAAATAAATAAAATATATATTAGTAAAAACCAACAATTTTTTTTCCTAGTAATAATTCTAGGGCTCACTCTCAAAACCCCCAATCTTTTTCCGCACCCAATTTCCACATCAATGGCGGACTCAGCTCCTTTGCCGGAAAATTCTACCGCCGTCGCTAATCCTCAACAACCGCCAGAATCTGATAACAAAATCTCCCAATCAGATCCATCTCCGGCACCTTCATTATCAGCTCTACCACCACCACCTCCGCCATCGATCCAGTCTTACTCCACCGTACCTCCTTCCTTTCGACCGGCGACGCCGCCAGCACCTGTACCTGGTGGTGTAACTCCTCTATTCTCGCCTCTTCCTAACCCTAATTTGCAGCAGCACCAGCACCAGCAGCAAACTTCTAATTTTCCGAATCCTGCTGTTCAGCCACCCGGAGTGAGTTCTGTACCGCCCGCGATGAATCCGGCACCTACCGGAGCTGTTCCTATGACTTCGACGCAGCAAATTATGCCGCCTTATGCTATGCATGGACAACTGATGAGACCGTACGCTCCTATGCCTAATGGTTACCCTGCTATGCATCAACAGGGCGCCATGCCTCCTCCCGGTGGGTTTTTGTTTCTCTCTATGTACAGTTACTTGGATATTTATGCCTATTTAGTACATGTTTCCCTACTGACAGTGAAATGATAGACTGGCACAATGTATAGTTTAAAAATTATCAGAGTTAGTCCTGCATTTATATACTTTAGTTGCAGTAAATGCAATGATATTGAACGGCAAAGTCTCTGCCTTTACTAATAATTAATCTCTGAGGAATGTTTTTTCATAAATAGGGGCTTACACAGAAATTTTTATGAGCTGTGTCTAAATTTATAAAAGAATGAGAATAATAACTTTAGTTATCATATTTCTAAACAAGAAATCTTAGTCTATTGATTTTGTTGAGTCTTAAGTTAGAAAAGGTTCCGAGTTCAATTCTACTTCATCACAATTTTTAACCACATAGGCTCTCTCAATTTTTTTTTAAAAAAAAGTGCTAGTTGAGGTTTGAACTTTTGACCTCTTTTAGAGCAAAATCAAGCACATAACCAACACGCCAAGAGACAATTTTTGTCAAATTGTGTAATTTTTTCCTACTTATCCGTTTCCTCACAGTATTGATACATATACTTAGTAAAATTTTCCAACGAAGCGGTGTTGCGTGACACCACTTCGTTAAAGTTGAATCCGCCCCTGTTCTTAAGGGATCTCTTAGGAAAGTTAGTATCTTTAGCGCTAGATGCTGCAATACTGGTGGCTTAAATATTAGCTTTGATAATGTTTGTGATTTAGAAATTAATCTGTTGAGGCTGAACCACTGCAAAATGTTATCCATAAATATCCTTTTCAAGGGCACTAGTAGAATTACTGAAGGCATATCTCTGATTACCATTTGAACCTTGCATTGTTTAATAGTGAGTAACAATGGTCAACGTACTTTATCTGTTGCTTTATTGTGTTGATATTGAGAGGGGAATAATATGGATGAGAGGAGTTTGCCTGTAGAATTGTATTAAAAACGGATAAGGGGTATCGATGACTGGATGTTTTCTCCTACAGTTTCTTGAATGGTTTCCGTGAGAAAGGTGGGAAGGCTTCATATTGCAGTTCATTAGAGACTACTGAGTACTCCAACTGCTTTTTTGGTATGAGCACGTCTGTTTGGTTTTGTTTTCATTTCATTTATCATTACAAGGCCATTTGCTTTTAAACACATCTATTTTGTGTAAACACCGGAAGTGAAGCTTTCTCACCATGGGCATATTACTTTTCTATGTTATGTAATGTCTGGATATGCATGTCCTACTGTAGACTTACTTTTAGTAATAAGGGTACTACCCCTTTGTTGGGATCTTGATTCTTGAAATGCTGGCAGCAGAACTTGTTAACAACTGAATTCAAGTTGCCTATACGGCATACGCCAAGGTATCACAATCTTTTCATTTTATCTGCATGTGCTGTATTTCTGGCTATTTTATTTTTTGCTGTACATGATGATGTTAATGGTTAACATGTGGAAAGATTGTCTAAAAATATGTTATCATGTTATCAATTGCGTTATTGATGATGAGACGCTGGGAGTCTCATCTCAATGTATTCAAACCTCGCAAATCATTCTTGGGAATTTGGACATTTTGAGCAGATTTCTTTGCAAGTGGATGCATAAGGTAAGCCCTATTCGTATGTTAGTGATTTATGAAATGGATGTTATCTTGATCCTTCAGGTTATCTGTTCAGCTGGTGAGTGTTGTCATGCTTATGGTGCCATCATAATGCTTGTAATGTTTGGTAATAACATTTTGTTCAGCCTTACAGTTTCCTTTCATGATTGAGACGTAGGCATTGAGTGTTAAAATTGTCTCTGCTTTGTAAGCTTGACCTAATAAATATTCCTAGACTTCTGTTTGCATTTATGCAGGAATTCCGCGTTATGCATCACCATACACTCCAATGATGAGACCAATGTTTCCTCCACGTCCACCAGGTGCAATTGGCATCATTCCTCCCTTGATGCGCCCTCCAGTCCCTATAATACGTCCTCCAATTATTCCGCCTGTTGCTAGGCCAGCTGCCATCCCAAGCATTGCTCAAACAGAGGAACCACAAACAACAGTTTATGTTGGCAAGATATCGTCCACTGCAGAAAATGAGTTTATGCTTTCTCTTTTGCAGGTGAGTGAATTTACATATTGACATTTCAATTACTTTTTGGGGAGTGGAGCTTTGTTCATTTTTGCGTTTCTCACTTGTTTGTGTTCACAATGAATCCTTTTCCTGCCTTGCAAATCCCAGTATATATATGGGTGTTTGTGATCTCTAAATTTAACTGATCTTTCTGCTGTATGATTTGTAAAGCTCTGCGGGCCTGTTAGGAGTTGGAAGCGCGCTCAAGATCCGACAAATGGATCTCTGAAAGGTTTTGGGTTTTGTGAGTTTGAGTCTGCTGAAGGGGTTCTCCGTGCATTGAGATTGCTCAACAAATTAAACATTGACGGGCAGGAGCTGATGGTATAGTTCTGTCTTTTCCCTCTCTGTCTCTCAATCAACTGTCTAAAATAAATAAATAGGATTTTTTCATTTTTATCTGTGCATTTTAGTACAATTATTTTGCAGCATGAACATGTCATGAATGATGAAATTAATTTATGATAAGTTATCGTTCCATCTGACAGTGAGTGCCTTTGCAGCTCATCTGTCTACTAAATATTTTCAGCATCTTTCCCCAGTGTTTGGCAAATATGAACATTTGTTCTCTGTGCATGTTTTATGACCAAGTCATAAAATAGGCTTAGATGGGCTCTCCTCCAATTCATGTTACACCCTTAGCTTATTAGGGGGAAGTGAAATTTCAACTTCTAATCTTGGTTATACTTGGTATCGTTGCAGTTAAATGTCAATCAAGCAACTCGTGATTACCTTGAACATTATGTTGAGAAGAAAGTAGTAGAAACCTTAAAGAAGCCCAAAGAATCTGAAACTGAAGGCGCCGAGAAAGAAGAAAGTGCATCAGGTGGGGAAAAGAATGAAAGTGCAAAGACTTCTATAGAACCTCCTGAGTCCACTACAGAAGAATCAAAGAAAGATGGTGGTGAGAAAGGGAATTTTGATGCTGCTAATTTCGGTCTGGTCAATGATGAAGATAGGCAAGCTGACAAGGAGGCTGTGGAGAAGCTCAAGGATATGCTAGAGGAAAGGCTGAAGAATAAACCATTACCACCTCCACCTCCACCTCCACAAACAGCTAAAGATGGTTCTGATAACTCAAATACGGAAAACCCCAAAGATGGGGAAGCAGATAGAGATACCGCAAAAATTGGTTAGTTTATCGGACCGCTAAAATGCCGCCTTTTTTTTCTTTTGAAGATTTTCTTTATTGCCTAGATGTTATAAAAAAATATTAGTGCTTTAGTCTTAATGCTTTTCTGACACGTTTCAATATGATTTTGGAAACAATGCAGAAGACAAAAATGATGATGAATTGATCAGTCAAAGTAAAACATCAAGTGAGCATGACAAGGCTGATATTAGCTCACCTGACCATCGTAGGCATGATAGGAGAAGTAGGGATCGAGAGAGGGATTTGAAGAGGGAAAAGGAAAGGGAACTCGAAAGGTATGAGAGAGAACGTGAACAAGAACGAGCCAAGAGAGAGAAGGAGAGAGATTACAAGATCCGCGAAGATGAGCGAAGGTACAAGGTCCGTGAAAAGGAGTGGGAATCTAAAGAAAGGGAGAGGGAATATTGGCGGAAAAAAGAGAGAGAAAGGGAGAAAGAAAGGGCTCAAGAGCGCAAATGGGATATAAATGAGCAAGAACGTGAAAGTGAAGATGGTTATAGGAAAAGGAAACACAGGACTAGTGACGAGGAGAGGAAACGACGGCAGAGGGAGAAGGAAGATGACTTGGCCGATAGGCTTAAAGAAGAAGAAGAGATTGCTGAGGCTAAGAGAAGAGAAGATGAGGAACAGCAGAAAAAAGAGCAGGAGGAGGCATTGAAAATCCTTTCCGGTCATCTGGCTAATGGACGCGAGAAAGCTGTTTCCTATGAGGAGAGCAACCTTGAAAGCCAAGATAAGAATATTGAGACAGCTCATGATAATTTAAGTCAGGGTAACTATTTTAGTTTATTCTTCTTTAGATTTTATTGCTATGACTTCTGCTCTATCTTTCTATTTGGTTTTGACATTCAAATAACAGGTGAAGGAGTTGTGCAAAATGGGACTGATGAAGAATCCGTATTGGCAGCTACTGCTTCATCAGATATGAAGCATAATAGCAATGCCCCAGCGAAAAGATTGGGATTTGGCCTCCTAGGGTCGGGGAAAAGAGCTGCTGTCCCTTCTGTTTTCAACGCAGATGAGGATGAGGATACTCAAAAAGAAAAGAAGATGAGGCCATTGGTTCCAATTGACTACTCCATTGATGAGCGACATATGGTCCAACCTTCTATCTCTGAATCACCACCGGCTGTGGGTGCAGATCTTGCTAAGAGATTTTCAAATGTCAATCCTAAAGAAGAGAGGCCTGATGGAGAGAAGGACAGACACAGAAGAACTCATGACAGGTCCAGCCAGAGGGATCGGGACAAGCTTGATGAAGATACTAAACGAACCAGGGATGAGAGCAGAAACCTTGATCATGATAGAGTTCGGGAACCTAGGCCTGATAAGGTTAAGACGCCTGATAATCAGAAGCTTTTAGATGCAAAACAATTGATTGACATGATTCCAAAGACCAAAGACGAGTTGTTCTCATATGAGATAAACTGGACTATTTATGACAAGGTGAGAACTGGTACCTCACTTTCAATCTCCTCCTTTAATACATGAGAAGGTTTCACTGGATCGTAGCAAATGCTATCAAGTTAAATTCATTGCTAGACCTTTGACATGATTTTATCTTAGAGTTGTATGATACCTGCAACTTCTAGCCTGTTAGTGGAGGGTATACTTGGTAATGGCTCCTCTTATGTACGGAAATCATGGTAAGAGGAACATAGCTTTGTATTTTCATATTGATGTATTCCTGCAAGTAACATAAAGCAGAGGGGGAGGAGATAATATACCCACCCAGCTTCTAGGATTTGGTGGGCTTTTATGCTTAATGGTTGATAGTTGGGTAAAGTATCAAAAGTTTCCTCTAGTGGAGCTTGTCCATATGTCAATGAAAATCTAGTTTAGCTGATAGAATTTGACCTATTGCAGCCAAACGTTTGATATAGGCTCTGCCCCCGAAATAGCCAGTCTTTCTTTCCAATCACATGTTTCCGTTGTCACTATTTTTATGTTTGAGCATAATACTAGTAAGATCAACCTGATGTTTCCTTCGACTTTGTTACTATTTCTTAATTTCACAAGAAAGGGAGCTGATGAATGTGTTCCTCAAGTATTTCTTATGGGTAGATGCCACAGAACTCCTAAGGCATTGTGTATCTGTTGACATATGCCCGAGATGTATGCTAGTTCTAAAACTTTGGTTACTGCTGTGTGATAAATGAGGATAGGCTTTTTATTAGATTGAGTATAGTGTTCTTAGCATTAGCACTTTACATCGATTCATGGTAATTAGTAGGGAGTAGAGAAGGCATGAGTGGTTCCTATAATAGGTTTTTATTTGTTATATTTTACAAGGCATCTGCTTTACCTTTGTGTGACCACCTGAAAGTCCACATTGGATTCAAAACATTTGATTAGGATGGAGACGAAAAGTCACTTTGTCAAAAAAAGAGGAGGTAAACTTGGAGGGGAAATTCCTATATCATTATTGATAAAAGTGGATTAATGCATCCGCTCACCTATGAGGAGGCTAGCTTATGTGTTCATAATTGTTCTCCACTGTATGAATTTGGAAGATGCTGTGGATCTACTAGTGATTACTTTGCAGTAGTTATACTTAGCTTTTTGAAAGATGTTTTAGCTGCACTGTATGTGATTTCTGAGTGTCAATAGTTGTTTTATTGGTTGAGGTGTGTGTGTAAGTGCTGCTTTCCACATTATGATATCATTTATCAGCTATGTAGGATAATTTTGGAGGGGGGAAATTTGTTTTGCGTTAAGGAAACTACTTTGCTGCACAAGATCCATCAGCTAAGAAGTTTAAACAGCAATTCTAACTGGTCTTAGTTTCTTCTCTATTGAGCACCAATATAGTTTAGCTTCATTTCTCTATTGAGCACCAACATAGTTGCTTTATTGCTGAATCATGTATTCAGCAATTAGATAAACTTTGTTCAGGAATTATCTAGCTTTCTGAAATATGATCAACTCATCACCAGTGTAATCAGATGCGAAAAGCGTAGAAAAGTGTGAAGTGTCTGTTGGGGCGTAAGTGTAAAGTGCAACTGAACTTTGAGTTTTTGTATGCAAGGAAAAATTACTACAAACCCTAATAAAATAATTATATGAATCAAAAGAATTGAAAAACTTTAATTAAGTATAATATATGAAGTAAAAAACCATGTTTGTCAAGTTCAAATATATATTTTTTTAAATTTCAGATATCAGATTCAGATGCAAGTTGCTTACGTTGGCTAGTTTTCTATTGTTAAATTCCATTTTTCTATTCTTAATCATGAACATATTTATCCATGAATTTTGATGATTATTATGTTACTTTGTCATTAGTGCTATCCTCTTTACTAAAGAGCCTATAGATATTGAGGCCCACCCCGCGGCCTACACTAAAATGCCGGTTATGTGAGGCGAAGCTCCTAACGTGCACTGCACCAAACTTCTGGACTTGAGGCTTAAGCATACCTTAAGAGGGCATTTAATACTGCTGCTCATTAGCTTCTAGCCGGACCAGATTCTTGAGTGAAAAGAATATTAAGCTTGACTGGATAGTTGACAGAAAATAATATTTGAACTTCCTGACAAAGTGGTGAGGGTCAAATTAGTAATATAGGCATCCAAAGTTTTCTGGCAAGATTTCATGGCAAGAGAGTACTGTGGCTTGAAAGAATTGTATGCAGCAAGGACCACTGCTGATAAATGGATAGAAAATTGGATGCGTTCCAGCTATCCTTGATATTAGATACTCCTTGCAAGTTGCAGCATTGTGAATGTAAACATCCTATTAAATTGTCAGAGTTTTGCCTACTGTGAGCTCTGCAACTTGATATTAAGATCCTCCTTGCAAGTTGCAGCATTAGGAATGCCAACATCCTATGAAATTTTCACTGTTTTGCCTAGTGTGTGAGCTCTGCATCTAGCACTTTGGTTCCTGTTGGAGTCCCAAGCTCTGATCACACTTGTTTCACTTGAAGCTAAATCCCTAGGCTATAATAACTTGAATTTGGTGTTCTGAGCTTTTGCCAAGTTACATATTGTAGATTCATTCTCGCTCTTTGTGGCTTCTATTTGGTTTGCTGGAAGTGTGAATGTTTATAGTTTATATCTTCTTTTCGCTTATCACAGAATGCACTACATGAAAGGATGAGACCGTGGATCAGTAAGAAGATCACTGATTTTCTGGGCGAGGAGGAACCAACGCTGGTAGACTACATTGTCTCCAGCACTCAAGAACATGTCAAGGCAACTGAGATGCTGGAAAGGCTCCAAAGTATATTAGATGAAGAAGCTGAAATGTTTGTTCTGAAGATGTGGAGGATGCTTATATTTGAAATTAAGAAAGTTGAGACAGGTTTGGCTTTGAGGCCCAAATCCTAATTTATCTCCTCCCTATAACTTGGAAAGCATATCCATAATGCTTTGCTTACTCTGAAATCATTGTAGCACTATTTTCTTTCAAGCAGAAAATGATAAATAGTTTAGGTCAAAGTTGGTTATTTTGGAATTCTCTTAATTCATTCCAGCTTCAAGGTAACTTTACTTCCATATTTGTGCTGTTTTCTCTTACATACGAGAAACGTCCCACATTTTTGACATGAGGAAATATTCGAGAAGACAAAGGCCTTAATAGTTTTTTCTTTTTCTGATGGTATCTACGTTATTTGATCCACCTAGATTGGGTACCCTTTTTTTTTAAAATCTTCGATTCTTAAATTAGAGAGCCATTTGACATTTTTTATTAAACTAGTTACTGTCCTTGTTGAAAAAAAAATTGCTACTATATATTATAAAGATATAGCATACAAGCTTGTTGCATTTACCATGTCCTCCAAAGCACTCATGAAAAAAGTTGCACATTTTCATCCATGAATGGTACGACTGGTCAAACTATTGACCGAGCTGGATCAACGATTTAAAGGCTGTGATGTACCTCCTGATAATACATATCTGAAATTTGTTCTTTATATTTCTATAAAACATATAACGACTGAACTGTTGATCAGCATTTGCTAGAAGATGCGGGCGAGACAAACAAACGTCAATAGAAACACCAGAAAAGCCTCTTTCTACGGCAATATAGACGAACAGATATCTGATTCTCGTGGAGGAAATACATAGTTGAAATATTGGAATAACAAAAATATACATATACATCGTTTTTCACACTAGGGGCCGAGCGATGATCATCTTGGTCAGAAGCTACCTATCCCCTAGTTTGGACCAAACTAGCACGGGCTAGCCAGTTTTCGGACTGGTAATTGAAAAATAGTCAGCGTTTGCAAAGTCATTGAAAAATAGCCACTATTTCGCTGCAACACGGAAAGTTCCAGCATAAGATACTGGAGATTGGTGCACATGTGTATGAACTTCAGCATATTATGCTGGAACTCCAACACACGGAAAGTTCCAGCATAATATAGTGGAGATTGGAGCCACCTGTGTATGAACTTCCAGCATAATATACTGAAGATTGGAGTACCTGTGTATGAACTTCCAGCATATTATACTGGACCAGTATATTATGCTGGAAGTTCACAATATTTTCGTTCAGATTTATCTTTACATGAAAAATGGCTAAATTTTGATTACTTTTGAAACTGTAGCTATTTTTCAATTACCACTTAAAAATCTGGCTATTTTTGAATTTCACCCACTAGTTTGTGAACCCTGCCCCTGTTGGATATGACGAGGCCCAACTTTGTTAATTACCCGAAAATATCGGCAAAATTGTTGCTTTGTACTATTCTTGTTGTTAAAATGCAAGGGACTGCACCTAATCATCTTTTCAAAGGCTGCCTACGTCCCAACAAAACCTTATAGGACGTTCAAGCCCAACATTTCTTTGCATAACCTTCGTATTGAAATCAAAATTACAAAAGTATAAACTTGCATTGTTGTTGTTCTACAAAGGGGTCTGCACCTGATCATCTTGTCACAGGCTGTAGAGTTGGAGGATTCGTATATCGATAGAAAATATAGAGAACCTATAAATAATGTTACGAGACAAGCCTAAATAAAGCGAAATAAATGGTAATGATTCATATAGTCCAAATTATTTTAGAGTTAAGGTGTAATGATTATTGTTGTTGGGTAAAAGCAGGCTACATAAACATCCGAGTACTTAGATTATGGTTAATTAGAAAACCTTTTGGTCATCAACTTATGCATAGTATGCAGTATATGGAAATTTAAAAAACCAACTCTATCAGTAGCTTAGAAACAGGGTCGCTTCAATTAAATCGGTGGCCTATGGAAATTCAAAAAACCAACTCTATCAGGAGCTTAGAAACAGGACCGGTTCAATTAAATCGGTGGCCTAAAGCTAAAATTTAATAAAATATCATAAATTTTTAAAAAAATTTCATGTATATTTTTATTTAAAGTTTACTCTTCCTAACTTGAGATGCAAAGCTATAAATTAAAAAATTTAAGAATTAATTCCTTCAAATTTTCTTTAATGAGAAATAGAAACAATTGATTCAGAAAAATCGAGTTACAATTAAAAAGTAAAATCATCATAACCAAGAAAAAAATAGAATGAATGTAGGCGAAGAAGAAAAAACCAGAACCAATGGGTAGGTATATTTACAAATTAATAGGAAATTTACTTACTCATTTGAACAACCTCAACTAAATCTATAAGAAATGGAAACCTTTTTATTTATGTTAATTATAAATATTACTCCCTTCATTTTAATTTATGTGAACCTTTTCGTGTTTTTCGAGATTCAAACTATAGAAACTTTAACTAATATTTTGAAATGCATTTTTTTCATCATATTGACATGAGAAGAATTGCAACTTATAGTACTTCTTGTATAGTTTTTGAATATCTAAATTTTAACTTTAAAATATTGAGTTAATCTAAATCAATTTAGCTTCAAAGATTAGTCAAATAGTACATGTTAGATAAAATTGTATTACAATTAATCATTAAAAAAACTTTATTAATTTCTTGCATTCATTATTGATCTTTTTGTTTAATACAAAATTATTTACCATAAGAAAATTACCATCTTTGTTAAAAGGATACAATTAATTTTTAAAAACTTTATTATTTTCTTGTATTCGTCATTTGACCTTTTCAATTAATATTTAAAAAAAGCTTCATTATTTCCTTGTATAGTCATGATATTAGGAATGTAATAAATCTCATTTTCAAGTTTTACGTTATTATTTAATTTGTTAAGTTTTCAATGGTAGAACTTTATCTAATATTTTAAAATTTTGATTTGAACTATTCAAATTTTCATATCTGTCAATAAGATTTTTTGACAACAAGAATCAAGGCAGTGTATTGGCACAAATGGCTAACTTAGATATGCGAAACACCAACTTGTCATATACTTTAATTTATACCTTATAGTATGTGTATTTATTACTAGTTATATAATAATAATAATAATAATAATAATAATAATAATAATAATAATAATAATAATAATTTGTGTTACGTTTTTAGGCATAGGTCTAAAGGAGAAGCTTTAGTAGCCTTACATTAGTACCGACCATGCTTAAAAATTTAGGTAGCAACAACAAAATACAGTCATTACAAAATAAATATATATATATATTTTTTTCATTAGCCACTAAAATTGCACGGTGAAATTTTTGAAACTTAACCGTAATAGTAAAACGCTTGGCAAACAAAGTTGACCCCCCTCCCCCCCCCCCCAAAAAAAAAAACTGAGTTTGGCAAACAAATCAATATAAAAGCTTATTTAGGTTAATTAACGAGGTTTAGGGTTACAAACTATTGCAAAAAGTGAAGTAGAGTAGTAAAAATTATATGTGCAAGCCTAAATATGAAACTAGTGAGTAAAATTAAGAGGAAACTATACTTTCTGCCCTTAAGACCCAATATATTTACGAGGAATTTACATAGAATATAACTTCATAAAGATTTATTTAAATAATAACTACTTTCAGAATATTACACATATACAATTTATTTTAAATTTTTAAATTTTAAATTAAATTATATACAATTTTTCTTATCCCTAATATCTCTCTTAAGATTCTCCCTCACCTAAAATATCCCTAATATATTTCTTTCAATATTCTCTCTCACCTAAAACAGGTAAATCCACATAAGTTTTTCTTTAATTTATCCATTAAAGGATACTTCTTCACACAATTAGTATATGTCATACATATATAGTGATATTGTCACGACCCAAAACTCGACCTGTCGTGATGGCGCTTACCATAGTACTAGGCAAGCAGACATCTCACACATACTAACATTTTTAAAACTCAAATATGCGGAAGTAAGTTTAGATAATAAGAATTTCACAAATGCTGGATATGAACCTCAAAATCAATACAAGAATCCTCCCAAAAGATCTGGGTTGTTACGGAGTACACGAGCATCTATATATATAACAACATAGTCCGGTACACTGTCTAGAAAGTAAGACAAAATACATAAAACTGAAAGATAGAGAAAGGAGGATCAAGGTCTGCGGACGGCAAGCAACTACCTCGATGATCTCCGAACAAGTAGACTCCACGATCAACAACCGCCGTACCCGAAAATGCCTGAATCTGCACACGAGGTACAGGGTGTAGGGTGAGTACAACCAACTTAATAAGTATCGCAAATAAGCAGGGCAAGGTAAGAGAAGCTTATTTTGTTGCAGTCACTAGTTAAATCAGTACAATTCTATTTTTATTTATTTATTAACATAATATGAGATTTAAAGCTAGCCCATAAGGCTTCGTAATACGAATGTCCGTGTGTGTATGCACTGGTGCTCAAATACCCTACTCAACAATATTATGGCATGTAGGGGAAAGAAACAAGTAAATCAAATAAATGATCAAGAAACTACACATTTCACACACTGGATACGAGGTTCACACACTGCAAGGATAACTCATGTGCTAACAATAGAATCTACACGGACAACTCACGTGCGACACGGACAACTCACGTATCAATAATATCAATATATGGATCCGCACGGACAACTCACGTACTGCACGGACAACTCACGTGCCAATAATATTAATATGTGGATCCGCACGGATAACTCACGTGCTAACAATAACATAATTTGCCCTGCATAGTCGCAGGCCCCAGTCCAAAATATCATACAAAAGCAATGAAGCAAGTGTACAAGTATATAATGAATGAAATAAGATTCTCCTACCTCTGGACTGGTATAAATAACATGCTAAAGTCTAGCCATGTGCAAAGTGTGCTATCGTAGCTCAATCCGGAAATTTCATTAATGAAAAGCATTTATCAAGTTCGTTTAGGGATTAAACCTCTATGTAGACTCATCATGGCTCAATTAGATCACATAAACTGTTACCACATGTTAGATATCGAAGCTAGAAGCTTAACAGTCATTTCTGGGCTTATAGAAGCCCGAGCACAACCCAAACATGAATACACAACCTCAGTGCCCGCACACGGGATCATCCCCACACATGTGCACACCCAAAAGCACATGGCTATCACAACAATTCAGGAAACTAGTACCTCAACCGAGTTTAAATACGATACTTACCTCAAGCAACTCGAATCACTCCGCTAGCAAGCCCTTGCCTCGCGAATCGGCCTTCGAACGTCTCTAATCTAGCCATAAATAATTTGATACAATCAACACGAGCTAAAGGAATCAATTTCATAAGAAAATTCCAAGTTCTTAATCAAAAGTCTAACGTCACTCTAAAGCCGGCCCTCGGGCCCACATCTAAAAATCCGATAAAAGTTATAAAATTCGGAAGCCCATTCAACCATGAGTCCAACCATACCAAATTTATCAAAATCTAAAACCAAATCGACCCCCAAATTTCCAATTTAAACTCTCCAAATCCCTAACCCCAACTCCCAAAATTACACCTCAAAATCACACAATCTAGGTGAAAAAATCAATGGGGAAACATAATTATTTAATAGATTAAACCACAAGTGACTTACCTCAAGAAACCCCTCAAAAATCCTCTCAATAATCGCCTTAGACCGAGTTGGAAAGTTCAAAAATGAAGAAAACCCACGTAACCCTCGATTTAATATTCTGCCTAGGCCTTCTCGCTTCTGCGGCCCAAATATCCACTTCTGCGGTCAAAATTTCGCATCTGCGGAGGCCACTAAAGGGCCTACCAACCACTTCTGCGGTCACAAATCCCGTTTCTGCGGGTGTGCATCTGCGCAAATTCATCCGCTTCTGCGGACCAGTGACTCCAAATCCCTCTTCGCTTCTGCAATCCACCACGAGCATGTGCGAGTCCGTACATACGAAAATTCATACGCACCTGCGGAAATTCGTCCACATCCGCGCTCCACTACCCCCAATCCAAACTCCTCTTCTGCGCTTCCCCAGCTAGCACCTGCAACCAAAGTTCCGCAGGTGCGATTGCACCAGAAGGCTTCAGCTGCAACACCCTTTCAAACTCCAACTTTGATCCGTTAACCATCCGAAAATCACCCGAGGCCCTTGGGACCCCAATCAAACATACCAACAAGTCGTAAAACACGATACGAACTTAGTCGAGCCCTCAAATCACATCAAACAATACCAAAAGTACAAATCGCACCCCAATTCAAGCTTATTGAAACTAAGAAAATTCCAACTTCTACAAACGATGCCGAAACCTACCAAATCACGTCCGATTGACTTCAAATTTTGCACGCAAGACCCAAATGACACCACTATCATACTCCAATTCCTGAAAGTCCAATCCGAGCCCGGTAATCACAAAGTCCACCATCGGTCAAACTTTCAATTTTTAACTTTCGCCATTTCAAGCAAAATTCAACTATAGACCTCCAAATCACAATCCAGACACATTCCTATGTCCAAAATCGTCCAACGGAGCTAACATAACCATCAAAACTCCATTCCGGAGTCGTTTACACATAAGTCAACATCCGGTCAACATTTTTAACTTAAGCTTTCAATCTTGAGACTAAGTGTCTCAACTCATTTCGAAACCTTTTCGGACCCGAACAAACTACCCCGGCAAGTCACATAGCAGTTATAAAGTACAAAATGAGTACTAAATGGGGGAACAAGACTACAACTCTCAAAACGACCGATCGAATCGTTACAGATATATAATATATTGGACATTATATATTTATATATGTGTATACAATATATTATATATTAAAAGTGTTTATAATAAATTTATTTTATGCTGAAATTTTATAAAGTGTATACAATTTATTTTAAACCAAGCCCTAGGCTTGATAGAAAATTTCAACGCACCAGTGGTTGCTTTTTCCATTAATGGCTAAACAAGGATCTTGAACTTGGGATTGCTAACACCAGACATTCTGTTTGATTTTATTTTAGGCAATGAAAGAGAACAGGAAAGTAAGTGCTTCGACTTCTCCATTGCAACAACTATTGAAGTTATGAGTGGGAGAAATATTGATTAAATCAAGCAAGGAATGTAGATACAAATTTTTATGGAGGATGCAACGTTGTGATACAATAGTGGATTATAGTGGTAATGTAGGGACTAATTTGTAGGGACTACTTATGAGACGGGACACGTTATAACATTATATTCCTTTTTTATAGGGATTCTACCATATTTTAGGATTATACATTTATCATTTTTAAGTTGTAGAATATGAAATTCTATTTGCAGTTGTAGATTATTGAATATTTTTTGAATCCATAAGCAATTGTGAAAATTTTCCCTTGCCCTCATTTATTTTGTCAAAAGACGCGTATATTCACGCCAAACATTTCCTTCCTTTTTAAAAAACCTCATAGCCCTGCCTTTCTCCAAACCATGGAAACGACATCGTCATCTTCACAATCAACCGTTCCTTTCACGCAGGACTTTTTTAGAGCTCGTTTCTACATCTTTTTACAGCAGTTTCTGGGCAAAACATTTTCTATATTAGTATATTTTCAGAATCCTATTTTCATAGAAGTGGTCTTAAAAATAACTGATTTTTGGGGATTTGTTTTTGTATCATTTTAACTGATGTCCGTCTATTATTGTATTTCAGTATGGGTAGGAAACTTGCTGCATGTAGATGGTGGCGTTGTGTAGATAATCCTTCTTTAGGCCAAGCAGGTGCTGAATCGATTGCATCAGCTATGTCTGGACCAAGTTTTTCTTTGTTTATTAATTCTCCATCAATGGGCAGCCCTAAATTTAATGGCAGTGGCATAAAAAAGGTAAAAATATAGAACCCACGAGTGGTAAATTTTAATTAGAGAAAAGAAAATCCAAAAATATTGACGATTCTCCATTAGAGGGAACTCCCCGCGAATTAGTACCTGAAATAGATTCTGAACCTAATATAGTGGGCAATGCACAAGTGAATAATAAGAAAAAAGCTAAAAAATCGTCGATGATTCTCAATTAGGGGGAAGTCGTCGTGAATCAGTGCCTGAAACAGAGCCCGAACCATTTGTAGAGGGGTGATGATGATGATTGTAGTGACGGTTCCTTAAAAAAGAAGAAAAACGTTGGTGTTGGTTCTGTACCACCCAATAAGGTAACTTCTGAAAATTAGTTTGTATTTTTTGGACATGTAGTACACTTGTTTAATTTTTTTTGTATGTATTTGTATTATATAATAGTAAATATAGTCATATGTAGTTGCGTGAATGACGCAGTACAACTATATTAGCTGCATTTAATTGGATTCTATTTTTGAAATATCTCACAGCCCACACAACACAATAAAATGATAGTCCCTCTATATCAACTTCAATTTCTCATTTGGCCCTCTCAGTTGCCGGTCCTCCATATATATATATATATATATATATATATATATATATATATATACTAATTATTATTACAGTATGCAACCCAATCCACAATATCAATAATATCATATAAAACCATAACAACAACCAAACACGAGAAAAGTTCACCACATAATACTAAGAAAACGAACACGCAGTATCCGACTAGACAATACAACTCGATAGAGTAGAATGAGCAGTCCAATATCAAAAACTAGTCTACCATATATAATGACAAGGCTTCCACAAGGTATATCTCACAACCAATCTACAAGTCACCCAATACGGTTAAGCAAAAGAAAGTAGTTCATGAAACGAGCAAGGATGTTTATCAAGTAGGAACATGGATCAAATGAAGACATTCAATATATAAAATCAAGTAGCAAGTAGAAGCACGTAGCAAGTAAAGACATTTAGTCAGTGAAGGCATTTGGTAAGTAGAGCATATAGTAAGTGGAGACATATAACAGGTTAAAACATGTAGTGAGTGAAAACATATAGCAAGTTACGACATTTAACAAGTAAATCACGTGACAACTAGAGGCATATAACATGTATGGGCTAATAACAAGTAAATATATAAATTCGAAGAGGACGTGTAATAGAAGTAAATCAAGTGAAAGCGCATGTGTAACAGTAACAGACAAGATAAAGATATAGCTATGACAGTACGGGCCAAAGGAAAAACACAAAGATAACCACATAAGGAACCCAAACGGAAGGTATCATACTAAACAACAAACACTAATGGAAACCAAAGTAAAGAGCATGCAAGTGCTTAATAAATGAGCAATCATAATAGAAATTCAACTTCTTTTCCTTTCTGCACGGTAATGATCAACAAATAATCTTATTTTAAACCGCACGGAAACACTCATCGCGCCCACATCATATCAACCGCATGAAAATACTCATCGTGCCAATATCATATCAACCGCTTAGAAATACTCATCCTGCCAAATATATCAACCGCACAGAAATACTCATCATGCCAAACATAGCCCTAAGACTCCAATCATCATCTCTTAATACTAATAAATAAGTTCAAGTAACATGACAATAACAGGTATAACTATAGATTTCCGATACTACAATCAAATTAAGTATACAAATGATTCTAGAAAATGACACATTAAATCCTTTTTAAGATGTCATATATTCTAACATGATTTCTAAAAATGAAGCATAGGTTAAGGGATCGTCAAGTTCAACAAAGGCACAAAGAAGCATATAATTCCCCCTCCCGAGCATGGAAACCCTGACACATGAATATACACTCGTTACCTCATATATGCATCACCCCCGCATGTAGCAAACAATATCAATTAGTAGGAAAGAATCCCCCAACAAAGTTAGGCAAGAACTTACCTTATTGCGGAACAATTTCCACAATCCAATATCGTCTTCCATAAAAATAATCCTCAAAACGATCAAAACCTAGTCAATTATCATCTAACAAAGTCAATAATGCTAAAAGAAATATCCCCAATCAATAAAGGTTCAATCTTGGCCAAAATCCCAAAAGTCAACTAAAGTCAACCCATACCCGCTTGGTCAAACCCCGAGATTCAGACCAAAATCCGATTACTCATTTACCCCCAAGCCCGGTTATGTTATTTGTTCCAAAATCTGACCTCAATTTGGGGTCTAAATCTCAAATTTACAAAATCTCTAAATTCTACGTAAAACTATGAATTCCTACTCTATAATTCATAGATTTGATGTTAAACTTCATGGAAAGTAATTGAAATTGATCAAAAACTAATTAAAGATGCTTACCAATGAATTTGGGAAGAAAATGTTCTTTAAAAGTCGCCTCTAGAGTGCTTAGGGTTGAGAAATGGTGTAAAATGAGCTAAATTTTAATTTTTTCCTCTTTTACCCAGCTGCAGGGATCACAATTGCGAACTCAGGTTCACAATTGTGAAGTTCGCATTTGCGAAACACTGAACGCAAAATCGACCAGTCCAAAAAGCCCCAAGAAGTCGCAATTGCAACAAAACGTTCGCATTTGTGACTGCCCCCACGTGCACATTTGCATCATAGCTTCACATTTGCGAAGCTAGATAGCCTCCCCAAGTATCGCAAATGCGACACTTATTTTGCATTTGTGGAGCTCCCACAGTCTGCATTTGCGATACAAAAGTTTGCATTTGCGAAGTGCCTTTTCCCAAGCTGCCTTCACAGATGCGAGCAGTCACTCGCAAAAGCAAGGCTCGCATTTGCGAGCAGGTTCTCGCATTTGCGAGATCTGTGAGGTGACACCAGTAACAACTGTTCCAAACTCATCCCCAATGCATCCAAAACTCACCCGAGCCCCTCGGGCTCCAAACAAAACATGCACGCAAGTATAATAACATCCTACAAACTTGCTCGCTACCTCAAATCATCAAAACAACATCAAATATCAAAAATCAACCATTAAAACTCAAGACTTTTCAAGTTAAAACCTCATTTTCTTCAAAATTTTACGTAAATAACTTTTTAAAAAATGAAACGGACCATGCACACAAATTAATAAACATCAAATAGAGCTAGAAAAAGTCTCAGAATACTAAAAGCTAAACTAGTACTCAAAACGACCGGTCGGGTCATTACATTCTCCCCCACTTAAACATACGTTCGTCCTTAAACGTATCAAGAGTTGCTCCAAAGCCGTCAATTAGCTTGATGAAATCGTCATACGCGTACCAATGAGTGATCGCATGCCACCTTAGTCCACATAAGTCCATGAACACGACCCTGACAGAAGATTCTTCCTTCAACCTAGCCGATAAGGCTTAGAACCAAATTTCAACATCCATGACTCCTTCTAAGATCCAATTCTTGCATACACATACTATATCCATCTCAACAATCTGCATCAATTTTCCAATACACTGCCAAGTTCAAACCAAACGATGTACCACGTAACTCACGTACTTACACAAATAACTACTGACCATAATAGCTGCTCATTAGCAAACCCGGTACCGGTAATACACCCCATATCAAAAGAAATCTCATTTTGGACCTTCACAACGCTGCTAATGATAGAAGGAGCATGCATAAACTCGTAACCACCCATAAAATCAACAAGTCGAGGAGCTCCCACATCTAACAAGGACCATTTCCAAATTCTGTGCGGATGGATGGTATTCTTCTTTTAAACATTTCTTATCCCCAACACGACAGTGCAAATAACATGCCAAAAAACCCTGTCTTACCCAATACAAGCAGCCCATCCAACAAGTCACACCAAAGGCCACATGAAACCTCACATAAGGCGTTCCGTACACCAAATAAACAACAAGTCACATACATCTAAAAATAGAAAGAAAAAAAGTACGAGGACTACACAACAAGTACATATAATATAACAACAAAAGCATAAATTTATGAACTCACCCCACAAAGAGAAAATAAAACACAAAAAATAAACACAAGGAAGGGTATCCCTTCTGTTGTGGCACGTAACCCAATCCCAAATATATCAATGCACATAGGAATACCAATCGAGCCATAATACTCGGGCTCACTAATCACACGTGCGTCAACATCAAGCCCTGTAGAGTGCACAAATGTAACTAGGGGAAGATGAATAGGCATAATACAATACTGAAAAGACAAGCACAACTAAGATGCGATAAGCAAATCAGCATCACAAGGGCCATCTCGTCCATATTGACATAAGACATAGACGGGATTACAACATGCGTGAGAATAATCATGCTACCTCACAACCCATCATACCATAAGAGAGAAACACATAACATAGACCAGAGCACGAATAACATTGGTTATGCCTGATGATATATTCATAGTGACAATTGCGTAAGGATAAGCAAATTCGATCCGATATAGAATACACATTCTTATTAGTCTTACGAATAGCCCCCAAACCAATTCTGATCATTCCCAAGCAGGTATATAACCTTCCAAATTTTATAGCAACATATCTATAACACATACTATCAGCTATCCAATTCTTAACATATCTTCACAGTCCGTAACTAAGGAATAGTCTACCTACGAGAACAACCAGTCTCTAAACCTCAAGAATAACAAAATCTCCATATCTGATCCCAACTCCACTCTCAAATGGATAACACATCACTTGTGCACAATCATCTCGCGGAAGATACCCACATAAATCTTCTATGTCATGTAGTAAAACTTGAACCGTAGAAGCCCAAAACTACGCGATCACCGTAACACTAGTCAAGCATCCGTAAGTTAAAACACAATGTACCTCCTAAAATGCACACTTTTCTCAAGCGATATCAAATAGTGCCAGCATTCTCTTAAACTTCAGAATTTGTCTGTGCCATCAAGAACTCATTGCTTCTCTTCGAAGCTAAACCACAACTTTGTACTCGCAACCTTCAATCCCACACACTGCACCGCAACTATCATGCTAACTCGTGAATATACGAAAATACCATAATTATCTTAGAATCACTAGTAGGATAAACACCTCATCAACCAAGAATGTTCCATTTAACTCTATCCAGGAGGACATATCCACATGCATCACACCTTCTATACCTGTAGAAGAAATCAACCCCGATCCGTGGCCATAACTATAGTGAATTCTTCGGAACTCGTTAATACGTAATCAAGTCATCAGAACTGATCTCCTCTAACTTAACCGAGTCACGTAGACTGCCAAACCCATAAGTAACTCAATCCGATATGCTCGCTTTGAAGGAACCTTCTTCTATTCTGAAGCCGTTTTTTGCATCTCTCTAATACCACCATGTAGAATCATTCTTGATATAGAAGTACCGTAGATCCGATCACCATTCACTACCAATCTCGAGCTCTAACCATACACGAATTCAAAAATCCTCAATTGCCACATATGAATCTTAAACTCATCTGGACCTTTTAAATAGTCATCCACCTTGCACAAATCTCCACTACATAGCCAATACACACCGAATAACCCGCATTTCGCCAGCACCCGAATAATAAGAAGAAGCAACTAAGCGATTTCTTTTCCTTGCACACTGCATCCATAACAAACATCAAACCTGAATCTTTCCTAAGACCTCTGTTTACCCGTAAGGCATATTACATCATGCATCCGCCGATCCTTTGCTCGAAATCATCCTCGATGAAACC